>NC_142387.1:15953883-16281994 GCF_059441005.1 Hippichthys cyanospilos
GAATTTCCAAGAGAGATGCACCTGCGTGGAAAAAAAAGATCGGCCGGAAAAAAACACGTGGTATTGAACGCAACAGTCGGGAAGAAATCAGCCATCCGAGTAGAGCAAAAATATTTCCCGGTTCTGAGGGGACTACAATTAATATCGGGTTTATACTTTCTGAATTTTGCGGCCGTACCCTTTGGGAACAACCTAAACCGAGACTTCTGAGCTAAGATAGCGTTAGCATTCTTTTTGGTAATAAAGCTGCTGTAGCCATTTTTTTGCACATAACTGGAGTTAGCAGACAATAAAATAAAGAAATATCCGGAAATCAATGTCCTCAAAGTCCTTACGATTGTCCGGACTCTTAAAAAAATGTGAAAAAACGTCCCTGGCGTTGAATGAGTTTTTATGCAGAATCTTTCAAAATGTATTTATTTTGAATTTTGTCAAAAATGTGTTTTGTGTCTACAATTGCTTGCTAACAAAGCTAAAGCGGCATTTTATTTGATGACGCTGTTTTTGACTAAATGATGGGAAATGGACCCAGAGGCGTGCGCAATTTGCAATTTTTCTTTTTTTTGAAAAGTAACAAGTACACTTGTCAAATTGAATCTTTTGGTGAATATTTTAAGGGGACGATCCGTGGTCCAAATCAACGTAGGCTTGAGAAATATCTACGCTTGCATTAGTATGCCGGAGTGTATATTCAAATAAGAAATACGGCGGACCGCTGCGGTAAACTGATACGGTTGCGAATCTCGGGAATATCCTTGAAAGAAATTGTCCCGCAAAAATTGTCTCCAGGGAGACAAACAAAAAAAAAAGAGGAAAGGATCAGAGCAGACGTTTGGCCGTCTGTCTTATTCCCTCAACGCCACCTTACATAAATTCATGAGATGATTTGGGCTTCATTAAAAAGCCGCAAACAAGCTAGCAGCAGTTCATCCTCGGTTCACCGCAAAACAAGCGCCAGAAAAACAATCGGCGGCCCGCTGAGTACGTCTCGCTCCTTTTATACTGAATCAATAAAACGCCAATGCGTTTGTTTTGGAAAAGCTGGAAACGGGGCTTGGGCAAACGTGCTATTAGGCTAACCGCTTGATTTTTTTTTTCAATTATTCACCGCGCCCCGATTTAATCTCGGCGCGAAAATACGAACGAATATCGCCTGTAGGTACAAAAAGCAATCCGAAATGATATATCCCAAAATGAACATTATTGCTCCCGTGGATTCAGGAAATACTTATATATATCAAAAAAACTCGTCACACACACCTGTCCCTTTTGGGCCACAAATGTCCCCCGCGCCCTCGTTTGAGCACCGCCGCCCCGAACCTAACCCAAAAAGCTCGCGAGCATCGGCGGCATAATTACGGAGCGTGTCTCCCAAAAGCGAGCCGGCGTCATCAGCGGGACTTTGGGCCATCGATCGCGCTGCGCCCCCATTAGCCGCCGCTTTCCGCACGCGCCCCATTAGCATATTAGCATCACGCTTAGCCGGCGGGCCGCCGCTTCTTTGGTATTCACGGGGCGGCGCGGAAGGTCGCGCCTCCTCACTGATAAGCTCGTCCTTCGCCGCTCATTTGATTAATGGACATCAATTAGGGGCGGCTTAAGGTGGGCGGCGGGGAGAGCGGGCGCCCCGCCCTTTCCGCAAAGGTGTCATTTGGACCGCCGCAGGCAAATCGCCCAAAACCAAGGAATGTGCCTGACTGCGGCGACCGCACGCACACAAAAACACAAAGGCGCACGTCGGCGGCGCGCGGGCGTAGAGGGTGCGTCCAAGATGACGTTGCGATTTTGCCGCTGGATGCCCGGAATATTGGCCCGGTTATTCTAGAGCAGGCGTGGGCAAACTCTGGCCCGGGGGCCACATGCGGCCCCTTTGAAACTGAAAACTTGAAGAGCCATTATCTTAAATTCCTGAAGGATAGCAGAAGCATCATTGCTTTAAAATAGTAACTCTTAGCAATTATCATGATTTTTTTATTTTAAATTGAAGTTTTAATTCAATGGTGTGAAACCTACGGCCCGCGGGCCGGTTCTGGGCCGCAAATGGGTCTAAAAATGAGCTGATTTTTTTTTTTAACCAATGAAAAGCGTGAAATGTTTTGTGTATGATTAAGGTGATTTTTTTTTGCGATGAACGACTGGGGAAGGCTGTTATCTTTCCTGATGCGCATAAAAATAGTGGTGCTTTTATTCATCTAATTTCCGTATTGTTCGTGAAAAGGAGCCATGTTGGCATGATCGGTTCCCACCTTAACGCGAGGGAAGCGGCTTTTTTTTTTTTTTCTTTCGCAGCAGTAGCGCCTGCGTAGTGCTATTACGATGCGGCGGTGTAGCAGCTCCTTCATTGATTGTGCAGGTTTGTTGTTATTGAGGGTGAGATCGATGCCATAGGGGTGGGGGGGGAGTGGGGGGGGGGCGTGTTGCGGCGGCGGTCACCCGCAGCCCCGTGTGTGCGGCATGCCGATTGACGAACGCTGTGCAGCATCGATCATGTTCCAGCTTCAGCTGGCAATCAAAACATAAAAAAAAAAAAAGTGATTGATTATTGTGCTGTTTTTTTTGTTTTTTTTTTAATCTAGCACCAAAACAGGGCTCATTTTTTATGGTTTATTCTAAAGCCTTGAAGCAAAGTACTGTATTTTTGGGAATCATACGACGCAACGGGTTCTGAGCCGTTTTGATCATGTTTACGCAGAAGGAATTTTCTTTTGATTTCAAACTTTTTTATCTAAAAGTTACAGCAACGTCTCACGCCGTCAACGTGGATTAGTATGTGTCGAGTGTCTGCGTGTCGAGTGGGGGAGGCGCGAAAACTTGTCACTTTCCTGGGGGGGTTTGACTAAATATAATTAAGAATGACTGGTTTAGTGGGAAAATGCGTCCTGGTGGCGAATAAAAACAGAAAAATGCTGCACTGGTCTAGAAGGCGCAGGGTTCAAAGCATGAGAAAAAAGTAGCGGCTTTTAGTCCAAAACGTACAGGATGAAAAGACGGTAAGGACCACGGGAGTGAATTTGATTTTTAATGACGTAAGAATAGTAAAGCTATTTAGCAGATCGGCGCTAGGTGCGAGGCGGCGGTTTTCCTTGATATTTTCCAAGCTGTGATGGCGTGCCAATGTTGACAAGCGCCGTGGGTTAGCGTAGGAAAACGTGGCTCTCGGCAGTGGATGCGGCGGCGAGGGACCCTTAGCGACAAAGCTAATAGCGATCAGGACGCAGAGGGGATGATAAATGATGAATGAAAGCAGATAGCAGCTGCGGGGGAGGGAAAAGGGGGGCGGGGGGGGGGGGGGCACTCAGCCTCGTTATTGCACAGTCAGCGCAAAAAAAACCCACAAAAACCTTGACACACCCGCCCGCCACAAAAAAAAAAAAGGCAAAGCAAGAGTGGAATGGATTTATCTAAAGGGCGCAGCATTATGAGAACAACAAAGCGAGCCTGAAATTCCAGTCCGGTCACATCTGGCCCAATGAAAAACCACATTTGAAAAGAGGGTCAGAACTGGAAGCGGATCACATGACATACCGCGACTCCATTTACCGCAGTTCCCCAAATATAGGACGCACCTGTGTATATGCGGCGCCCTTGGTTTTCAGGTCAAATTCTGCTATGTTGCATCTTAGCGTATCCACTTTGGCAACAATGTCAAAAGCGAACCTCAGCTAACGTTCGACTCTATTGTATCAGTGAGTGCGGTTCTTTCCCTCGACGCGAACGGAGCAAGGCCCAGACGCGTCACATTTGCGGGTCAGCGCACCGGTTCTTAGGACGCGTCCGTTTGCCGAGGCCGCCTGCGCTCTCTTGCTCACGACCTTCAAAGCGGATTGATTTTTTTCCCGTTGGGTGAACAGCACGCGCGCCCGGGAAAGGCGGGGACCCGGTCCACGGGAGAGGAAAGTGACCATGAGTAAAGAGGGGAGGGAGAAAAGAAGGAAAAAAAAAGCTAGGCGTCAGCGTTTCGTAGGCCCGAGGCGAGCGGGTCCGCGTAAGGCGACACGATGCGGACAGCGTCCGCGTCTATTTTTATTGCTCGGACACACGGTGAACACCATCTAGTGTCGCGCCGCGAAGCGTCGGAGATTTTGCTATCGGGCTCGCCGAGCCCGCTTGAAGCGATGACCGCTTAGCACGCGCGTCAAGCAACCAGCAACAGATGCCTCAAAGTGCAGTGGCGCCTCTTCTTACAAAAATCATTCGTTCCAGAAGTCATTTCCTAACGCGAATTATTCCTAATTAGAGGCGCTTTTTTCACGTAAATAATTCAGTCCGAGCCTTAAAAAAAAACACTCCTAAACCCTTTCAAGTTCATACTTAAGTTTGGTTTAAGGTCATGCGAAGTACTTCCTGAATGTTATGCTGACGTATAACATTACGTGTATAGGTTGTTTTATGTGTATCTTTTTATTTTACAATTCAAGCGATTTAGCCGTCATTTATCGTGGTCTTATGGAAGGGGAGCGGCAAGAAAAAAAAAAAAAAGCACCGTCAGCATGTTGCTTTCTCTTTCCGATGTAGGAAAAATGTTGTTTAATGACGTCGCCTTTTCACGGCCGGATGGCGAAAGCGCCCGCGACGGAGGCCGTGACATTTCCCACCGTTAACGAGGCTCGCTTCTATTTTGGTCCGCTCCGGGACGGTAAATGAGCCCCGATGCGCTTTGGACGGCGAGCGGACGAGCGCGCCAAAGGCTTTCATCGGAGGCGGAGGGGACCGGCTCGGGCGAGCCGCGACGCACTCGATCGGGTTACGACGGTTCCCTTTCGCGTCTGCGGGCCGAGGTGTAAACGTATACACCCAGGCGGCGCCATCGATCCGCATCCTCCGCTCTAATTCCGTCTCCGATATCTCCCAGATCGGCGAGCGGCCCGCCAGATCGGTCGGCGAGTACGGCCGAGCGTCAGACGACGGTTTTTGAGCTTAACGCGCTTCCTGATGAAGTTCATTGATCCGCCGAGGCTCCGCGCTGCCTTCCCCGGGCGCCCGTGATTGGTTTGATCCAAGCGGCGGCCCTAATCGCCAAGATGGGATTTCAAATGTCACGGGGGGGAAAAAAATGCTCTTCTGACTTTATCGCTTTTGACCCGCTATTGGCCGGAGGCGCTAGAAGTTACTAGGCGCACCCTAGAGCAAATAAGCGCATAGATCGGACTTTCACGTACTACGCAAAACAATAAAATATTTCCGGAGGAATTTTACTCAAGAAACCGCGTCCCATATTTGGGGAATTACGGAATATACAAACGCCCCCCAAAATTGGATGGATGCAGCCATTTTAGACGACATGTGGGCGGGCTTGTCTATCATGAAAATGATACTGCCATTTTGGATTGGTGAAGAGTCATTTTGGCCTTTTCTACGGGTCTCCAAAGCAAAGTCGGCTTCCAGGCCTGCTCTCCTTGCCCAGATTCATTTTGGGGGGGAACCCGTCGGCTAAAAGGACAGGCTGGAAATGGCCCGGTCGATCCCCCGTGGAATTTGGGACGGTTAGGGTTAGCTCTTTACGTTATATTGCAGTCAATGACGTCTTAATGACGAGTTGAAATTAGAAGCGTTCCCCGTGACAAGTGTAGTCACACGCCTTGCGCGGGAACAGATCCTTTGTCAAGAAGCCGTTTAGCAAACAAGAGGGAGCGGCTTTCCCGCGACGGCTTTTTTCGGAGAAGCGTCGCTTTTGTGTTGGCGTGGCAGCCTTCCTTCCAGATCAATGATTCCCGCTCAAATAAGTCGAGGCGGCCATGAAATATTCAAGTGGCAGGCAGAGCAAGGGGTTGAAAGCCTTCTCCTACGCGGGGGTGATGTATCTCCTTTATTTTTCATGACCGCTTGGGGACGCTTCGGGACGCTTCTTTTCTATTTTCTTAGCGGCTAATCCAGTCGGAAGCTCAAGAACTCGCCGGCGAGCTGACCCAAGGTCCAAGCTGCTAAATCGCCATCGACAAATCCGCGTCCGAATTCTCCTGTTGCTAATTGGCCCGTTTTACAAAATAAGTTTTTCCGCTTCCTTCAAAGTCATGCCACGGTTGCAATATTCGACACCGACATGCCTTCCGCTCTACTTTTCCCCACTGCTTTTATTATTCCGACGCCACTGCTACATTAGCATGCTGTGACATGATGTTAGCATGTCAAACGCGCACACCGACATCTGAAGATGAAACATTTAGCACATCGTCGACGTCTATTAGCATGAATTACTCAGGAAGCGGCGACGTTCCATGCAGGAACGCGGTGAGAGCGACCCCGTCGTCACCTTCTTGAACGTCACCGGCAAAAAAGTTTGAATGTCGGGGCGATGGAAATGTGACGTTGGCAATGAAGCTGACAGTGGCAGTAACGCCGCACTCCTTTGATATTTAAATTGAACCGAAGGAGATTTTTGCTATCATTAAAGTGTTTCAGCGGTCCCCAACCGCCTGTCCGCCCGCGGCCGGGTACCGGTCCGCGGATCAATTGGTACCAGGCCGCATGGGCCCCACCCCAAATAATGATGTTTTGAAAGTGATTTAGTTTATCCTTCAACATTTCTTTCATTTGGGCTTTTCTTGGCTTGATCTTTTTTGGGCGCCGCCTCTGGCCTCTCTCGGTATTACATTTTGTAGTGAGGACAAAAGTGAGGACGGCGTGGCTTCAGTTGAGCCCAGTCACTGTCGGTGTAAAACACGTTGTTGTCTCTCTGTGAAAATCTGGTCCACGAGTGTCTGTAAGTTGTACTTTCTTTATTGTGGATTCCGCTTCACAATAATGTCAAATGTTGACCGGTCCGCGGTGATAACAATTAAGGGGAGTCCTGGTTTAACAGCCTGTTAATACTCGGTCTTGTTCGGTCGCAAATGAAGACACGTGCCCGTTCAGCCTCCGTACTACAGTTAGGATTCACCGGGCATGGGAAAGAACGGTAGTCAAGGTTTTATTAAATGTATTTGATCTATCTTATTTAGGTACGTACAATGAAGGGAATTCACTTATTGCGTGAGGTCTTCCGGCCCCCGTTAACCGCAAAAACTAGGGAATACTTTCTGTTTGGTTTTCACTTCATTTTGTTCGTGAGAATGTTTTTCTTTCCTGGGTTTTGGTGAACTCTAGTAACCTTGATCCGCGAACGAAAGCCCAAACCCGCGAGTCCCGACTACAAACGAAAAAAGACTTTCAAAGCCGTCCGCGGCGGCTCCTCTCAAGCAAGCGTCAAGAAGCGGCGCGCGGGGCGGGCGCTCCGCTAATTGTCCTTCGCGCCGGCCTCTGGAGGGCCACTCGGCGAGCTCATCGGCGCCCCCTTCGCGAGCGTCGACTTTGAGCCTCCCGCTCCAAACGCGGCGACTGGAGCATCCGCCGCCACCGCCGCTCTTTCATCCTGGAGATTTAGCTCGGTGGAGGCGCCGCTTGCGTCACCCGCGGCTGTCAGAACAAAGAGCGGCGGAGCGGAGGCGCCGCCGTCGTTCCAGCCGGCGACAAGCGGGACGCGCCGCTTGACTTTGAACTTGTTTCTGACTGATTGGCGTGCACTCAAAGACTACATTTCCATTCCCTGCCCAGGAAAACGCCACGAGAACCGACGGACGGACGGATGGACGGACGGGCTTCTGCGTGGCCGCTTGACTGCTGTTTCTCCATATGCTCATTTGTTGCTTTTTGATTTCGGCTTATAAATCATACAACCTCAAAGCGTTAGCCAATTATCCCACCCAAATAAATAAATCGTTACACATGCAGAGTAGGCAGTATTGAGAAATGAATTGAATAAAAAAAGCAGGAAGCTCATAGAAATTGTATATATACACGCGCGTGTGGTGTTTCCAAGTTGGGCATCATGTTTAGCACAAAAACAGCGCGGCGACGAAAGCGGCGTTTCTCATCCCGGCACCTCCGAGCGCTTCTATTCCTTTGCCCGTACGCGTCGGAAGAGTAGCTTTGATTTGGCCGGGACGCCATCTGGCAGGAGATGGCGGGCGGCTAAACGGTCGGGAGCGCTCCGTTGTGTCTGATTAATCACGCTAGTGTGGCGAAGGTCCATTAAGCCCTTTCCCCCAAACGTCGCGAGTGGTCGCGCGGCGCCCACGCTGTGCCCCGAGCGGCACGGCGCCAACGGGCCGCAGACGGAGAGCCAAAAAAAATAAAAAATGCTGGAAAGGGAAGCCAACACCTGTGCGTGGGGATTGCGGCGCCTCAGTGACAGGAGAGCCAAAATAGGCTCTCTGTTTTTTATTTTTTGAGGCATAACGATCTGCCGTATTAGCAGGCGAGCTGGCTTCTTCTTTCCAGTCAGATTTGCCTCAAGCCAACATTGCAGTATAATGGCTTCCACAATCAAATCGCTTTCGCTGGAAGCTCAAGTTATGAACTTTCATGAACCCGTTTCCGACATGCAAACATTCATAAGTCGAGGCGATCTTTTCCATTAGAATCAATGGAAATGAAAAGAATCCGTTCCGGCCCCAAAACTAAGTTAATACTTAGGCTTTCCTTGAACCGCTGTGTGCTTAAAATACATGAAAAATAGAGGAGTCTTCTTCCCTAATAGCATGATCAAATTCTGATTCAAGTATTTCTTTCCTCAGGCAAAGCGACCCCGCTCTGATTTTCAATTCACGGCGATAAGATTGCGGCGCTCACGAAGGCAAAGGATGCGCAACGTGCAATGCTTTTAAAGAAAGGTCACCGTCTTCTTCGAATTGGATTCTTTTTAACAAGCTGAGCGTTCGCGCCGGTTTCAGTTTTGTGTGTTTTTGGGGTGCAGGTTCAAAGGAAACCCTTGAAAAAGTCACCAGAAAAATAGATGTACCCTTGGAATATGCTTGGCATTTGTTTACGAGGAGGAAATATCACATCACGGTGACTATCCTATTGCCCACAAGGAGACTGAGATTGTTATGACATAGCTTAGTTTTGAGAGCAACACACACCAGCAGCATGTGACGGGATAGGTAGGGCGCACAATGTGACTCACCGCTTTAAACAGCCTCAAGAATCACAAGGACACACACACACACGAACTTTCTATCGGAGTGGGGACAGAGTTTTGCTTTTCCTAGCCTCCAACCTTCACGAGGGATTCCTTAACCCTGGGCTGTACCCTAAAATCAATTCTTGACCCTCAACAATAGGTCCCAACTTGTGAGGTCCGCCACAAGGACAGCACAACCCGGAATTGGTCCCCACCGGGTAGCAGAAATAAATGCGCAAGCACACGCACAAGCTTGTGATCGTTACGCCGAACGACACTTTGCTTTGACTCACGTAACCTTCGTGTGCCTCACCTAACTTTTATACGCTTACAGAATAAAACATAAACACGTTACGAGTAAGAAGACCCGCACCTCGCCGGACCTCAATATGGGAAGGTGATTGTTTTGCAGCGGCTAGACCGTTCGGACGTTTTGTCGAGGCAATAGAAGAATTGTTAGGACACGCGGTTATAACGTCCCCATCGTCTATTTGGACTGGAGTCGATTCCCCTGATTTTGAGGATCCGCCCGAACACTTGGAATTTGGAAGGGAAAAATGGCATCCGAGCTTAATTTGGACCGTTACAAGCGCGCGTTTGTCGCGGCGCTCCGCCGTCTCCAATCGTTTTCGGATCGCTTCCGAAATCGCGAGGCTGCGTACAACAGATGGCTCAATAATAAAAACAGGAATAATGGTGGCTAAGACGCTTTTTGACAAGACGGCGCCGGGAGTTGATTGTGATTAACGGAGCAGGTGGCGGCGCTTTTACTCATCTCGAGAAGATAGCGCTTCTCGCTTGACGGCCGGCAGCGCACTCGTTTGTAATCATTTTATTGTGTTTACTGCGGCCATGATACAGGTTGCGGGCAATTTGCGAATGCGAACGCTAACGCCGATAGCGCGGGAATTGCGCGCCATCACCCCATGGCTTTCGTCAAGTGTCGTTACGTTCCTTGCGAAGACTTTCGCAGACCTTTTCACAGGCAGTACAGAAAAATAGCAATTTTTGAGATGTAGACGGACTTTAGTTAAACAGTCGCGAAAGCGCTTTTACTTCAAATTCGTTAAGAAAGGCGTGCCCAAACTGGGCCATTCGTGGCCCGTCATTCTCGCGTATGCGACGACAGTTCCAAAGTCAAAGTCGGGACTTGTTACCCCACACGGCAAAAAGGAAGAAAATGTCTTTTTATGTCTCACGGTGGGGGTGGAATTTTCCAGCGGAGCGTTTCCGAATCCAACAGCGAGTTGCGTCCTCTTTTGGACGTCTCAAAAACTCTTTGATTTGTGACTCTTTTAAAACGAGGTTTTCAACAAAAAGTTCACTCGGCTCGGCTGCAGATAAATCTAATTGAGTCCCCCGGATTTATTGCTCCTTTTCTTCTTCTTTGGCGAATTCAGTTTTGGGCCCAAGCCAGATGCTATGGCCGCAAATGTTTCCCTCCCACTCTTGGTTGCTTTTTGATAAGAAAGAAAACGCTCGGCCAGCCCGAAAGACAGTCGATGCCGGCGAAGATGAAGCGGGCCGGTCGTCAATAGAATAAATAGCCCGGCCCGCCTGGGGAGGCGCCGGACAAGAACGGCTACTACGTCTTGGTCGGCGCTATCGTGCGGGCTCTTCATCAGGAGGGCTGTTAGGAGTGACCTCCTTCACGGCTGTCAAGGGGGTGCTCCAATCAAGTAGCCTTACACCAGAAGGAGAGCTTCACCGCTATTATTCTTACGACGCGGTTCAGCCATAAAAACATCCCGGCCCTCATCGGTAAAAATCAAGACATCCTGCTGTTAGCCCGTAAGCTAAAAATGCTTATGTTGAAGCCAATCGATCGGCCGCGCTAACTTATCTGACAAGGCCGGCCTTAATATGATTGCTGTTTTAAAAGAGGAGAATTCTCGTCCATGGCGCCGAAAGAGTTCATGGTTTGCGCGAAACGTAAGTTAATTGCGACGCAGGCCAAGCCAGCAAGAGTAGCGTGGCCAGATAGTAAACCTGCCCCACGTCGGTAGCATAACGCATTTTGGCTTCGTAAACGTTCGTCGGACGTCGGAGCCCCGCCCACTTTACATCAGCGTCACTCCGGCAAGCTGAAAACCTGCAAGCCGGTCGGCCTGTTTTGCAGTCAGCAAAACCGACGGACGTCTGACGTGATCACGACGGATGAATATTACGATTGGGATGTTATTAATCCCTCGTTTTTTGGAGCTTTTCCGTCATACATCAGCCCGTTGGAAAAACGAAAAAAAAAACATCTAACCCGAAGCAAGCACTAGCGCACGTCTAGAAAGCCAGGACAAATTTGACGGATGCGTGTCCAACGAACACCCAAACATTTTGCTTCATCGCCGGTAGCGCAATTATTTTTTTATTTGATTACGCTAAACTGCTTAGCATACGTCGACCCGCATTTGGCCGGATGTCTTTCAGCCCCATTAGCGGCTATCTGGGCGAGGGAGATTGATGAGGAACGAGTCCTGTCGCCGAGCGATTGCGGCGCTCTGACAGGATGCGTTTGAAGGACGGCGGGCCGCGCAATTTCAAAATATAGATCAATCAAAAGGCTGTCACGGTCCCGCGCAAAACATCCTGTCCGCTTGGCTTTGCGCGCTTTCTTCATTACAAGTCAGCAGACGGCTCACGGACAACGCTGCCGCCGCGTCTTCCATATTCATAGGACGCCCGCCACGTACAAAATGACACCGTCGGCGGGATGTCTTTGAGGAGCTTTGCCGAGCTGCCCTTTGCACCCTTGTTGTTTTTAAACTTTTGATTGACCGCAACACGGATCCAGAAAAAGGAAACAAACAAAAACCTCGGCGTTACGAGCGGACTAGCAATCGACTGGCGAAGCGATTATTTACTACATAAAATACAGGCAGCGGAACTGAAGTTGTTCAAAATAAGCGCAGGATGTTATGAGAAGGGCTTCAAGACTGAAGTCCCCAACCGCCGGTCCGTGCGTGGCCTGCAGCCGAAATCGAGATCTTCGGAACTGGTTACGTTATCCTTTAACAGTTTGTTCGTTCGTGCTTCGTTGGGCTTGATCTTTGTTTTTTGGCGCCGCCTCTGGCCGCTGTTGCGATTGCATTTTGGAGTGAGGGAGGACGGCGTGGCTTCACTTCACTGTGAAATGTGGCCCGCGAGTATTAACGGCGGTTTATTTTACGGCTAGCGTGTATTATTTCCAACGACGGTTCATGACAAAAAATATAAACACGATTGATGCGTTTATTTGAATGAACTCATTTTGGGAGAGATAAACAAACGCAATACGAAATGACTCTTGCTCATGCAAAAGTGTGTGAAAATGTAACCGCCACCCGAAACTACAATCCCAAAACACGGCGATATCATTTGCTCCTTTCCCTTACCGGATTGCTTGTTGTATTTACACAAAGCGCTGAAAAAAAAGTGAAAGGCAATCTGGGGTCCCAACACTTGCCGACGTTCCAAATGTTCTGGCCCCGGCCCATATTATTGAAGGGCCTCTCATTTGGAAAGCTGTGTCGCGCCGCGATTGTCAAAGAGGCGTAGCTCATCAGCCGCATTTACCGGCGGCGAGAAAAAGGGATGTCAGGAAATGAAAAGGGAAGATTGGATAAGCCAAACGACTCCGGATTCGACTCCATTCCTTTTCCCTTCTCATTATGCGCGGCGGCGGTTCTGAAAACCCGCGAGCGTCCGTCAGCGCCGGACCCGCTCGCCCATCTGATTACGGACGGCGTCACAAGTGGCCGTACAAAGGACGGGACTTATTGGGCGGCGTGACGGCACCGACTTCTTTGCAGAGGAGCGTAATGATATTCATAACCTTTCCCTGTGTCCCGTGACAGCACATTTCCCGTCGGGGCGGCGCCATTCAGGCCCCAAGATAAGACCAAAACATTCCTCGCTTTATAAGCTGAGCATAGAGCGAAGGTGGAATTTGTTACAAAATGTTATGGCTTCCGTCGCGTGGATGGAACCTTCTTTGTGCTGGATTGCGGGGCAGTGACCGTAATTCCCCAAATATAGGACGCGCCCCACCAATTTCAGGGCCAACCTCTGCTATTTTCTATGTTACCGTGCGCCCCAAGCAGTTGTTTTTCCTTTTCCTCGCGTTGTGGCTCCCGTTCTTTTTGACGTACTGTAAATACCCGAAGTTTATGATGGTGTGTATAGACCACAAATAAACGAGTCAAACGGAATACCTTTCTCTTCTCTAACTGGAGTAGTCTTAGCGGAATCAGATGGAGACATCATTTGCTTTACATGATCCTCTCGGCTTTAGTATATTCCTGTGTGAACAGAGATGGACTCGGACGTTGGTTCAGTCTGCTCGCTTCTTTCATTGAGAATAAGCACCCAGCGGACGTGTTTCATCCGGCCCGCAAATGATTTTGTAAAGTATAAAAACATGAAAAACTTGAACTATTTTATGATTAACAGTCATGTCGCTGTTTTTCGATGAATAGTGACATTGTGCTTGTACTATTTTCAACAGTAAAAAGAAAGAACAATAAATCTGAAGTTATTTAAAAATATAGCATGATTTTGTTAGTCCCGCTCACTAAAAGCAGCTGAAGGGAGTTTGACACCCCTGAGCGAGGTTAACCCGAAACCGCCAGAAATCACCGTTTGCATTGGGTGAAGCCGGCGAGTCTTCGCGACGTTTAACATTTGACCCCGATATGTTGGCGAATCCCCGGCACGCCGCCAACAGCTTGGGCCCGAGGCGAACGCAGAGCCTGTAAACGCCGGCCGCTACGCGAGCGAACAAAGCGAGCCGCGCCAATTAGATGGATAACGAGCCCGGGGGAGGCGCCGGTCGCGCCGAGATCAGACCTCGTCGTAGTCCGCGGAGCCGGGAAACCGACCGACAAAAGGGATTCATTTTGTGTCCTACGGCGAAAAATGAACGTGCGTCTTCCTTGTGATTGTGCGGCCGAATACATCGACGCTTTGAAAACCAAATCCAGTCCCTGAGAAATGTTTCCACTGAGAAGCGGTGGCTTTCCCATTAAATTGACATCCAAGTCTCTGTTAGCTACTGACGTGAGGACCGCACCTATGGCGCATTCGGTCTGACGTTCCAAACTCATACAGAATCAAAGGCCAAGCGTGCATCAAACTTTAAGAATCCTATTAAGAAGAACGACAACAATAACAATCATTTAAAAAACGTATAAAAATGTCATATTTTTCATTAAAAAAAAAAAAACCTTTGCTTCATGTACCTGGGATGACTATGAAAATATATATACCGTGTGTGTATATATATAGAGAGAAAAAAAATCATGCTCAGGGCCAAATGTGCGACATCTGCAAAGGTGTGCAAGGAGCCCTTCATTTGTGCGCAATTTTTGAGATGGCAAGAAATAGGCGGCAGAGCTTCCTTCCCATGACCCATGCCCGCTGACAACAATTGCGCTAGTAGCTCATCCCGATTCGTAGCGAGCCCGCAGCGGGCACGGCGTGGCTGCCAAAGCCACGGCGTTATCGGGGCCTCGCGGCGCAATGAGATATTGCGGCCAAAGAGCGAGGACGGATGCAAACGAGCCGCCGTTAACGATCTGATGGGAAGTCTGAGCAGTGCGCGGAAGAAATATTGGCTTTGATCCTTAAAGGCAGCCATTTGAGGACTTAATCAGGAAATATTGCTCCTTGGATGCGAGTGGCACATAAAAACTCTTGCATGCATTTTTCACAACATCAGACCTACTAAGAGGAACGCACGCTCCCCGTTCATTTTTATTCAATATATATATATATATATATATATATATATATATATATATATATATATATATATATATATATATATATATATATATTTTTTTTTTTTTTTTTTTTTGTGAAATCACAAGATTGTTAGCTGGAAATGGGTCCAATTATGGTGCATCAGCAATTATGGTGTTGGAAGGCATTTATAGGCCAGAAAATACAATAGCTATACGGGCACTCCTACAAGACACGTGATTGGCTCCCGGCGCGACAATCGACCAATCAGGGCAGTCGTAGTCACTCCCGCCCAGGAGTGTTATCCACCCCTGTCGCACGTGCGCATTGAGGCGGGCCAACGGAAGCTTCCGGGCCCCCCGTGGCGCTTCCCTGCCGAGCCTCTCCCGATTTCAATGGATCCCCGCTCCGATGGTATCAAAGCCGCTTTACTTGCTGCGCTGGCCCCCACGCGCCGATTGCCAGCGCCGGAACCAGGGTCGTGCAAATGCGAGGACGGTCTTTGTTTTCTGCCTCCAATATTCATTCACATGCGAGGAAATGAAAGCAGCAGGCGACAAGAGATCAGAAAACGCGCTTCCGAGAAAATTTGCACTGAATCCTAATTACCATCCCTAACCCTGGTTTCAAACGCGACTTTGAAACCTTAACACTGCCTCGAAAACGTACTCTAACGTGACGTAGTCTAACCCAATCTTAAAACCCTATTTTGTGCCAGACTCTCTTCTTGAACCCCGACTCTAAATCCACAACCTATGTTTGAAACCCTAATCCGGTCAGAAACGTATTTGAAACCTTAACACGCGCTTTATACCCCAACTTGAAAGCTTAACAACCCTAACTTTGACTGGAGACCCTCGTTTGAAAGCAAAACCCTTTTCTAGACAAAATCTTGGAGCTTGGATCAAATTAGAAATCCCAATTCTTCTGTCTTTAAAACAAAAGCCAGCCTTGCAACCCTACTTTGAAAAGGTATAACAGAGGTTTGAAATGGTCAAACCTTCTTTCGAACCGTAGTCTTGCCTCGAAACCGGACTTCAAACCCTCAAACCGTGTTGGAAAGGCTAATTTGAAAGGCTAAAGATGTTTATTTTGCAGGTCCTCTCCCTGTTTGGCGTGTTGCTAATTCTGAGATGAATCTCCCAAAGTGGCGGTCTGCTTTGATGTGAGGCTTTCGGACGTAAATGGAAAGGCAGCGCGCCAGATAATATATGACAGACTGCTGCTGAAATATTCATGCGGGCGGGCGCAACTATTTTGGGTGCCCGAAGAGCGGCAGTGACTAAGCAGGCCCGGAAGGACGTACGGGCAGGATTAATTGCGCCGGCGTGGGCGAGGGGGCACCCACGGGTAACGTGGGAGCGCGCGCGTTTTATTTATTTTTTCTTGCCGACGCAGCTGCCGGTGCGTTTGGCCTGAGAACGCCTGAAATAAGCTCACGCTAACCCACTTTCCGCGCGAGACGCGTACGTTCGCAACTTCGCGTTATGCACTGGAAAAGTAGGCTTCGTCCGCAAAAAGACAACGGCGCACCCGAGCCCATCGCTCCAAGAGAATTCCAGCCGTTTTCAGGTGGGCAAACAAGATCGGCGTTTTCGATTTGATTTCGTCTCTCTTGAATAAACCAAAGGTACGCGTTGAAAGCCGAACACCTCCAACTCTGACTGCAGACCCCGTTTTGAAACCGCGAGCCTTCGGCTAAAGCCGAATGCGAAGCTTTAAGCCTGACCGGAAAGCACGAATTTGGATAAAATCCCTAATTTACAAGCTTAACTCGAAATCCTAAAACCAAAAGCCAGCCTTGGTACCCTGCTTTGGAACCGGAACTTGAAGTTCTAACCCCGGTTTGAAAGGCTACTTTGAAATCTGTGTTGAAAAGGTTCCGCGACGGCCTCCTGCTGGCGGCCGCTCAATCAGGAAGGCCGGCCTGGCGCGGAAAGTGACAAATGCGGGCTTTGCCGTCAAGCTGACAAAATCAAGGCGAGGGCGGCGCGCGCAGCAGACAGTTTTTGCTGAAATGAGAAAAGGCCAGGTCCGTGTTGCAAAGCGGGCTCTTGGCGGCCGTCGCGCCTCGCCGCGCATCGCCGCGCCTCGCCGCGCCTCGCCGCGCCTCGCCGCCCGCACCTTGACGCCGACGCGTCCCGGCCCGCTCTCCGGAGACAAATCCTCTGACGGACGGACGGACGGACGGACGCCTGGGTATTTGTCATCCGGCTATTTGGAAAATCGCACAAACGGGAAGGCGACTATTGTGCGGGGGGGAAAAAAACAGGCCACACGCAAGTCTGCTAATGTATGGAGAGGAGACAGAATTTCATTATTAAAAACTAAATCACCGTGTGAAATATTCAGACAAAAAACGTGTACTGATTGCAAATCGGTTGTAACGATGACCACCACTTTCAAGTTCACGCTCGCTAATAAGCTAATCATTCCAGTCAGGTGCGTCAGGTAGAGAAAAACGGAAAACAAGCAGGATGCCGGCCCTCCAGGACTGGAGTTCCACGCCTATGAAAAGTCAACAAGCATCGCTCGCTCCAGTGCCAAAATGAAACCGTTTGACGATTTAGCTCCTTTTTAAACTCTCCATTCCGAAGGAATCCGATAAATGGCCCGGCCCCACACGCGTGTAATCAAAGCGTCCCTCGGTGCATCTGTATTATGGACGCTTGTCCCGCAAAAGCAAAGGAAAAGAGCGCAACGCGTGTTATCTTTGAAGCGATAAGGCGCCGTTGCTCGGCCACGCCTCAAACAGACCTTGAAATTGTATTTTCGGGAGGAGACCTTATTGATATGACGCAAAGTCGGATTGTGTTTACGTGGCCGAGGAGCGGGAGCGCGTCGGCGCTAATGTCGCCAAAACAACTTCTGTCAAATGTGCCTACGCAAGCCCTTTCTAATGACCGGGGGCGCCCAGGCCCGACCTGCTTTTGAATTATTACAAAGTATACGCGGGCCATTGTTTGAGCTGCGCTCATTTTGGAGCAAAACCTCCAAAACGCACAAAGCTAACAAAGGCACATTTTTCATGAAAGCGGGTGTTTATCGAGCCATCGACCGGCGTGAAAACGCTCAAAAGAATTCAGGCGACAAACAACGGTCCAATTTGGTAAGGGGGAGGGGCTTTTGGGTTAAAAGCCCCCCCCCCACCTGCTTCCGATGAGACGCTCGTTTATGTGTCAAGTGCTTTGTTGACGCGCGACAGGCTGATAAAGAGCCGCCGCCGTCGTGGTAATAAATAAATGAGCGGCTCACTTCAATGACGGCCAAAAATATGTCGCGGGCCGCTCAGTGGCGTTGTTGTCCTCGCTGGCAAATTGAGGCTTTCAAGGGCACTCGGAACAGGAACGGGAAAATGTATGGAATGAAGATATACAGCATAGCGCCGAGTTGATGGATGAAGGTCATGTCGTGTCATTGGGAAAAGGAAAAGTACACGGGGTAGGGTAAGGTAAGGTAAGGTAACGTAAGGTAGGTAGGTATGCCCAGGTACATGGAGGAAACGGGTGCGTGAAACGTACGTCATTTCCCATTTGGAAAGAGTCAGTGAGCCAAAATGCTGCTTTGTCTCATTTTTGTTCACGTCCCGCCCATGAGACGTACGCCGTTACCCGTATTGCGATTTTCTGATTGGTTTCACCCTCGCGAACGAGTCGCCGAGTGAACGTACCGCCGTCGCCGGTTCAATATCGACCGAGAGGATGAAGGAATCTTTTGAAGGATTCTTTGAAACGAACCGATTCTAATGATCCAGTACTTCTGAAAGAACCGTTAATCCCATCGCTAGGGTGTGTAGATACAGCAACGATAGAGTTGGTAACGTTAAGTAAGGACGCGTCAGTCAGGTTAGCCAAAGGCGCTAGGTCGACTGATCAGCGGTTAGATAAAGACTGAGTTCAAAATATTTTCATAGGCACCGGGGGACAACTGAGCAATAAATAGAATTGTTCCCCGTGGCCCGACTGGACCTGCAGACAAGCGTGAAGTTTGCGGGCCTAACTTTGGAATTAATCTCTCCGCCCGACCGCAAATCAACACAAACACTATTCCTCTTATCGCACTTTGTACGCACGAGCGCGAGTTCCGAAGGGGGACGCTCACGTTTGCCAGCCGGCGTGGGCTTTCCGCGGCGGCCGCTTTATCTTTCCGCTCAGCCTGCCGGCCGGGGCGACGGGCCGCGTCCGTTGACCGATGCTCGCGCTCCTCGCAGATAAACGGCAAACGCGATTTGTCCGATGGCGGCACCGCCGTCCGTCCGACCAAACGGAACCGTTGGGCTAGGTGCGCTTGGGGCTGAGGGTTGGTAGTTTTATGACTGAGTAGGGTTGGCTAAGTAAGAAAAAGGTGGGAATGTTGGTTGGGGAGAAGGTCAGTTCTAGGAAAGCAGCTCGGTCGAAGCAAATATTTCCTACACGTTTGCTAATACATAGCAAGTTAGTTTGATTTAAGAACAAGGTTCAAATAAGGCTTTGCGAGTGGTTGGCGGGTGAACGTGCGCCAGCCGGCGCCGGGGAGTCGCCGCACCGCTTTGGGGAACGCGTTCCAAAGGCGACACAAAATACTCAAAGGCAAGAGCGCTTCGGGACATTTGGAAAGAAGCCTCAAACCAACCGGGAAGCCAGAACCGCCATTCAAACGGCCGAGGACGGAATTGTACTTAGTAGTACGGAACGGCCTTGTAATGGCAGCTATGCTTTGTAAAGAGAGGTCTGGAGAAAAAGGTTTGGGTCTCCATCCCCTGGCCTGAAGGCGAAGGTTAGGTAAGCGGCAGATCGGCCGCAAGACGGACCAGACGGACAGGTACCGCGCTCCACGGCTCCGGTAGAAATGCGACATAGCGCCGCGTCCGCAAAGTCATTTGAGTTAGCGTCTCACACTGACACGCAAACGGATCATTTTTTTTTCCCGCCAAGATGCAACGGCCACGAAACGCGGGCGGTAGCGGCAGGCGCGCCGGGCGGCTGACACTTCATGTCCGCCTTTGACATACTGCGCCATTAACAACAAAAGCTCGACGGCGGCGGAGGGGACCGGACGGGGCCGCGTCTCGGACCCGCCTCGGCGCCTCTCCCCGCCGTCCCCGGACGCTAATAGTCCATTGATTCATTTACGATATGGCCCAGAGTCAGCCGGCGTGCGCTCCCATTATTGTCTGGCCCTCAAATCCCGCCGGCGCCGCCGCCGCGCATCCCTTTCAATCTCATCCGTCTTATTAAAACGTGACGGCGGAGCCGCCCCTCGCCTCGCCTTCCCCGGTTCTATCAGACGCTGCCGAGAAAAACAATTTGGAGGGATCGGCGGCGCTTTAGGAGCCCCGACTCGGCCGGGAGAAAATACTTTCGGGTCTGAGATGAGACGGACCGCCCGATCGATCGCTACCGCCGCGCCCTTCTTCTCTCGCCTCGATTGACAAATCCAAAGTCCGGATTATCCGTCTGTCCGCCATTTTCAGATATTCCAAACTACTTCGGAGTCTTTCTGTTCGTCCGAACGCCAGCAACGCCAGCAAGAGTAGAGTAGAGTAGAGTAGAGTAGAGTAGAGGAGAGGAGAGGAGAGGAGAGGAGAGGAGAGGAGAGGAGAGGAGAGGAGAGGAGAGGAGAGGAGAGGAGAGGAGAGGAGAGGAGAGCAGAGTAAGAGTAGAGAAGCTTGTTAGAAGCTTCATTGAAGTATTCTTTTCAGATGGATGAAGAGTTTTCCATTTTAGGGAAGATGGACAAATGTTCCACCAGCGACAAACGCACGTATAATAAAAAAAGAGCGTTTTAGGGCACATGTACGCCATTCTACCTTCAAATAATGTCTTTTGATGGCGGGCGTTAAGTGACTCTGAGGACCGGAGACCCGGAGGCGACCACAAGCACCGCGGGAAGCCACCTCGCCATTCGCCGTGAAATTCGATCTTTTTTTGACACGTTTAAAGGCTGCTATGAGATTTGCCCCCCCCCCCACTCCCAAGTGTGGGAAATGTGAGTATAGCGGTGCAAAGCGGGGTTTTGTCGAGTAGAGTAGGATCCATTGACGGCGTGGGGCTATAAAGTCCTAATCTGAGAAATGTGCGTAATGGCAAGGAATTTCACAGCATTATCGCTCGTCTTTGTTACCATGGAAACCTGCGACAAATATATTTTGTGAAGAGGTATGACACGGGTCAAGGAAACTTGGGGTGGACTGATAAGCAAGACGGAGCGTTTGAGTGACGCGTTGGCCAAATCCAATCACACGCAGCCAAACAACACAGATGCACACAAAGCCAGCGGTATCTCTGCCTCGTGGACGGTTGCCGTGGCTACGCCGGTGCGGAAAAGCAGGGAGGGCGCTTCGCAAAGTGGCGGGGAGGAAAAAAATAAATCAAAAATCAAGATTTCCTATGCTGCTCAACTTATAGGTTGCCTTACTGAGGGAGAAATCAGTTCAAGTTCAAGCATGTTAACTCATTCAATGCCATGGAGGTATTTTCACGTTTTTTTTTTTTTTTAACAGCCCAGACAATCCCAGCTTTTCTTTTGTCTTTAGTTGACTGTATATATATATATATATATGTGTGGGAAGTTGATTTGCTTTTAACCTTGGGCCACTTTCCATTTGGCACATGCTGAGACGATCCTCTCGTAATAATGAGCGCGGGCAAGGTTAAAAGAGGGAAACGGAGGCAGAGCGCGACGTGCGGCGCTCGCGCCGATATCCTTGGCGGCGTAGAAGCTGCGGGCTAACGCCATTAGGAGCTCGGGCCCGGCAGTAAATTGGCCTTGTGATAAATGGCCGCCAATACGCACCTTTAACATTTTAGCGCCCTTTTTTTTTTACTGTACACAATAAAGTCTCCCCGAGGGGACGAGGGCCTGCCGTTTTTTCCTTTTGTTTTATAAAACGGCCGCCGCGTTACCGAGTCGGCCCCGGGAAAGTTTTGTAAGCCGCCGCCGCGTTTACGAGGAATCGATCCGGGCCGGAAAAGCGCCGCCGGCTTTTGGCTTTCAAACGCGATTTCCCAGAATGCTGTAGGAGCGCTTTCCATTTCCCGGGTGGGAGCGCGCTTCGTGTTTCACACGCGTTTGAAACATTTTTCTCTTTTTGTCAAAAGCGGAAAAGGTGGGCAAAATGTTTGCTAACCCCGAAGCTAAGAGTTAGCGGGCGGCGCCGTTTGCAGGAAGCGATGCCATTCAATGAAAAAACTAAAGTTGCGAGAGGCGATCCGATTGGCGGTATTCGTCGGCTATTCTAGCGGCTAACGACAGGAATTGCACATAATGAGAGTTGCGCGGCGAAAGGCTTTTCTTCCCTGAGTGATTCGGCAGTCTCGCACACGGCTTCAAAGCAGTTTTGCGAATGGAAACAATTGCAAGTAAGTGTAAGCGTGTGCTCGGCCTCAAACGACGCGGTGGCTCTCGGTGGCGACGGCAAACACCCTGAGATCCTTTACTGCATTTACACATACTGTATATATTAGTATCGACGCATGCAAGGTGCTTTAATGGAGCATTTTCATTCCGCTCCGTCAATACGCGGCTTATGTTAGAGCTACTCGCTTTGACTTGCGAGCGGGAATTTGACATACGAGACATTTGCAAGTAGCAGATGGCTTTGACGCTTGCGAGCTCAACTCACTTCACGGGGAGTCGTTTAGCTTTTGTTTTTTAAACTTTTGCCGCTAACGCCGTCCGCAAGCTAAGTCGGGCGATTTTCCCAGGAAACGGCGGCTAAAAGATCCAAATGTGACGCGCGCCCGCTGCGCAAGGAGCCAAATGAGCGTTAATAGCTCTCATCTGCCGCCAAACATCTGAGCGCCGCCTAATAAAAGTCGTCTCTTTGTGGAACTCGCTGTTCCTCTCGTGCTCATCTTCCTGGCGAAGAAAAGCGCGTAATATGTTTGGGGGGGGGGGGTCACAAATGCCCCCATTCATACACAGAGCACCCAAAAAAGGAAAACACAAAACGTCAACTGGAAAAATTTGCATGAATGAAAGAATCGAGGGAGAGGTTTTCAAGGTCAATCCATCCATCTGGCAAGGATGCTTTTTGTTTTTGTTTTTTTCCTTCTGATTTGGAATTTATCCAGCGTGCCGCAAGTTAGCGGTCCTGGAATTCGCCTGTTTTAGCATTTTGGGGGCTTGGAACGGATTAGGCTGGTTGCATGTAAAAAATGTCTCTACTTATGAAAGATTCTACTGATGAAAGATTCACGTTATGAAATAACTTCCGCGACCGATTCGTTTCGGAAGCAGAGGTAGCACCGGACGCACATTTGCGCCAGGATGCGCGGTTTTGCCAACGTTGGTGAGCTTTCGGGTATAAAAGACGGTTCATTGATCAGACAAAAAAAAAAAAAAAATGAAAGCCAAAATTGAGAGCCGACATTTGATGGCCTATACCATCTAATATCGGAGATTGTGTGGGCTATGCCGCGGCCCAAAATAGTCCATTTGGCATTGAGCGCGCCAAGAAAATCTGCAACGATAGCTTTGTAGGCGAGTCATTGATCGGAACGGCCGTTGGGGAATAAATACTCTAATAGCCAAACAATAAGTTCAAACGCAAACACGAGACGGATCGCGCTTGTTATTTTACGCATACAAATATGAATGGATAAAGTCCATGAAACAAAGAGGACCCCGGGCCATGAAATGAGATGGGCCTCGTGAATATGAATGTCCGTGTAGGCTGCGCTGGTGGGAAGCTTCGCACATTGTTCTTATTTTCCAAGAAATGCACTTGACTTCAAAATACAAATAAAATGGGAAAACGCCTTCCTTCAGCGCCTGTCATTTCATGTCTTAGGGCGGAAAGACAAACTTTAGTTTCACGTTAAGTGTGAGGAGATTATTTTGAGTCACGGTGACATCAGGAACTTCCAATAAAGACAGATTTCAAAAGAAACAAAACCGGGGTAGGAATGATGCATCTCAGCAACTTTTGAGGTCTAAAAAAAAAAAAAAAGAGCCCGGACCTTGGCGCTTTCTCCCTCTTTTGACGCTTTTTGACTGCGTTTTTGTGTTGGCTTTTCTCCGCTCCGCTGCGACTGCGACAGGCCAAAACGACGCGCGACCCGCCCTGAATTCGTCCGTTTCGACTTTGCGAAGCCAGATGCTGTTTATGGCGTCCTGCGAGGACAAGCCCGTTAGATTCCCGCCGGCCGGTTTGAAGGCGTCGTCTTTATCAGACGTTGCGGGCGGGCGCGAGGTCAAGCGGGGGAACCGCGAGGGAACCCCGTACCGCCGGAAGGAAAACCCGGGTTACCTTCACGCGCTTAGAAATAAATTGCCGGCTGACGGTCGGCGTTGACGTTGAAGATGCGCTAATTAGGGAAGAAAGGGGATGCCGGCTCCGATCTAACGCCTTTGTCTGGCGGAAATAAGCTTCCCGTCCTTCCCCGGAGCGGCCCGTTTGATTTTTCCACGCCACGCGGGGCAGGCGATCCGCTAGCCTTAACAAGACGCTTCTTATGGCAGCCGCGAGCGGGGTCAACTAACGTTAAAAGACGTCCTCCCGCACGTTGGATGTGAACCACTTCAACGCGTCTCACACGGAAGATCAAAAGCCGCCCGGAATCACAAAAACCTCCATGTCCCCCCCGTTAAAAATCCCCGAGCAGGAGTATACGTTTCCCAAGTTGAATGACCGAGCGCTATTTCTCCTCAGGGTGGGCGCCCCGCAGGAAAATGTGCTTTCCGGCGTCGGGATGCATGACGGACGCCCGGCGTCGGCCTCCTTCTAATCAGCTTTTCAGCGACGGGAAAGAAAAGTTCACTTATGTGAAAAGGTCGAGCGGTTCCAACCTTAAACAGGCCTCCAGCCTTAAACAAGCGAGACTTACCGCCATTACCGGGAGTGTTTATTTATCATTTTTCAGTAAGTCCAAAATGAACAATATTGCGATTTTGAATGGCAGTAAATAAGCCCGACATGGGCTAAATTTGACATTTGCAGGGTGTACCTCTGGACCCCCCATTTGCAAGCATTTAGAAGGGACTGCTTCTTTCAACAACCTGCACTCGTTTAGCCTACTGGAGTTTTTTTTTTGGATTGCACTATTTGTTTGACTTTTAGCAGCAAGTAAACTCATAGCAATTGGAAATGAAGCAAAATGTAGCTTGGCAACAGCGACTTTTGTGAACTCGCGCCTTTCTGTTGGCAGCCATGTTTGCGGGGGCGGCTAGGAAATGATAAATATTTAATTGCGTGGAATTTCCTTAAATTCTTTCCCATTAAACAGCTCATGAATATTTAGTCGGAAATGTCCTGAGGCATTTGGCCGTGCGTGCGTATGATGGTTATGCTGAAGAGTGAAAGGAAAAAACCGTGGAAAAAAAAGAAAAAAAGGGAGTTTGTTAGGGGATTTCTTTTGAAGTTGGAGAGCAGTGATTTAGTGAGCGGCGTCCATCTCGGACGGCGCCCGGCTAGCTACTCCAGATCTGTCCAACAGAAGCCCCGGAGGGGATCTGCGGCCGCAAGCTTAGGTTTGGAGTGGCAAAGAAGAGGATGGCGGTTGTTGGGTGTCTTCCATCGACAGGCAGAGGGAAAATCATGCAGGACGCCGGCCCTCCAGGACTGAAGTCCGATATTGGTGTTCTAGATGATTAGGGTCATTTTCAAACTCTGCAGTACTCTGCGGGTGTTATGTTGATGATAGCGATCCATTTTCTTTATTACAAATGATGATAGAATATAGGATGTTGCAGGCTCGGAATCCAAAAATACGGTTTTATTAACCATAGAGTGAAAAATTGCATTTGATAAAGTATTTTCAAAAATGCGAATTTTGGTCCGCGGCTAGCCGCCAGACTGGTAAACAGACTTTTTCCGCCGTCGGTGGTGCTTCTCGGGCTCCGGGAAAAAAAAACAACAAAAAAAACACAGCTCCGCCGACGCATTTGACCGAGCGGGGGCCCTTTGCGGCGAGACGAGCAGTACGGCTAATGAGGGAGAGGAGGCGCGGCGGCGGCGATCGATGGTAGCGAGCGCCACCCTGGGCCCCGAGCGCCGTCCCGGGCGGCCGCACGTTGTCGACGTGTCCGTAATCAACTGTTATGGCTCCCGACAACACCTGAGTCCCCGCGCCGCGCCGCGCCGCGCCGCGCCGCGCCGCTCCGGTCCTCGTATATACCGGACACATGATTAAGTACGCTAGGATAGCTGCCGCCAGCTCGTATCCGTTTTCAATACACATTCATTACTACAAATACAACATCTTTTAGCATATATTCAAACCCACTAGCAAATCTACACAGCATTTATCTATCTTTTAAAATGATATATAATACATGGATTTAGCTCAAAAAGCGCCAGTTACAGCAAGGGATTACACCTCACAATCACTTGAGCTAGCTAATTAGCTAATGTCAAGATGAGATGTGTTTTTACGATTAGGCCCATGTCAAAGAAAATTAAAATAGACGAATTGGTTAGCTCTAATTTTACTAAAATTATATATATATATATGTGGATTTAGCTCAAAAACCCCAAAGTTACAGCAAGATAGTTAGTGCATCCTACAATGGTTTGCGCTAGCTAGTTAGCTAATGTCAAAATGTGATGCGTTTTCACAAAATTGAGAATCGAGAAATTGGTTAGCGCTACTTCTAACCATAGATCCTTTTAAAATGTTTAGTTGAAAAAGCGCCAAAGTTAGAGCAAATTTGAAATCCCCGATTTGGAGAAAAACACATATACATTTTCAACGGTGCGCGTGGTTGCCGTTTAAGCAGCAAAAAGATGAAAAATTGCTTTCATTTAAAACTGTTCCTACTCCGGATTATTCTTCATACTTCTCATTTTAAAAGGATTATAATGAGAACGTTTGGTAATTAATCACCTCGTTGACTTGCCAAGTCTCCGCCAAAAAAAAAAAAAGATTATCAGTACGCGCCAGAATGTCGTGTAATTATTCAGCCGATGAGGAGGGCCAAGTTGTTGTAACGGCAGAGAAAAACAACAGCAAGTGCAAAACAAGGCACTCAACTTCAACAAGTATTCCAAGGTCAACGTTTAACGTTTTTGCCGTGTGCAATAAAAGAAGAATTGTCACTTTTTTCAGTTTTAGACTAACCTGTAACCTGTGTAAACACTATTTAAAAAGTAGTTAAAAGTTGATGTTTATTGCTTTTTTTCTTTTGTAAAACAGTTCATCATGCACACCCAATGACTAATTTTGGCTAAGAGTGCAAAGCAATTGAAAAAAAAAAAAAAAAAGCTCCAATCGGTAAGCGGCGGGTTAGCCGCTCATTTTCCAGCCCGGTAGGTGTCCACCGGCGGCCATGTTGACATTTCCCGAGCCATTGATTGCTGTCATAGCGTCGACCTTTGGTCGTGAGCTTTGGCGCGAGCCCCGCGGGGGAGGCCCGCCGTCCCCCGGACGGGCGCAAAGCGGCCTTCCTATTGATCGCTCAGAAAAACGGGGAAAGAAATCCTAAATAAGGCGGGCCAAGTCACGGAGGCCAAGGAAAAGCCTGCGTGTGCAAATCAATGGTGACCTCAAATTTTTCCATCCCGGATCGACGTTTTGAGCTCCTTCCACAAACCCGATATTTCAACTTGGGGCTGTATGATTTGATCGCGACGGTTTAACAACGATAAGCAATAATAAACGGCAAGGGCATATTTAGAGCTTACAAAGGGCATTCTTGCAGGTGCTGCAATGCAAATGTCTCGCTCGCCATTACAAAAATAAAATCATGCTCAAATTGCTAAAATAAAAAACACCTACATTATCGTGATGTTGCTCTCTCGAGCGTATTTGAAGCTAACAACATTTTCTTTTAAAGGCAATTCAACTTTTTGGCCATTTTAACCATGTAACCACGTGGCGGAAATTTTGACCCAACTCAAGCCTTTAATGTGTGACATTAAAAGAGAAGCATACAAAAAAAAAAACACCTTCAGGCTACAATATTGCAAAGATTGTCAAAACATGACGACTTTCAATACGCCAAGACGCCGTCCTTTCCAAATGGGAGGTGGAGAGGTACACCTTATAGCCCATGTCAGGGTCATTTACTGCCATTCAAAATTGGAGAGCTTGTCAATTTCGGACTTACTGAAAAGCCCGACTTTTATCATGCATTTCCTCCCAATTCTGCATTAATCCGTTCAAAAGCGGCTGGCAAACGGGGCGCAATAGAAATTTTTGTGTTCAATGACTTCAATGGTCGGCTTAGGCTGGACTCCCATATTGCAAAAGTCTTCAAAAGCCATAATACTCATAGTATATATAGTATATATACATAGTAAATGTATATATACATTTGGGGGGGGGGGCTAGCTGGGGGGCTACACGCCTTCTCCCGCGGCTTCCCTTTAGCGAACGGCTTCCCGTTCCGCCTTTCGGGAAGAATTCTCTCAGACGGAAAAGTGGAGGAAACGTCTCCATCGGGGGCGACGATTTTTTTTTGCGGGAACTCTGACCTCCCATGATTGTTTTTTTAACGGCAGAAGAGAGGTGGTCGGCGCGCTCATGAAAATCTCATGGCGCCGAAGCGCGAGGCCGAAAGCCGGCGGGGCTTTGCGCGTCCACGCAAAAAAAAAAAAAAAAAAAAAGCCCAAGACGGTTTCCCTTCTGGGATGACGGAAGCTGTCAAGAGCCCCAAAGTCCCAATTTGAGGGTCGGCGGCTCCCTCCCGCTTTGCGTCAGAGCAATTTGTCTCCCCTCCCCTCCGGGCCGCCGGCTCTCCGGAACGTCAAATTGGAACTCCTTGCAGATAGCGGAGGGGATGAAATCCGGGGGAGCGCCACGCTTACAAGGTGATAAAGGCGAGTGCTTGGTGAATAATAGGCAAAAAAAAAAAAATCTCGAGAGGGATCTGCGGCATATTCATGGGCTAATATTTAAATCCATATATATGCTTATTGGCAGATGTTTTATTCATGGCTTGCATTCTCTGCAGCGGGAGCAGAAAACAGCCAATAAAAAGTGTCATTCCGCCGCATCGGTTCCGTTTGACGCGGGACGTCGGCGCGCCGCGCAGAGCGACACGTGTCGCCGCCGCTCGCGGAAAGGCACGGCATGAGATGAGGACTCGGGATTTTAAGTATACATCCTTTTGCAAACGAGTACCTACTGCATAACACAATTTGACAAGAAGTCGCTTCATGTTCCAATTCATTTGCCCTTCATTTGAAAACGCAGCGTTCCTATGGCGGCATTATAAAAACATTCCATTCCGTTTGTTGGTTTCCTGCAGAAATCCTGTTGAAATGTTTCAATTTGAGAACCGATGTGTTTCCATGGTTACACATCCTCAGAGCTGAACCGTAGCACTCTTTGGTTTTGTTTCAGGCGGGTACACGTTTATGGTTTCCCTTGTAAAGGTCAGCGAAATTCAGAAGCCCAACCGGCCCGCGTTTCAGTCGCCCCGGCTCGCTTGGCGGAAATGAAACATCCCGGTTAGCCGTTAGCAACTCGAGTGCGGGACTTACAAGCGTGCGCATTGAAAGAAATGGGAAAAGGATGAACCCCGGCCCCGCTATTACCCGCTTGGCGTGAGATGCGCGCTCTCATTATTACGCATGGCGAGCAATTTCACAGCTCATAGATTTATTTTGGTGGGGCGAGCGATGCCGACGCGCCAAGTGGCGCTCCTGCAGAGGTGACACAAAAACACGTCGCTAATGTAGGGTGTGTGGGTATGCGTGCGCCTTTGGTTTTCGCTACATGGTGGGGACCATAGCTCAGGTTTCACTGTCTTTGCGGGGACCGCTGGGACTTGTGGGGCGCATTTTGGTGGCTTTGAATTGGATTTTGGTTGAGCTCGGAGTGAGGAAAGCGGCGGTGAGGGTTGAGGTTAGCG
Source organism: Hippichthys cyanospilos (assembly GCF_059441005.1). Taxonomy (NCBI): domain Eukaryota; kingdom Metazoa; phylum Chordata; class Actinopteri; order Syngnathiformes; family Syngnathidae; genus Hippichthys; species Hippichthys cyanospilos. The sequence continues at coordinate 15,983,315 of NC_142387.1, forward strand.
GCTAGGACGGGGCGGCAACCTCAAGATGCACTTTGTTGCAGTGGTTTGGGCAAACAAATCATTCTTGGTTCAGATCCATTCAATGGACGGTTTAAAAAGCGACGCCATCAATGAAATTTTTGCGTGCTTGTTTACATTTGTACTTTATGTATGGCCGTTTATATGGGGACAAGGCGCAAAAACTGAGATTAAGTAAAAGAAAGCACACTTGCATAAAACTGTTTTTAAATATTTTAAGGGTTTAGGTTGCAATGTGATGTTTTCCCCCATTCTTCAGTTAGTACTTTTGACAAGTCATCTTTCAGCGTCATTTCTGATTGAAAAGTTTCACTGACCCATCCATGTTGCAACCCCTGCCACTCCTGTAGCTTCTATTCTATGCACCTTATAATGCGGTGCGCTCTATATATGAAACACTTTTAAAATGGGCCATTTGTTGAAGGTGCGGAAAATACGGTAATAAAGTTTGACTGACTCGCCGGATTGTTTCGTTGACATTTAGTGCAGCTCCATCTAGTGGCCCAGCCACTACCGCAGCTTTAATTCTCGACACCTTATAATGCGGTATGCCTTGTAAATGAAAACATTTTTAAAATAGGCCATTCATTGAAGTTGTGCGGTATAATCCAGTGCGCCTTAATAGTGCGGAAAAGACAAGAAAAGACGATTTGAACACATTTTTTTCTGTCCTTAACACGACATCGAATCGGGACTTCAAATCGGGCCTTGTAATCAGGACACCGCTATTTTTCACAAAAACAAAATCAAACCGGATAACAAGTTTCGGGGATTATTGTGCCCTAAATGAAAGCTGACACGGTTGGGCTGAAATAACAAGCAGGCGCCAAAAGGCACCCGCGTCGTTCCCCCTGGAACAATACGGCAAACAAAGAGCTTTTTGCCCGGTGCCTAGCGATAAGGTTCACGTTATCAGTGAGCCCAGAAGGGGCTGTTACTGTCGCTCCCAACAAACAACAACAACAGGGCCGCAGCCTCGCTTATTTTAAATGCATCCATTAGCGACATGCGCTCATTTTTTTTTTTTTTATTAGGTTCAACTAATTGCAATGATTTGATGATTACGTGCGGGCTATCGATGTGACGGCGTGCAGAGAAGCCATTAAAAAGCGAGAACCCTTCACAGTCAGCTGGTAAAGTTTTTTGCACTTAGGTGAGTCGATGCCAACAGAGCTAGCTCGTTAACATTAGCAACTAATCTATTAAAAAAAGGCCGTCGTTTAAGATGAGCAGATTTTTTAAAATAACTATTGGCTCTAAAAAATAAACTTTCTATTGAGGTTTGAGATGACCTACTGTGTGAGTGGTCACTGAATGCACACCGTCCTTCCTCACTACAAAATGTAATTACAGCGACCAGAGGTGGCGCCAAAAACAAAGATCAAGTGAAACAACGCATACATGAATTAACTGTCGAACTAGTTTGAAAACATCATGATTTCGGGGGCGCCCCGGTACCATTTCATCCACAGACCGCTATCCGGTAAAGCGAGGGGCTGAATACGAAAATTCAGAAAGCTAATGTTTGGGGGTGGCTTAGCTACAATTGCTTCGAGCTAATGCACGGCTACCCGGCCGCCAATATCTGCAACATGCTGTAAGCTAATGGCGTCGGGGGCACGCGCCTGAAAAAGATTAGCAAGTACAGGAGCTTTTAACAGGAACAAATCCCGCTTGTATAACACTCAAGATACTCACAGCGCTCCAGTTTTTTTCCATTCGTATCCCATTTTGGGGGGGGGTTAAAAGCGTTCTGAGCCTTCTGACCAGGTTTTTCCATATGTACATTAGCGCGTATTCGTTCCAAGCTGGTCGCAGTCGTCTCCTTGATCTGGAAAAGATGATTTTCATAAGCTCTACGGCGCAATGAATGAAAGGCCGTGTCAGTCAACAAGAAAAAGGGCAAATCTTTATTTTTGTCCGATATGAAAAATAAAAACTACAAAGACCAGAAGGCAAAGCAAGGGCATGGATATTCTTTTTTTTTTTTTTTTTGCCCCAGCACACTGAATTCACCCTCACGCCGCATCCACATTCAAAACCACAGAAAAATGAAATTGTGCCAAGTCCGCTTGGATAGAAGAACTGCAACGGGGGAAAGACGAGCAGTTTTTCAACCCGTTTGTCGTTATCCACCAGGAGGATGAGTTTACACAGGAAAAAAAGACTTTGGGACACTGCTACGGCAATGGCCTGATGCTTTTGTCCATTGTCGTGACTACATGGACAAACATCTTCAAAGTTACATGCGTCAGTCAAATATGAAGCGTGTCCCAACGCTTTTGCGGCCGCACAGCCTTTATGATTTCAGATTATGTACACGCACTACACAGACAAAAGTCTTGGGACACCTGCAGGAAGAAGGAATGTCTTAACACTCAACTTGCGCACAATGTAGTCTTAGGACCGCTTTTTCATTTGCGACGTGAGTATTGGGACACGCTTGGTTGGTCCGCATGCTTTTGGCCAACTCAACTTGCACACAATGTAGTCTTCGGACCGATTTGGATTTGAGACATGGAGTATTGGGAGAGGCTCGGTTGGTCCACATGCTTATGGCCACTCATAGGCTTGATGAACAAAAGTTTTGGGAAACAAGCCTAAATCACTTGGCATGCGGTCTCTCAAGACCTTTGTCCATAGGGTAGTCGCCTATTCCTTTGATTTAAGCGATGTACTTCAAGGTCAGGCGGCAAAGATGTCGATTGTTATTCTTTGCCCCCTGACCTTTAAATGTGTGATGGGGTTCATGGAAGTATGTACGGGACGCCAAGTCACGATGGGAACGCATCCCGCCAGGAAACGCGAGGCGGTATACGACACGTGCCACGTTGCGCCGCTCGACGCACAAATCTTTTCGCGACGACGACCGACGTAGCAAAAAGCTTCAACTTTCGCGGCGGCGTTTCCGTCCGGGGCGCTCGTCGGCGTTCCGAGGGATGACCGGCAGTTTGAAGGCAGCGTTGGCCCCGTTTGTGTTCTATTGGAGGCTAAGCGGGGGAGACGGTTTGGGAGTTCCACGACAACTAGCTAACGAGGTGGCGTTCGGGGTCCCGTTGTCGGGAAATAACATAAAAAGGCCGTGTGAAATAAGGAGCGCGGAGTCTGTGGCAAGACGGGCTTTGAAGCGGTCCAGAAAGACGATAAAGATCCGCGTCACATCCATTCACGCATCCGTTCAACCGTCAGAAAGCCCTGCGTTAATCCGTTTTCTTCTCTTCGGGATCCTTCTCCGAACGTCCATCCCGGTCCTCCCCCTCTCCGCCGTCTCCCTCTTCCTCCTCCTCTCGGTCCGCTTCCTCCTCCTCCTCCTCCTCTCGGTCTTCTTCCTCCTCGTCCTCGTCGGTTAGACCCTCCCGCTTGGCGGCGTCGACGTCGTCCGAGGCCTCGTCCGTCTCGGCCGTGCAGATGCCGTAGCACATGAGGCTGATGACGCCCAGCGGCAGGCCGAACAGGAAGCAGCCCAAAAGAGGCGAGCTGCGGAACACCGACTGATGGGTGGGGTGGGGTCGGTGGGGCGAGAGAGGACACAGTTACGTTCAACGTGTCGACCGAGAAAGCCACCTTATGGAATCGCTAGGATTCGGGGGTACCAAGCCTCCGAAGGCTTTCGTCCTGTCAATCAAGTAGGGCGTGATTTGGTGCTGCCGAGCCTTGCGAGGCTTTCATTCTGCCAATCGAGAAATCCACGATGTGGAATCCTTAGGTTTTGGAAGCACGAAGCCTCGGAAGGCTTTCGTCGCGTCGATTAAAAAAAAAAAAAAAAAACCAGGATGCGGAATCTCTAGGATTTGGAGGTACGAAGCTTCGGAAGGCTATCATCGTGTCACTCAAGTCATGATGCAGAATCTCTAGGATTTGGAGGTACAGAGACCTGCAAGGCTGCAAAAAAAGAAATTCATGTGGAATCCCTAGCTTTTGGGGTAGGAAGCCTAGGAAGGCTTTCAGCTCTAAGATTTGGAGGTACAGCGCCCCTGAAGGCTTTCATCGCGTCAATAAAGAAAACCATCATCCCTAGGATCCGGGGGCACGAGGCCTCGGAAGGGCTTCATTCTGCCAGTCGAGAAATCCACGACGTGGAAGCGCTAGGTTTTGGGGGTGCGAAACCTCGGAAGGCTCTCGTCGCGTCAATAATGAAAGCCATGATGCGGAATCTCTAGGATTTGGGGGTACGAAGCCTCAGGAGGCTTGCATTCTGGCAAACGAGAGGTCCGCGCTGCGGAGTCCCTAGGTTTGGAAGATAGCAAGCCCCGGAAGGCTTCCGGAAGGTGCCAGGCCTCGGAAGGCATTGGAGAAGAGGAAAACGTCGCCCTCCAAAAATGTCACACTGCCTTCCGCCATTTGGGTGGCGGTATGGCAAGCTTTGCCCGGAGGAATGCTTAACGAGCTTTACGCCGCCAGATGTTTAAGTAGTCTCCTCACGGCCATGGCGGAGTAAACACTATTAAGTCCCAAAAGAAGAGCAGACCCTGCGGAAAAGTCTCCTCCATCAGTTGCGCATCCTCCGCCTCGGCCTGTTTATTGCTTGCCTTGCATATCCGCGCCTGGCCAGCGTCATTTGTCTCCCAGAGGGAAAGGCGCCGGCCTTCATTTGTTCTACTTGTGTCGCGGCGACAACGCCGCTGTCCGCGCCGCATCCCGGAGACTCTTTGCTCGGGCGCCGCCTTCTAAAAATACTGTACTTTTTTTTCATCGTTTGGCCCCGCTTATTTCCGGAGAGATGAAGATGTGAAATTGACACCAAGGATGAAGATGTCATTCGATTAGGTGAAAGGATAAACTAAATCAGTTCCAAAACATCCCCGGACCTCTTGGGGACCTCTAAGCTAGCATACCGCACACCTATGAAGCCTGTTGTTCTTGAATTTTATTTTAAATTGCGTTTCAAGAGGAAAGTGCTCTTGGGGTTGGACGTTATCAAATCAATTTCCGCTCCCAAAAATGCCACTTATATTCCAGTGCAAAAATACGGCACTCGAGGGAGAAAGAATCAGGACCAGCACCTCGGAACGATACGCGAAGACGCCTTTAATGGGCGCCTGGGTTTACAGAGGCGCTCAGACAGGATCAAAAAGTGTCGATTTTGGAGCTTTACTGCTAATTGCCCGTTTTACTTACATTTCTTTTATGTAGCGGCAGGGCTGAAGGCTGTGCACGATTTGGCAACTGCTCATATCCAATGCAGCGGGGCATTGTGTTGACAAATATTAAAAGCAACGGCGCCTTGAAAAGATCAAATTCGCTAAATAAGCTAGTTTCTGGTTTACGAAAGGCGCTGACTCGCAAGTGGCACCCGAAGATAAAAGTTCTTTGACGGGGTTCTCGACGAGGACGGACGGACGGGGGGACGACACTGGTGGCCAGCGCCAATCGAACACTGTCGTAATGTAGTTACATACGTGCCATCAAAAACACATTTTCACTACTTTTGTTATGTTTCATGGAAGGGAAGGACTGCTGAGATGTTTCGGACGCTACTAAAAAAACAGCGATAAAGGGAAAAGATCAAATCTTCCTTTCTTTTTGTACAAAAAAATGCAATCCAATCTTTCATACGTTACCGCCGATATCGACACAGACGATAGAATATTGCGAAGCGCGAAAACGCCGGAAACGGGCCGCCTTTTCGGATTGGCACGGAAAGAGTGAGGAAAAGGTGCTTACCATAACAGTGGATCTGGCGTCAAACGCCACGCGCTTGATCCTCTGGATGAAGCCGTCACCTCCTTGAGCCTGCGGAGAGGCCGCAACACTTTAACGGAGTGGCGGCGGATATTGTTTATATGCTAATTTCACACTCGCGCCGCTCGCCGTCGGCCATTTGTCGCAATTACTCGCTGACAAGTCGGGCAATGGGCAATTATGAGCCTGTTTATAAGGGGCCTCGTCGCAGAAGACAATTAGCGTCGGGGCTCCTGCCAAAGGCCCTTAAATCGCTTGCGGAGAAGGCCGACGTGAGCCAAAGGGCCAATTATGGGGAGCTCTGACAATCTCGGCGAGGCGGGGAGTCGGATTTGTTTACATGCCGGTTGGCGTCCCCGTGTTGCCGCATCAAATCCTGGATGGCGAGTCAGACGCCGGCACTTAGGAAAAAAGATCAAAGGAAAAAAACTTGATGACTGTCATAAAATCCTGCAAATGAGCCGGTGCCGCCTGTCAGCGGCATCCGCCGGCGCTCCGTACGCGGCTAAGTGCGCCGCCCGCACGCACGCACGCACGCACGCAAGAGCTCGCTCATGCATTTCATCCTTCTTACAGATGACGAAGCAGCCGAGTTGATTTCTGCTCTTGCGCGAGCGAGGTATGCGCATGTGTGCTCTCTGGCCCATACACTCTAATAGAAGAACTACGCAATTTAAATGTAAAACATTTTTGTTGCGTTATTTGCTGTATTTACTACTATACATGCGCTATATACCAGAACATGGGGGTACGTGAAAGCACTTCAGGGAGTATGGGATATTTCAACGGCGTCTCAGTAAATCTAATCGAATGCTTTTTAATGAACGGTCGTCTTTTCAAATAAATAAATCAAAGCCGGTGCGCCGTATAGTGCGCAAAATACGCTACTAAAGTTTGACTGACGTAACTGATTGTTTTGTTGCCATTCCCTCTAGCGCAGCTCCGTCTAGTGGGTGCCTAACGCAAGCCCAGCCACTAAATTAGCTTCTATTCTATGCTCCTTATAATGCGGGGCATTATGAAAACATTTTTCAAATAGGCCATTCGTTGAAGGTGCGCCTCATTACCCCGCGCTCCTTAAAGTGCGGAAAATACGATCATTAGGAGCAGTAATAAGGATGACTGTTTTAGTGTATATTGAGCGGTACGTGCTGAACAATCTGGGCAAAGTACAGCTGCGGGGTTGAGAACCACTGCTAGGAACTGTTGTTCTTTGCTCAAAATGGGGGCATTGGAGCTGTACCTAATGACCTTCAAACCGATTGAATATGAATCCACTCATTCATCCGGTTGACTAATATGCGAAGACATATTTGCACACGCGGGCTGGCTCCGGGCGGACGCGGCCACGGACGCGGCCGCGGCCGCGGCCGCCGCCTCTCCTGAGCGGTGTGCGGATTACAACGCCGAGTCGTGTTCTAATCTCACTGTTTGACTTGGACCGAAAGAATTATTTGGAGATAATCTGATCAGGAGGGATAGCGACACGAAATCTAAACACGCAAAAGGAGATTGCGACAAATACCTCATGGGGTGAGCGCTATTAGAAATGTCAGGCAGTGCGCCTTCGATGGTGTGATTACAACGGAAATGCAAGCCGCCGGCTGGGACGGACGGCCCCCGCATCCAATTTCTCATGGCAAATTTGACACCATTCTCCGCTGTCATTATTTGGTAGCAGGCAAAAAATAAATAAATAAAACGGCTAGGACACCTGCTTTCAATTTCTGTTTAAAAACGACTCCTACGCACGTCTTCCAAATTTGACACGCCAATATTTGTCTTGTCTGTCTTCCCAGCTATGTTACTGACTCATGGAACAAGTTGTATTACGCGAGAATTTTTGATTTTTGTTTAATTGGGGTGTGCAAACAACTCAAGGACGTTTGAAAAGCCCATGTGACTAATTGAAAGTTTGCAGATTAATATGGAATTATAAGTAAATAGGTTTAATGCAGGTGGGAGCGGGGCGTTATTTTTTTCTAACTTTCCCGAAATACTTAGCGCGAGGGGAGCGGAACGCGCGAAAGGCGGACAAGCGCGAGGCAGCTGATTTTCGTACCGGCACGGAACCGTTGAGCACGCCGCCGATGAAGTGGACCAGCTGCTCCACGGTCTCGGTGGGCCGGCCGGGCAGGAAGTACTGCTCGTTGGCGGTGTTGAGGACGATGATGGAGGGCACCGTCACCTCTCTGAAAACAAAACAGGAAACGCAACGTTTTTGTTATTTTTAATCCTTTCAGCGGCGCCTTCAAAGCGGGAACAAATTGTGGCTTCCGCGCTAACAAATTGCCACACACAAGAGCACAATGGCGTGATGGACAAAGCCTTTGTACTTTTTTCGTCCTGTGGGAACGCTTTCAGAAAAGAGAATTCCTCATTTGCGCGCCGGCAAAAAGCAGATGGGCTCGCTCGCGCTTGGAATTTCTCTCATCTTTTCTGCAAATAGTTTGCAAGCAAGACCCAAAAGCTCATTATCTATGAAAGGCCAGGCAGGCCGGGGAACGGCGCGGGCGGGCGGGCGGTCGGTCGGTCGGTCTTTTAGCGCCCGCAATGGGCGCCTTGGTTTTGACTTTTTCAAAGGGGGACCAAACACAACATGTCGAAACTTCGGTTTCGTTTAAATCATTATCTTTATGCTGTTTGTTTATAGCGGTTTGTACAGTTTAGTAAGAGACCGATTATTGGCCAGGTCAGCGTTTGGCATTTTGACCAATAGCGGCATCACTTGAGAAAATCAACTGTTATCATTTTAAATCTAAGACACAACGTCAATATCGGTGACTAGAGTAGCCACACTGGTAAGGAACATCTTTACCGAACGGCATCGTGGCAAAATTGTTAAAATACTCTGAGCGTGGCTATCGCAAAGTCACATGAGGATTCGCTCTTCAACGGTGGTGAACTGGTTTAACCTTGTACGCCTTTGTGGAAATGAGAATTTAAGATGCAGACAGCGTACAAAGCGTACAGACACCGGGTGTCGAGAGAGACCGCCGCCGCAGCCGCCGCCTGCTTTGGACAAATCAGCCCAGGAATTACGCAACTTAATCAGAGAACAAGGTCATGAAAACAACCCCCCCCCCCCCCCGCAGCCCCCCGTCCAACGGGACGACAATGTTGCGCATCCATCACGCTAGTCGCGGAGGCCCCGGCCGCTCTGACAAGTCACGCATGCACACCAGGCATAAATGTGCGGCCCACCTGATGTGCCGCCTCCTGCAACAGATGGCGGCCATTTTAAATAAATGTGGATTAGCCTCTTAACCTCACACAATCCGCGGTTGACGCATTGCCATGGAAAAGGGTGCTATGAGGGGGATCACATCACGGGCTGGCATTATTTTGCATCCTTTTTTAGATGACATTATATCCACAGGTGCGTCTTATATTTGTCGAATTGCGGTAATTAAGGCATGCAAAGTTTTGCAAAGAGTCGGTACAACACAATTCAGAAAAATGTTCCAACCAATTTGCTCTGGACTTAGAAAGAAAAATGTATGTCTATGCCACAGCATTTATAGCTATTCAATAGCCATTTTTGTCTCTTACAAAATGAAAATTCTTTGAGACAAAGCAGCCCTTGAAAATGCGTATGTACACACACACACGCGCGCGCGCATATGATGCCACTGAACATTTTGAGGGGTTGAAAATAAAAATATGTTTCTATTTGACGACGGATGACGATAATAAGGCCAGGTATGAATGACAACAGGTGGGTACGAGGGATAATTATAGCCTGTGCCATCTCGTGGAAGAAGAGCATTTCATTTAAGCACGCAAGAGGGGTACAAACTGAATGAGCGGTATTCTCTTGGTAAAGGCAAAAAAAAAAAAAAAAAAAGTAATACAAGTGTGCACCGCTTCTCATTACCGGGCAGGGGCAGCTAATGTTGTGGTCGTGCGGCGAGTGCATATTAAGATCAATTCTGATCTCATATAAATGCTAATTATGGCGCCGGTGCCAGGAGACGGGCGGCTTAATGACTTGCCAGGCGACTGAATAATTTGAAAACGCGGCGAGTGCTTATTTTGTCCGCACCGTCCGTATTTTAAAGAGGAAAATAAATAAAACGAAAGGGCTCGCCCTTGCAGTAAAGACTTTTCGAGGTCGTGCGCGTCAGTCGGCGGCGCATCGCGGGTATGCGGCTTCCGGACGCGCATGACATGAAGCGGAAGAGGCGAGACGCCAGGGCAAGGAGCGCTTCAATTTTCGGGCCGGCGCAGGAAATGAGCGTAAGCCTAAGTAATGTCCTCGATATGAGTGCGTGCCTGCGTGCGTGCGTGCGCGCCGCGGGGTGGAAGCGGCGGCGGCCTGATGCCAGACAGGCTGCTGCCAGGACGCCGTAATCGCCGCGATGACAGAAAGCGGGATAAAGAGCCATCAGATTTATTTGGCCGGGCCTCCTGAGGGAGGGGATTAGTGGACATTGACGGGGCCAGGATTTCATCCCTCAAAGGAGGGCAATTAATCCACGCCGTCGTCGCCGCCGCGTCCAAACACCCGCAAAAGCCGGCGCGGGAAGGCCAATCGCGTCCTTTCACGCTCGCCCGCTAAACGCCGGCAGGTTTCCAGTTGACTGCGTCCCATGATTTCCAGGGAGCGTGCAAACACATGCCTTGCTCCTATACTAGTTGAGTGGCTATCAAACCTTTTCTGATGTACGCCGTGCGAAATTTTTGCTTTCAGCCAGATAACCCCAGCCGGCACAAAGCTTTTCAGGATGGAAAAAAATTACTACTTATTTATACTTAAGTATCTGGGATTGACGGCCTGAACGTGAAAATACGTCCCTGGCATTGAATGAGTTCATAGACTATGAGAAATTAAGATGATTTGTGCAAAGTACTTTCTGAAGAATGGGGAGAAAATACCTCGTTTATTTTAAAAGACTGTTTAGATCATTGGTCTCAAACTACAGTCCTCAAGGGCCACAATTTCGCATGTTTGAATCTTCTCTCTCAAACACTCCTGATTCAAATGATTAGCTCATCGGAAAACTCTGCAGGATCTTGAAAATGATCTTAGTTGTATATAGGCTATCCCGTATTTCTTTTTGTTTTTTTGCAACATGTACTACATTGGTAGACATGGATATTTTCTGTTGGAGTTTGTGAGCACCGTACTTTGTCGTAATTACAAGCGGGCCTTCCTGCGACCGTTAGCGGGCCACTCTGACAAGCCTTTAAGTTCTACGTGTCGCTTCTTTAACACTAATCCTTATATCCGGCGCCCGTGGTGTGTTTCCCTGTCAGCGTTTTTGTGCGCGCGAGCGACACAGGAAGTGAGCGAGGGAGGATGAGGACAAGGGAGCGGGGGTCCACTTGAGCCACTCACCCCATGATGAGGCTGTTGATGTAGTCGTTCCCGTCCATGTGGCCAAACTGGAAGTCTCTGTGGACGCAAGGCCACATTAATTAAGTGCGCCCTAAGCTTATGTACACAAAATACACACGCGCACACACTTAAGTAAACTTCCTGTGGAGGCGCAATGCAAACAAACGTGCGCTCCATTTGCATGAGGCGGCTGCAAAAAGATTTTGCGGAGAAACGGCGGACGGGATGAGGAATTCAACTGGGAGGCCATGGTGTGAGTAGAGTGCATTGTGGGTAGTCCAGGTGAGACGGCTGCAGCGGAGAGTGAGTGATTCTCGCTATTCATTGGAGCCTTCGGGCGCCACGTGATGGCGGCGGCGCCCATGTCAATGGGGAAAAAAAAATGAAGAGGCGGGCGCGTGTCATAAATCTGGCCAATACAATAGAAAACATCACTCTGTTGGCTGACAAGGGCCAGGCGGCGTGGGAATCAAGCTAATAAAAAGTCTCAATCTCCATGTCTATTAAGGGACACGGGGACGTATGCAGATACGAGAAGTAATTACGTTTCCTTTTTTTTTTTTTAAGGCCCAAGTTTAAGAAAGGAAGCACAACCTTTAGAGGAGGCTGATTTCCACTGCAGGAGGATCGGGGCCACTTCCTTCAACGGTCGCCTCCAGAGGAAATGAATCCATAAAGAGGGATATCCGTGGACGGCATGTTTATTATCAGGCTGGCCGAGTTGTTCTCGGGGTGAAGGCTTCTAAAATTGAATCTCGCAGGCATTTGAGGGGGGAGGGGCAGCTATGCAACGGAGAACATATGGAAGCAGTGATATTTAAGGGAAGCGCCCACGAGCGATCATTCAAAAAAAGGGCCGGGTTATTCCACTACCGGCAGTTATTGTCATTTCTGGAATTGCTAAAATGTTTCGCCAGATGAGGTCTTGAAAGGCGGCCTGGTGCAGGAAATGAACCATTCAACTTCCTGTTTGGAGTGAAAATAATAAACCGCAAATTTCCTGAGTACAAAAAGCCAGCCGCGCTACATTTTGCCACATTCCGATGTGGCAGTGGAGCTAATTTGCATAATACAGCGTCCCACAGTAAAGGGATAGTACATTTAGCTATTTTTAGCCGACTATTTGAAAAATCAAAGTAATGTAAATAAGTGCCAAGGATTGAAGATGTGGACAACGTGGAGATTCGACAGCAAGTGGCGAAATGGGATTTCAATCCTCATACTTGAAAAAGAAGTTGGGGACAAGGGGCAAAAATCGTTTTTTTTTTTTTTTAAAGAAAGCGCAATTAATCCAAAAACTGATTTTAAATCAACAAAAGCATCTATTTTAAGGTTTTTGGTTACAATTTGATCAAAAACTAAGTAGAAAATAGCGTTGATGCACTTAAGTTTCCACATTTAAGGGTTGTGGGGCATCCGCCTCCATCGTCAAATCTGAGCCGTAGAAGGCGGAGCTCATTTGCATTCACCCGCCCCGCCCCCTCAAAACGGGCCAGTTTGAGCGGGCCGAAGGAAAAGGTCTCAAGTGTCCTCTGGATATCCGGACAAAAACAAACAAAAAAAGCACCTTGCTGTCATGATACTAAATCGTGAAGAGGAAATAAGGGATGTGCCCCTTTTGAAAAGTGACAGCTTAAAAGAGCAGCAATATTTGGGGAGCGCCGTCACCTTCGACTGAAGCAAAATGAAAAGTGAGCACGCCACCCTGAGGAAAGCAACAAATTGGATGGAATACCTGCTAAAGTGCTCTCTGTATTCCCTGGCAACCGTCTGAATCAACGCTTTCAATCTGGGGAAACAAACCAAGGGGGGGGGGGGGGGGGGGGGACGTCTGTGAGCAAAGCCGGCCCGGAAATTGCGGGCGCGTCTTATCTTGATTGGACAGCCGCGCACTCGAAGGTGCCGGCGTACCTGCCACTCTCCTCGCCGGGGTCCTTCTCGTCGATGATTGCAATCGCCACCAGTTTGCCTAAAGGGGGCACACAAGGGGGGGGAGGGCTGCTCGATTACAAAAGGCAATCACGGGGAGCCGCCGAGAGGACAATGGCGAGGGAGAGAACGTACTCAAGTGAGCCTTATATTAATATTTAGATGAACGGGAGACAGCGGATAGATTGATTACGACATCCTGGCAAACCTTCAACGTAAACGAGATACTAAATCCTTGCGAAAACACAGGACACCCCCACTGTGACGGGAGTGCCCCCTGGTGGCCACTTGTGGCGCCGCCACTTTTCATGCTAAATGGGTTGTTTTCAGAAGGGTTTCTACCCAAACCTTATTGTTGTTTTCAGAAGGGTTTCTACCCAAACCTTGAGTGCAAACTACACTGTAGTGGGAAGAAATAATAGCCCAGGCACTTTGCTTGGTTTGCGTGACATCACCGTGCAAACGCGTGCTTTGATTTGTCTTGAAGCTGCCTGTTTTTGCAGTGTTAAAACAGCAGCGTATAACAGCCAAACTAGTGTTGCCATTTATTCCTTGTGTATAAAGACAAACCAAGATGTGTTTGTATAGATATATATTTGGGAATAACGGTCAATGATAGATGTCTCCATAGAAAAACTTTGATACAAGCAGTCCATACTCTCCAGAGACCCAGCCCTACTCATCTGTGTGCACCGTAGCGAACACAAAGGAATTCAACGCTGGGAATAAATAGCTTGCCTGTTGTTGATCTTTGTTTGAATCATATCACTTGATCTATTCTAACATTTCAGATTAAAAAAAAATAAAAAATCTTAAAAAGCACGTATCGTCAACGCTGCCGTCGTATCGGATCGATATCGTTATTGGACCATACTCTATTTGTAGAATAGAGACACCTTTTTTACTGGACTGCAAACGTACACGTCCGCACAGAATACGAGGCTGGCTCCCTTCACTTCCCTTAAGTGGCAGCATCATCAAATCTTGTTTACGATCAAAATCCTCCCGGCTAGGACTCGTAACTGGAAAAACTTGAAAGTCGGGGGGCACTGTTATTGTTATCTTATTTTAATAGTATACTATATACCAAGAACTGCTATCACGAGATCGCACCCGATTGTCTGAAAGCAAATGTGGCCATAAACATCGGGAGGCGGCCTTGTGTTTGTTTTTTTTAAAATTGCGTGTTAAAAACCCGGACCAGAAGCTGATTGTCATCAAGCAAACATAAGCACAACCAAATATCACGGACGGACGGGGTTGACGGGACGCAGAGCGGAAAAACCACGCGCTCCTCCCATATCTGAGCGCCCGTTTCAAAGCCTCCATCTTCAATGTGCGACGGGCTAATTAAAAAGCATTTGCGTGTGGCGGGAGAGCGACGAGCGGCGAAATCAAAGAGCCCGTCGCAGGAAGGTGCACATTAAGCTCAAGCCTTGAAACGCTGCTGCAGCTTCTGCGTCTAATATTAGACGGCGCGCGGCCCGACTAGAAAGTGGCGCTCGCACTAAGCTGCGCACTTCCTGTGGGAGGGAGCGTCTGCAAAGTAGAGCAACAGGACACGGATTTTGCAAGGAGGGGAATATCCTGAAAAGACCCCAGCGCCGCCGTGATTGGGAAGAAATTGGGAGTTGGCCAAGGAAGAAAAAAAAAAAAAGGGGGGTTCATGTGCAGTACAGTCATCCCTTTCTAAATCACAGTCGACTCTTAAGGGTACATGCATTTTTAAACTGTTCGAATACTGGGCAATGAAACAGACCGATTTTTCAGGTCTGATGTTCAGCATTGAAACATTGCTTCGCCACGGCTCTCCGTACGTGGCGGCTAACGCTATAGCCTCGTTTTATTGGCCCCGCTTTCACGATCAAGGTCGCAGAGATGACTGTGAAATGTGAGGACGGCGGCACCGAGTGGATTTAAAAAAAAACAAAACAAAACTGCGCGTCACAATCATATGTTGCAATTTTATATGCATGAATGCGCATGACAAATATAGCGCATATTTGTTGGATAATTAGCCGATTGGGTCCGAGGAATGATGATACCTGTTTCGCCGAGCTCGTAGAGCGTGAAGCCATCAATCTGCAGGTACCCCGGGAAGCGTTCCCTGTTGACCCAAGTGGTCAGGCTGCCGTCGGCGTACTCTGCAACATGGAAGCACACGCGCCGCCTTGTTTAACACAATAGGACGCTACCAGCGGCTCTACCTAAAAAAATTATTTTCAAAACATCCAGTCTTGTTAAATCATCAAGATTATCAATTAAATAAAAAGCGTTTTCACACAAAATATTCAAGATTTTCAAATGACTAGTAGCCAAATAGAATAGCAGCAGCTTCGTTTGTTAAAAATCCAATGTCACGCTTCAGCTGTGAGTGTCGGTGTCAACAGGAAAGGCAGAAAGCCACATTTGATTGGGTGAGTGTTTTGTGGGGTTTTTTATTTTTTCCACTGAGCTGCAACTTTTTAAGAATAAACGATTTTATTTGTTGACTTGCTTTGAACTCCTGCTGCACTACATTAAAGCCAAATTGAAAGATATCACGCGGGGCGCCCTTTATTTCAAATTCCGGATGAATAACAAGAACGACTTTTTGCAACTATTTGGATGTGCTCTCTTTTTCAAAAACAAGTCAAGCACATTTGTTATTTCAGAAGTTCTCGCATTAATCATCACCTTGTGACGGGGCCTCACTCGCAGCTTCTCAAACCTGAACGGAAGTCAAGGGCAGCGCTCGGGTTTGCCTGCAACCCATTCGCAGCATTTTTGCCAGGGATGCATACTTTCAAATCAAGCTGCGCCCACCAGACGCAAGATTTTTTTATAGGGGTGTGCGAAAAAAACGGTGTCACCTAAGTACAGAGATTCTCCTTTACCATTCAAATCGATGCAGTCCGCCTGCGTACTGCGTCGGAGGCGCGCCGTTCAATGATGACACAACGCGGCCCGTTGTGGAAAGTCACGCGTAGCGGCATGACGCACAAAAAAGGAAATTCAACGCATCGTCCGAAGCGAAAGCAGGCTTGTCGCATTTTGCAAACTCGTGGGATCTGGTTACGGAAAAACAGCTTCCTAAAAGTGCTATCATTAGGCAGAAACAACATCAATTTGCCTTTGTTATTTTTGGGAACCAGAAAGTAAAGAGCGAAATTGTAATGTTTTGAAAGATGGAGAAGAGGAAACAAACAGACAAGCTGAAGCTAAACAAACCAACCCTAAGAATAAAAAGCAGACTTTTTTACGAAAACGGACTAGGTCGTATCAGTGGCTGCAATATGAAGATGATGTCGTCGAATGCTACATGTATATTCACGTTATTTGGTAGATGAGCTAGAAATAAAACAGATGTCGCGTGAAGTTGCTGAACTAAGTATGAGAACTACAAATGTAGATTCGCACTTTGATAAACCAGACACATATGGCCCCTCGCCACTAAGTCTCACCACCCCCGAAAATTCTTGCGTTGGTTACGTGTCTTCGTATTTCACAGGGGGTATAACAGGAAAAAAAAAAGTAGTACATAAACACATGCTTGTGTGCAAGAACAAGAGCCCCAAGGACCTTTAGGCGCCCCTGACCTCAAAAGTCAGAGCCGGGACAGCTGAAAGTGTTGTGGCTACAAAAGCGGGGCGAGGGGACTGGGTGCAACTTCCCCCCCCCCCGTCTTGACTTGTCACTTCCTGTCCATGTGCAAAGAGTGGTCTTGAATCTGGCAGTCATGAAAGGGAGCAGTGTATTCCAAGAGTGCGGAAAAGGAGGAACGCGAACAAGTACGCGCCGCGTGTTGCCGCTCGCACATCTGGCGGCCGCATGCCGAGCCCGCGGATCAAACTGGCGGGGCGGGAGGGACGCTCACTAAGCACGTGACGGGGCGGCGGGGACCTCATTAGCGCACCTTGATGAGCTATCGGCGCCTCGCGGCTTCCAGCGGAGTCATTACAAGACGGCCATTGACTTTGGCACAGGCGGGGGAGGCGCCCCAAAGGGTTGAACTGCCAAGACGCCGCTTGAAAAGCTTCGTTTCCAACAGCGCAAGGTCATCCTTGGCGTGATCGGGAACGCTGAGTCGGTACCGGAAAGCTGCTGAGTCGACTCCGACGCATTCTTTCCACAGATGTTCTGGCTTTATGGGCAGACGCGCTCCCTCCCCCCAGAGGCAGCGGAAGGCCCCCGCTAAACGGCGCCCCGCCCGCCTCAAAACGTATTAGAAGGCGCTCTCAACATTGTTGGATGTCTCCGAGCGGTAAAAAAAAAAAAAAACTCGCAGGCGAGATGAGCCGGCCGACGTCAAGAGCGGGCAGGCGTGGAAACGGGGAGCCCTGACATATTCACGGACGGGAGGTTAATGGAACGCCGGACCCCGGAGAGCGACTGCCGCGGATCCAAACTCGGCACACGCTACGAGGAGTCAAAGTGTCACGTCACTTTGAATAAATATTCAAAGCTGTGAGGCCATTGCTGTTAAGATGTTCGCAGAGATTACAAGTGTTCCAATCGTGTCAATGCACTAGAATACAGCGCTTCTCAAAATGTAAAAAAAAAAAGGGAGATTTGAATAGTCGTTGATAAAATTATGAATATTGTCATTAGTGACGCATTTTTTTCCAATGGAGAAATAACTACCAAAGTAGCTCCAAGCTTAATAAATCACACAGAGAAGCTGCACTCTTAAATTTTCAATGTTTTTACGTACATCATTGAAACGTGGTTGAGAACCACCGCTATAATAAACAAATGTCAAACAACACATATCTTTTCAAAACAAAACAACTGGGAAAAAAAAACTGTTTCGAAATGCTTCGTACTGGAAATCCGCTCGTACTTTTGTCCCGTTTTTCAACGTGGGTGTATTGTCTACAACAGATGGCAAAACACTGCAATTCTTTGGGTATTTTGTATGATAATTAGCTGACAAAACAAAGCGGTTCCTAATTTCCTCTCCGCGATGAATACTTTTGGCCAATGGCAGCGCTTTGAACGCCGTCCTCGTCGTCTTAAGAGGCGCGGCGGCGTCCTGTCACGGCTGTCACGCCGCGTTAGGCGACCCGTCGCTTAAGCGCCCGCCGTAAATGTATGCAAACTAATTCCGCCTCACAGCTGGCTGCGTTTTGTACGCTCTCATAGGAGGAGCGAGGGGGGGGGGATTAGCGGAGAGGCTTTAAGCCCGGCGACAGGGAGGACGGTCCGACGGCGGCCGACCCTCTGGCTCATCGCGCCCGTCGGGGCGAGCGCCTCGTCGTCCGGCCGCCGAGCAAACCCTCCCGAGCGCCAGCTTCTGTCGCGCGAAAATTAAATATGCGCGAGCCTCTGCGCCGCGCTCTTATTTTGACGGCAGCTTTCATGAGGGGAAAAAGGAGGCGGCTCGTGAGGTGCGCTAAAGCTGCGGAGGCGCCCACCAATTAGCGGTGCGAAACCAGAGGTCGGATTTGGTCGTGGATCCCGGCAGAGGCGGAGGCCGTCTAGCTTGCCTTTTCCAAGAACTGCGGCGACAATGCAGTCCGTATAGAAGGGGGGGGGGGGGGGGGCGCTATGCAGAAGGGAATGTTGGCAACTGTCAGGAATTTGTTCAATTTAACATCTGCATGGCCGGGAATGCTTTTCGAGTCCCTCTATCAGCGGTAAAGGGCGACTGCTTTCCACGAACGGGCTGCGGTAGAGATCCAAAACCACTTTTATGCAGAAAAAGCATATGCGGCGAACATCTGCTATACACTTTATTCCTCCTCAATTTTGAGACGTTTCGGACCGCTGCGTGCCTTAATTGACACGAAAGTTATTTAGCAATTTTCAGAAGCGAAAAGTAAACACTCTATTTATTATTTGATCGCTCAATTTGCTGTCGTTCCACAAATATAAGGACCTACTTTTTTTTCCCCCCTAAAATGGTGGCCAAAAATATTTATAATTTGATCGCTCAATTTGCTGTCGTTCCACAAATATAAGGACCTACTTTTTTTCCCCTCTAAAATGGAGGCCAAAAAACTGCTCGCGTCCTATAAGGGTTTGACTTGTTTATTAATTGCGGTCTTTTGACATCCGCAAAACCCTAAACTTAATGGAACACTGATGGTGCACAACTTTGGATATTTACAAATACATAACTTATGGATATAAAGAAAAGAAAATCTCATGTGTTCAAAGCTTGATCACAGCTTGATCTGTTGGGTTTTTTTTAGGGTCATGTGACATTCAACAAGCTGAGCCGTGATTGATCGTCCTCTCGGCCTTGAGCATGTGAAATAGATTAGTTATACAAGATAATTATAGGCAAAATATTCAAGACAATTTTCTATTCTTCTCTATTCTCATTTCTAGTTCTTAATCATAAAACGCCAACAAGCGGGCGGCCATTTAGTGGCGTCGACTTCTGTCGCAGGAGTAAATACCTTGAAATAAGTAAGGCCTGTATAAGCACGATACTGATGTCCTAGCATTGGTACTCGCCCACCACTGAAAATGAAGAGAACATGAACTTTTGACTGCTGGAATTCTCTGAATACGTGTCCCTTCACACTTCGTGGACGTTACTTATGAGCTGAATGTCCGGAAAGACGTATTTGGAGGGTTCTGGTGTGAAAGAAAAGAACCCTAAAGTAGCTAGATCTTCAAGATCCGGAAGCTTCCATTGCGTGTGCTCGACATGGGCCGAGGTGGACCACGTTGCCCTCAAGTCGGCCCCGAAATTCTGCCCGAACGGGTCGCAAAGAAAAGGTCTACGCGCCGATCCGGCGCCGTCTTCATCCGAGCCGGACTCTGGCCCGGCAAGTCCGCTTGCCGTCCTGTTTGCGTCGTCGTTCCGAGACAAACGGGGGCGGGGGCGGACATTGGCGCCGACCCGGTAAAATCCCAACTGGCGGCGAGCGCGTTGTTGCGGCGCGGCGCTTCAAAAAGCTGAAATCTTATTTCCCGACCTGGCCCGCGTCGCATGTCATTTCGGTCTCTGCGGCGCGTACGCTACAAGCTCCGCGGTCTACCTGGCCCACGCCGGCCCGACTACGCCCGAGGAGAAAAGCGCCTGGCCGCACGTGGCGTTGAGATGCAAGGGAAAGGCGGTTCCACACCCCAAGTTTGGGCACTCACCGTCATAGGCGAAGTAGGCGCCATCTTTGAACACGACGACCGCTGGCAGCTCCGTCAAGATGACGGACTGAAAAAATAGAAAAAACAGCCGCTTTACAAGACCGGAATGTTAAAAGCGGCGCGCGTAAAGTTGCGGCACGCCCCGCGAGAGGCGAGCGGGGTGACAAATAAGCACGCCGAGCGCATTTCAAGCTTCGCCGGACAGGATGATGAATTTGCACATCACACGGATGATGAAATGTCACTTAAAAGCATCTATGCCCGCAAATATCTGTGCAAATGTGGAGGTATTGATCGCGGCTTGAGTGGGAGAAAAAAAAACAATCAACAAGAAAGCATCTTTTGATCATTTTTTACCTCTGGCAGGACGTCCTCCGAGGCCGAGAAGAAATATGTGTAGACGATGAGCTCCGTGGCCACGTCGTTATACTTCTCCTGCCAAGGCAATTAAAAAAAAAAAAAAGTGAATTTTTGCATTCCTTTATTTAATGAAGGTACTTGGGTGGGACACGCTTACTTTGAGGGGCGACTCGCCGCCGACGTACAGGAAGAGGACGTCGTGTCTCTTCATCATATGCTCGAACATCTGCTTGCTGGGCAGGGCTCGAACAGCCGGCCTGCAAAGAGGCCGTCGGGGCGATTGTCATTGAAACGAGGTAACGGGGAGAACGTCGGGGACGCCAGCTAACCACGTCCAACACGAGAGGATTGTGAGCAGCTCTCCTTTAAGAATTGCGCTTTCCAAAACACGCGCGTTGTGTCGGATCGCAGCAAGTGTACCTAATGATGTGGGTCCATTTGCATTGTGAGGTCGTGGCGCCACCCGGTGGCGATGTGCACCACTTGCAGCCCAACACGTTCAGCTTCCCGGTCCAAATCAGTGGAAAAGCAAACAAATAAAGCAAAAAGGTGGAGAAACCATCACTCACCCCGCCACGCGATTGGCAAACTCCACAATGTCGTCTTTCGTCCTTGGACCTTTGTAATGGTAGGCCAGGTCACCCTTCAAACTACAGGGGAACAAGTCGAGAGTTTAGTCAAGGCAACATCGCATAGCGTGGATCAAAATGCAGTCAACCTGATTTGACCCAGAAATACCGTAAACCCCCAAATATAAGACACATTTTTTACCCCCCAAAAAACTCAACAACGACAAAAGTATGGGTGTGTCCCATAAACTGTACCTCCATTTTTTTCCGACACCGTTTGAAGATTAAACCGTCAGCTACCTAAGCCGAGTATGGACACGCAAACATACAAATATATATATGGACACGCAAACATACAAATATATATATATATATATTTGTTTTATCCACTGTATTTTTACTTACTATAATTAGGGTAACCGGACCGAAGTCGGTTAGCAGTTAGCGGCAAACCTTAGCTCGTGTTAGCCGAGCTTGTCGCGGTTAGAGAATAAGGAAAGGTATTCCATTTGACTCGTGTATTCATTGAGTTTTATTTGAAAAGAAGTTTTTAAAGAAGATTTTAAAAAGAAATCGGACTTATTTTTGTGCCCTTTTTACACAGATGTGATATTACACGCGTTGATACTCTGGCACATTTAGAACACAAACTTCAGTCGTCAATTGCGTTTCATTTTGTTTAATTGGAATTTTTCATGTTAATTATTACTGCGCTTGTCTTTTATAAGTGCCATTTAATTGGCCTGCTAAAATGAGCTCTGTGGCGCGGAGTGTGGCTGCGCTTGCATCAGCCCGCGTTAGCCCGCGGGGCTTAATGCTCTCCGGGGGCAAGAGGAAAAGGTTCAATTGGGTGTGTGTGTTGTTGGGATTGGCGTGTTGAGAATGTATATGTTGCTGCTGCTCTTATTTCTAAATGCGCAGGCAAGTTTTAGATTGATTAAAAAAAAAAAAAGCAAAACACAGTTTGTTTGGCGGCTTGCAGCATTCTAACAGTCCTAGTGTGTGTGTGAGTGTGTTGAAAATATGTTGTTGGTATGCAGGCATTCTCAGTCTGTCTTGAAGGCACGATGTTGCTGGGACCTCAGACTTTGGAAAAAAAACTTTGAAATAAAACAAAGAATGAAAATAACTTCAAAGTAGCATCTTTCTGTGTCAATATTTGACATGAAAAGCTGCAGCTTATAGTCGGGTGCGGCCTATGCATTTTCAGTTTGATTTTTCTTTGCGCATCTTATAATCCGCTGCGGCTTATCGTCCTTTGGGGGTTGCGCTGTGATGGCGGCTTCATCGTGTCAAGCGCACTTCCCCAAAGGTGACATTTCTAGAGCGCAAACCCCAAAAGAGCAAAACTCCTTTGACGCATAAATTCTTCTTGAATTCGGCAAGCCGCAAAAAGCCGCTTTGCTGCGAGTATCGTCGCTTGTGCTCGAAAGCATGTGGAGCGGCAGCCAAGTTTGTCACCATTCCGCCTCCTCGCGGCCGCGTCCCCGCGGAGCCTTGCTCCGGGGGAGACCGCTCCAGAGGAAACTCTACCAAAGACGCCGCGTGCGCAGGCAAATGAAAAGCTCAGGACAGAACGAGCAGAACCTATGTAATCATTCGTACGACTGCGAGCGGAAACTGCGTCGAGTCCAACGCAAACCGAACGCTAGACAGAAGCTTTCGATAGCTCGCCGGGTTTCCATCTTAAGGATAACGTACGCGCATTTTTAATGATGCTCAAATGACGCTTTTGCGGGCCGCGTAGGGCCGATTGCTTGCAAAATGGGAAGCTTATTCAAAAATGAATAAATAATGTGATCTGAAGGAAAAGGTCTAAAACTGATTTTTTTTTCCCCTCAAATCACATTACTCATTCATTTAAGTGAAAAAAAGAAATCGTTGACAGCGATACTGTACTCCCGCACATTGACAATAAGAGTGCAACTGCACCCCCTGGTGGCGGAGATGAGCAATGACACTACACAGTGCAAAATCAAAGCCCGAAGATGGTACTTACAGTTTGATTGATGGATAACCGCGTACGCCAAACTCTGTTGTCATTCCTAACAAAGACAGAAGATTAACTTTACTCATTTATCACGGCTATTACAGCTTCTTCGTTTATTTTAGTTTGCTCACAGCACTTTTTATGCAGCCGTGCATGTCTGAAAAAGAAAATGTAGAAGCGAAAAAAAATAAAGTGCGACTGACCTGAGTACGCGGTGGCGTCCATTTTGCCAACACGGACCGGCGACCCGGAAAGCTTCAGCTCGGCGCCCACGTCGTGCCACACCGGCTCCAGTTTTTTGCAGTAGCCGCACCACGGTGCGTAGAACTGAAGGTGACAAAGAGTTACAATAAAAAAATTAATTAAAAAACAGCTTTACTAAGTTGACAGTATATATGTTACAGATCCCAATTGCCCGGGATACCGGATAGCAACAAGTGATGGGGAGGAAGATGAAGACCTGACTGTGGAGTTGCCATTCCCAAATATCATGTTTTATTCATACAAAAGTGATCATCTCTTTTCCCAAGTAAGTCATGTTTACATCATACAAGAAATAGCTTGTCTTTATCGCTTGCCATAATTCATACTTTCGATCAACAATGATTAAACATTCGCAATTTATTCATGTCATACTAAATATTTGATAGCAATATCCGTTGACCCAAAATAACTAAGTTTAGAGCTTTTGCATTTTTACGTCACTGACATTGTCAAAAGGAGCGGTCGGTCGGTCGGTCGGTCAACTATTCAAATAATGTCGCCTTTAAGTGCCGTTCCCCCATGCCTCGAGCAAACTCATTAACATGTTACTCCAAAAAAAAAAAAAAAACTTTTGTCATTTCAAGTCCATCGGGTTTTTCCAACACAGGTCTACACATACATACATACATATAGTTATTTGACAACAAACGAATGATTATAATCATCACTTTTGATTATCGATTGTTTTGTGTCTTCTTTCCACTGTGATCAGTGTCGCTGCACCGTTGTCCATCTTCAAATTTAAAAAAATGACAAATTATGTGCATTTATGATCACTTCCCAAAACTTGATGCTACTTGTTGGGTTGGAGGGGTTTCCATGAGGCCCTCACCCCCCCAAAAAAAAACTGCCCGTGGGATAAGTCCCCCGGGCTTTGCCCAGCATGCATGACGTGATGCAAACACAATGCGGCCCTCTACTTCCTTCCGCCAGTTGGCATCCCGCCTGGCATGGACTTGGATTGGTGCATGCGTGCTCAAACTTACATCAACCAGCCAGATGTCATTCCCTCTTGTCTCTTTAAATCTGACAAACAGAAAAGCGCACGTATTCCCAATATTAAATAGCGCTCACATTTTTGACAATAGATTAACTTTATTACTTTTTATTATTTTTATGAAAAGGCAACGACACAGGCTTTTGCGTTGCTTAATTAAGCTTTTTTTTTTTTATTTAAAAAATGACGCGCAATCATTCAACTTACGTGTCGTCGAGATCCTCCACCAAGGCGAGCACCTCCCAAACCATGAAGGTAGCAATAACTGTGGTGGGGAAAAATAGAGAGAAAAAAAAAGAGAAAATAATCGAACGTTTTCGTGCTGGTGATGACTGCAAGCAAGGATGCCAGCGTCACTAGCATGCTAACGAAGCTAGCATCAGCATCGGAATCGTTTGCAAGCCACACTTTCGTCAAGAGCTCTTTCCAGGCCGACAGCAAAACACGGGCGGCGGTCACAAGCGCCAAGAGTTTAAAAAATAAGGCGACAAGTTAAAAGAGCAACTGTACCTGCAGAAATCAGGGAAACTTTCACACCTGCCATTGCTTCGGTTGGAAACAGCAACCCGGAAACACAGCTGCTTAAAAAAAAAAAAAACCCGGAAACACAGCTGCCAAACGACACCGACCGCGCATGCGCGTTGTGACGTCGCGCGCCTTTTTGGAAAGGTTGGAAACGTGACGCGCGAAGCTACGATTTTGAGCGTAATGTTTTTTCAATTGTGACGCCGCATATAATTGTTCATTTTCGTTTCATTATCATTTTATCGTCATTGTGTGGAATTAGCATTTTGCTTCCAATGCGCGAAGTGATTAGCCATTTTATATTAAAGTGATTAAATAAAAATGGCTTTCTTTTATAGAAGGTGGTGTGGTTGTACTTCAGGTGGTGAATTCGGTAAAATAAATTTTAATATTAAAAATAAAATAAGATGCACTTCCACTCTGAACCACAAGACGGCGACAGAGGATCATAAGACACGCTTGGTTGCTACAAGTCTTTTTTATTAAAAACGTATTGCTTATTAAATGTAATACTGTCAGAACCGTTAAAATACATTTCACAACGCAAAGATTCCTGTCATTATCATCCTCACTCAAATTCTCCTGTTTATTCACATTAAGAAAATATAATGCGACAATGAAAGCTGTCATACGATTGCTCTCTTTTCTTTTTGTGTTTGTCGAAAGTGTTAGTAATAATAGCAATCTCGAAACGAATTCTAGTGGGCTGTTTGCCCCCCAGTAAACCCGATGACCTCGCGACGTGTGTTGTCTCCTTTCATGGTGGTGAGTCGCAGCACCGTGTGATCACCGACACTCGTTCTTCTCCAGCTCGCTTGAAGTACAAATCACAACTTGAAGCTTACGATCAGTGGCCTAGTGGTTAGCGCGTTTGCCTCACAGTTCCGCGGTCTAAGGTTCAAATCTCTCAGTGCTGGCGTGTGATTTTTACAGCTGGAGTGGCTTCGTGTTTGCTTACCTTAAATTTCGGACTATAAAATGTGACTTTGTTTGCACGCTTTGAACCCTTTCTGCAATTTGGGTTTTTTTTTTTTTTTTTTATTAGCCACTAGGGGGCAATCTCCATTGGATTCTGTGAAAACAAACTTAAGCACAGCTGTGAACAGAATAATTGCTGGCATTGGGGAGCGGGAAAAGTGGATGGATTTAGTGCAGAGGGTGAAGAGGAACATGACAGTGCCCAAGAACTTCTAAGGCCTTTAAGCAGGCACATTACTGTTGTGTTTGTGCCAGCAGGATTCTAACAACCCCAGTGTGTCGGTGTTGAAAATATGTCGGTGCTGCTCTTGTTTCTGAACATGCACGTCTGTCTTCAGACATTGATGGTATGACGTGGCTGTAATTGGGCAGTGTGGGGAAAAAAATAAATGCCACCAGGGGGCAATCGTCTAGTAAACAAAGGGAAGAAGATGCTTTCCAACTTTTGATTTGGAGTATGAACTGCTATGTTACTCGCCACCAGGGGGTACTCTCACTAGTAAACACAATTGTGCACGTTACTGTTGTGTTGGTACAGCGTTCTACCAACTCGAGTATGTCTGTATTGAAAATGATCAGTCGTTTTCAGTCTGTTTTGAAGCGTGATGTTGCTGGGACCAGGTACTTCCAAAAAAGTGTTAAATAAAAACAAAAATTGAAAAAAGGTCTACGAAGCATCTTTTTGCGCAAATATTTGATGTTACGAGCTGCGGCTGATAGTCCGGCGCGGCCTACAAAAAGGCATTTTCTGTTCGATTTTTGTTGGTGCACCTTGCAGTCCGAAATTTACGGCAATTGAAGATTCGACTGCCAATCGTGTTCATCTGCAACCCAACCGCGAGAGAAAAATTGCTTTGCTACTTGTGGGTGAAAACAAAAAATTGCCGCAAAAGATCCGCTATGATGCTTGTGTGCAAATTCGGCTGCATAAGATGAAATGTTAAAGGTACCCCGGAGGGCTCCAGGTGGCACACCTGGACGGGTGTTTTTTTGTCTTGTTTTTTTTCTCAACACCTCCGAGGGCTTAAGCTGTCAAAGCCTCAAAATCCACCGGCAAATCCTCTTTGAGAGCTTGCATTAGGCGCACCAAAATAGCACGACGAACCAAGATGGCGGCGAGCGCTTCCCGAAGACTTAAGGACATCCCGGAGGAAGGCGGCAGACGCTCGGCTCGGGCCGCCCGTCAGCGGAGGGGCCCCTCATTCCAGGATGTCGGTCTCAAACGGGACCAGGTGGTAGTAGGACAGGTTGGTGAGGTACGCCTCCGTTTGGCCCTCGCGCGCGTCCGCCTGCGCCGGCGCCGACTCCAGGCCGTCGTCCGAGCTGGCGGGAGAAGGAGCAAAGTGCGCTTGAGTCATCGGACTTCCGAGGAATGCGCTTCCCATTGTGGAAGGAAGGGGTGCGCCCGCAAACTTCCTGTCGAAAGAGGGGGTGCGGACGCAACGTCTTGACTTGAGATCGCGAGGACGAGGCCCACTTCCACGCGCAAACACTCCACATTTTTTGGCGGCGGGACGTGCATTTGGTAATATTGACCTCGGGCGTGGCAAAGCTGGATGAAAATACGATGTGCGCCATGCATGAAGCACGCTATATACAGTATTTAAAGAACTTTAATACAACAACTTTAGTAATAATGTCCACAAGCGCAACATCTCTGTTAATCAATATTCAATGATATTGAATCATTGAGTGGGTTAGCTTGGCCTCCCATCATGCAAAGTTCTTGCTATCGCGGGACGTGTAGTTGACGCAAAGCTTCAAATCAAAGAAGTACAAGTTGCAGGAAAGCTTGTCTTTTGCAGCAGGGAAGCCTTTTCTTTCACGCAACTCATAACATTTCATGCAACGGTGAAAATCAAAACGCGGGCCGGACTTTGGTCCCACCCACGGCGGCTCTCAAATGGATCTACGAGAATGCGCTTCATGCCATTTTAACAGGGTTGCAAACAGAAATCCAATGCAATGCTTTTTAATGCCCTTTTTCTTTTCAAATTAAGAGAAAATGGATTGGAACATAAACCAAACTGTTGGTAAACCGTGTCAAAGTGAGTCCTTGAGGGCCGTGAGCGCAGTAGCCAGAAATGAATGGGGCGACGTTACCCGATTTACTAGGGGAAAAAAAAGAAGGCGGACTCACGTGTCGTCGAAGGAGTCGGCCGAAGACGGCCTCCCCGCCTCGTCGGGCGGCTTGCGATCAAACACGATGGTTTCCGTGTTGGCCAGACAGAAGCCGTTGGAGCGCATGATCTCTGCAAAGTATCAAAAGGGGCGATGGGGCGACGTGAAAAAAAAAAAAAAAGCGGGGAAGGGGGAGCGCCGATTACCTGATATGTTGACGGGACTCTGAAAGCACGGCTGGATGGCGTGCACCCGCTCGTCGCGGAGCACCCGGTCCAGCGGCGAGCGCTCGAAGAACGTCAGCATGACCTCCGACCTGGAATACTGTTGGCAAAACCAATTTCTAGTGGGCTTTCAAGCGGGTGCGTGACTGTTATGTTGGTGTACTATTCTAACAAGCAAGCGGTTGGGGGGGGGGGGGGGGGGGGGGGGGACTTTTAAAGAAAACCAAATCGTAAAAAAGTTTGTTGACAAAAATGGATGTTCTGGTCAATGTCCTGTGCGACCATCCGTAAGTAAATGCGATCGGGCACGTTACTGTTGTGTTGCTACATCATTCGAACACATCTTGTACGCTTCTAATGCATGTCGTGGTGGAGGCGACCCACCTTGCAGGGCAAGTTGATGGCGTTCTTCAGCAGCCGCTCCACCTCGTTTAGCTTCTCCTCCATGTCGTTGGCTTGTTTGATTTTCACCAGGCCTGAAGTGAAAAAGTGCACCGGTGAAATTTACAATTTCCTTGAACATAGACGACGTGCTGAAAAGCTGAGGTTGAAAACTCAAATTTTGGAATTTGATAGCTCTGGAAAGTATCAGGTTGGCTCAACTTCATAATTTCATAGACGACGCACAAGGAAGGAAGACAAGAGACCGTCAATTATGTTTGCTGGCGAGGAGAACGGACAGAGATGTGTTTGCAATTCCAGTTCTCCTGCCGCTCACATCCTGTGGAATCCTCTTTCCAAAGATCGCTTCAAAACGGTGAATTTCAATGGGAAAAAAGCGCAAAAATGAACAGACTGTATTCGACATCGCTTTTTGTTTTTCCATCCTTTTCTCGCTCTCCTGGAAAACTTGTTTTCACTAAGTGGAAAGGACGCAGCCTTCATTTTGGGGTGACACTTCTTCTGGGGTGTCAATTCTTCATATTTTCTTGTGTTTGAATCCGTAAGTTTGACCTTTTCTTGCAGTTTAAGGCTTTCCCACATTATGAGAAGCCAGTGACAGCCTCGCCAGTGTAATGTTGAAGGTGAAAAATATTTGGGGAATTATGGTAGTAAAGAAACTAACGTGACATCGTTTTCAGGAAGTTGGGTGTGACGCAGCAAAAACAGGCGCGGGCGCGCGGGCGGGATGATGTCAACGTTCCCGCCGCATGGAAGACGTGAGTAAGAGCTGGACCGCGTCGGGGCCGCCTGAGGAGGAGGAAGACGGGACTCGTCTCACGTCTTATCGTGACTAAAGGATCTTTGAAGAACTTCCTGCGCTAACTCGCGGGTCTCCGTAGCCCTCGGGCGAGGAAAACGCAAAAAGATGTTCGTCTAATCGTCTCGGAAGCCGTTTGCGTCAAAAGATTACATCGCGAGGACAGCGGTCTCCCACTTCCTGAAAAAGATGGCAGACCTCCCCAAAACGCTCTAACTTCATGTCAGATGTTAAAAAAGGCCAGAAAACTCAAATATCAATATATATGTACAGATATTAAATTATAGGTTATACTGTAATCAAACTGTATACGAGTTTGCAAAAAAATATTCTGAAAGTGTAATTTTGCACTTCAAAAAGCATCATTCTTTTGACTGACTTTATTGAGAACCGATCCCAAGTGTTGATATCGGGCTGATACCGTATCCTATTTCAAGGTATTATGATTGTTGCTCTCTAGGACCATGAAAGCTAGAAGTTACAAATTAGAAAAGTAGAAAATTGCTAATAATTTTGTGAAAGTCAGTACATGTTCTATCGGTACTTGCTATCAATGAACACTCAAATGAGTACTCCTATCGGTATTGCTCTGAAAAAATGGTCTCAAACTACATTATCGTTATGATACCAAAATTGAAAAGTTGCGCTGGGGCACACCTGGTATCGTTCTCGCTGATATCATACAGGGATCAACGTTGGTATCGGACAGTAATCCTGGCTGCGTTACCGCTACGGTATCGGAAGTGAAAAAGTTGTATGGATCGGCGTTTTCTTCCTCGCGAAGCGAGCGCCCGCTCGGACAACCGGGAGACGTCCGATCGTCAGCGAGCCGCGCGGACATTTTTCCACATGGCTCGGCCGTCTTCACCAAGCGCGCGCCAGGGACTAAATATAGCAAGTGCGGCGGCGCTCCGGCTGCCTCTTTCGCTCGCTGTCGTGAGCGAGGTCCCCCCCCTCCCGCCCCCCGTTGCCGGACGGGACGCCCGGCAGACGACGGAGACGAGCCGGCAGCACTTTTGCCGTTTCCCCGTCTTGTCAACAAGTCGGGGAAGTCAGGAAGTCAAAACATTCCAGGCGCAGCTGCGGGGATGTTTGGACCGATATTTGGCGGTACGCAATTGCAATGGAAAGGACTTGACTTACAAATATTTTGTAACGTACAAAATTTCAAGTCGCGAAAGACGACGCGACGGGAAAACAACATCGAGTCTGTTATTTTGCTCCACTAGTACTCTTGATACATAGTGGGAAAAAAATGTTCCCTTAAAGGGACAGTGAGTAAGAAAAAAATGGTCTGTTTTCTATTTTCTTTATTTCCTGTTCTTTTTTTTCTTTATTTAGATCCACTTGGGGTGGACGACTTCACATTCGTATCTGTGACTTTGAATGTGTATGGTTTTACAAAGACGCCTGGATTCTTTCCGGTATTATTATTAAAAAATAAAATAAAAATCTTCCCCTGAACAGACAAGTAAAAATGTTGAACGTCTTCACACAAATATGAGTAGTTGTGAGAGTATTTTGGCCTGCGCTTGTTGGTGTAACGCACACTAGGAGAGCATTCATAGACACTGACCTTTGACCTTTGTTTTTAAAGCCAATGTCATGTGACCCCCGAGCGGTTGAAGCCACTAAAATAGCGCCAGATTTTGCGTAGGTTTAGATAGGGGTCGGACTGCCTGTGGGACTTTGGCCATTATTGATCCGCGCAAACAGGTCAAAGTGACTGGTGGGAAAAACAAACAGACAAAAAAAAACAAAAAACAGAAGTTGTGACTAACACAGATGACTCTGTTTCCTTTTATGGCCAAAGGCTAAATGAAAAGGACGATGACAAAGCAGCCGTCATTTCAGCTTTTTCTGCCGAAAAGTTAACAGGGCACATTTTTAAAAGCGAACGCTACGGAAAAGCGCGCGATTACCACTTTTTCCACGAGCCCATCTGCGTTCTGAGAGTCACGCGTCCCATTTTGAAGCGAGGGGCCGGATCTGGCCCCCGGGCCTTGAGTTGGAAAAGGGTCAATTAAAGGAATGGAAATTTGTCACTGTTTTTGGGTGAAATTTGGAGTAAAAGTTGGTATAACCCGATCGGCGACTACTCGCGTAGATCGGAACAAACAAAAACAAAACAAACTTTTTACGCCAAAAGTTGACAAAACGCGCGCGCGCGCAAAGTAAACGCTGGGCAAAACGTCAAGACTCCGAGCAAGGCTCGCTTTGTTTTTCTCTTCCCCTTTCTACTTTTCTTGTTCGCGACGCGTCCCGTTTCGACGCGTTCGGGCGCGAACCGGAGGAAACGCGAAAGGGAACGGGTCCCACCTTGGCGCAGGGCCGAGCGGCAGAGGTCCGCCGCGTCGCCGGGGAAGGAGTCGCCGAGGCGGCCGACGAGGCGGCCCAGGTCGCCCAGGCTCCGGTGCAAGTAGAAGACGTTGCGGTCCGACCACTCGGCGCGGATCTCGAAGAAGTCCTCGCGGTGGCCCCGCGGGCCCAGCGCCAGCCTCCGCACGCCGTTCACCCAGCAGTCCCGCACGAACATGTTGACCAGCGACGTGCCCGAGAACACGGCCGAGGCCATGCCGGCGGCGGCGTCCGACGCGACCCCTCACTCTTCCCGCATGCCGACCGGCGCCGCGCAACTTTTCCCCTCCTCCTCCTCCTCCTCCTCCTCCTCCTCCTCCCCTTCTTCTTCTTCTTCTTCTTCTGTTTTTGGACGATGGAGTCAAACGTGGCGCGAGTGAAAGCCGAGAATCGCCGCCGCAAAAGTCACACGCAGACAACGCCCATTACTAAGAAAAAAAAGAAAAAGAAAAGGCAGGCCTTTAAACCCCAAAATGGCAGTTTCCTAAAACCGCAAAAAAAAGTGTCTCTCGGGACTTACGAAGGGTTACAAGCGGGTGACGATGACCGATAAACACCCTGAAACACTAACCCTAAGCCATCCGCTCTCCCCCCGGCAAATGGCAACGGCCGGCTTTCGTGGCTTTCGTGGCTTTCGCGGCTTTCGTGGCTTTGACCAAACATTGCTGCTGCCAAATCTAACGACCAAATCGTTTAAGTCATAAAGTACGAAGATACGTGATTACTTTCGCTAATCAAGAACTAAAGTAGTCGAATCGTTTAGCTACAAAAGCTTATATTTACTATACATATATTTCTTTTTATATGCATATTTTTATTTGCCTTTTTTGCTCCCGGATCCTTGCCGGAAAAAAACTCATTATTATGCAAAGAATGCTCCAAGGTCCGCAAAAGAGCATCTTGTCCTTTCTAATCCAATGCGAGCGCTTCAAACTGGCATTTGGGCCCGATGACACGTTTCAAGCAGCGAGAATACAAAAGATGTGGAGGGGGCCCTGATTGCAATCCGCACCACCGTCATTCAATAGAAGTAAAGCTTGTTTTCCTAAAATAGCACTTTTCTCACAGACAACGCTGGCCCATTGCAACCGCTAAAAGAAAAGAGAGTAGAATGTCAATGTGTACATTTCCGGCGTGCTAAACTCTTTCTTCCTGCAGAAATATGAAAAAAAAAAAAAAAACTTCATCATGCACAGGAGCAGTTTGGAAGTCAAATGATCTGGGTCTCAGTTTTGGATCAAACGAGACATTTAAAGAAGGGGTGTGTAGACTTTTCAGCCTTGCCTTTGCCACACATGCTCAAACTTTTTTTTTTTTTTTTTTGCACATTCGGCACATTTTTCCGCCTCCACACCGCAAACATTTGGAATGGAAAATTTCAGGTCCAATCCAAAACATTTGATTGATAGGCAGACATTTTGTTCATATTATCATTTGATTTAGAGGAATTTAGCTATCGAGCATCAATTTAGAGCAGACAATGAGATGTAATATGAGGCTGAGCAGTAAGGCCTCAAATGGAGGAATTGTTTTTTTATGTGTGCCATTTCCAAAACATAGCATCCTACATTTTTTTCCGTATTTTGCTATCTAGTGACGATGACGCCATCGTGTGGTCATTTTGGTTAACACTACTGCTAGTTCATAGGCGTAGAACTCCATTTAAAATGTCAATAATGAGCAGCTTTCTGAAACAATTTTTTTAATCTAAAACATCTTCAGGTGGATTTAGATTTGGAATTGGTC
The DNA here is from genome assembly GCF_059441005.1 of Hippichthys cyanospilos. NCBI lineage: Eukaryota > Metazoa > Chordata > Actinopteri > Syngnathiformes > Syngnathidae > Hippichthys > Hippichthys cyanospilos. The sequence goes on from NC_142387.1 coordinate 16,016,698, forward strand.
ATTAAAACAAATAGCTGCGTGGCAGCTGCAATATTAGCCAACATTGTTGACTCGCGAAACTGATTCTTCAGTGACATGTTTTTAAATCTCGTGACTGTTACGCCATCGTGCGCTCATTTTCTAAAATTACACACGCGTACAAAAGTATTTTAAAAGTATCTTAATGAGCGTGCGTATCGACCTGATGAATACGGCTTGTTAATTAGTTAAAGTGCGCACTCAATCGAGTGCTGAATTGAGTGCTAACTGATCAAATGAATCCAAGAGGTTTGTTATAGGTCTTGTATTTGACAACGTACCTTGAACGTCGCTTAAGAGACGGGAAGAAACTTCTCTTGGTCGAACAGCATCATCTTGGGACGACAACGCCAAGTCGTGGATACGCCTTCGTTTTATGGCTACATCTTTCATTCGCTGGAAGCTTGGCCTTGCTTAACAAACCTGGACTTCAAATGTCAGGGAAAATCCTTCGAACTTGAAGTTTAAATGCTTAGAGAAAAATAAAATTACGCATGCGCACAACGCATCGCATACCGGTGACACCCACGCGCTCGTATTGGAAATGTTGGGAACAAACTTCCGCGTTCGCATACCCCGTGGCCTTATGGGTAAAGGTTCGAACCGGGCATACTAAAACGTTTTACCTAATATTCGAACGAATTGGAAGGAGTTCATGTTGGTGTGAAATTACGTAACATAAAAAGGAACAACGTCAAGAAATAGGAAATATTTTCTTTATTACTAAAAAGTATAGTGAAGGTGCTTTGAGAACAGCAACTACTGAAGTCTGACGACATTGGACCAAATCAATCGTTTGTGGCGAACCATGACGAGGGCGTCTATATACAAGAGAGGGCGGGGCAAGGGGAGGAGCCTCCATCCCAAGGATGCTTGCCATTTGTACACGGAACGTTTGAAAGCATGCACTGGACGTCCACTATTTACACGGGTCTCGCGCCACTTAACTTAAAGCGTCTCACTGCGCAGGGTTACATAAAAGAGGGGAAGAAAGGGGGAAAAAAAAAAACAAAACAAAGAAAAACCCAGGAGGGCTGCGTGGTGAGAGCGCATAGGCTTGAGGTCAGATCTTCTCCTGGATGAAGGGGTGCTGCAGGGCCTGGTTGATGCTGATGCGCTTGGCCGGGTCCAGCATGAGCGTGGCGTCCAGCAGGTCCTTGAGCTGCGTCACCTTCTTGCGCTGCTCCTCGGGCAGCCGCTGGCCGCCGATCATGTCGCCCAGCAGGTCTTTGGTGGGGTTGATGGTGCTCATCACCGTCACCTTCTCCTGCCAACGCAAAAGCCGCGCCGGGCCCACCTTTTCACTTTTTGCCTTCTCATCTCTCTTTAAACCTTGTTACGACTATCATTAAAAGACGCTTGTTTTTACTATTATTTTAACATCGCCATTTTATCGGCTTTAAATATCGGGTATTGGATTCCTTGACTCCTGAAAAAAGCATATTGGTTCATCTCTAACGCAGTGGTCCCCAAACTTTTTATCTCCAAGGACCGGTCCGCGCTCGACAATTTCATCGTTCTTGTTATCGGAATTATAAGTACTACTCCTGGTTTAGCCTGTTAAAAACTTTTTTTTCTCCCAAGGTTGTAGTTTCCCCTGTCTTTTCCCCGCGCCTGTTCCGGTTACAAAATCAAGTTTTCTGTCAGACTAAGATCATACATAAAAGGCAAATAATTATTTTTATGCTCCGTGAACAAAAATTATTGTCCTATTGAATTTTGTTATTTTGTGTTTCAATTTGAAAAAATCGATTAAGTACCGCGTTTTTTGGACTATGAGCCGCAAGGTTTTTCTCATGAAAAGATGAATCAACTTGGGGCGTCTCACCCTTTCCGTGACTTTGTCCACTTCAATGTAGAGGAAGTTGAGGTTCTGGTCAAAGTGTTGGTCTTTGAACAATCCTTTGCGGATCATCTGAGGAAAGAGCGGCGGCGGCGGCGGCGGGGGCGTTGCGTCACGGTCCGTCCTGCGTGAGTGCGCGACGAAGGCGGCGCACCTTGTTGGGCATCTTGCCCTTGACGTCCATGGCCAGCTTGATCATGTGGTTGTTGGACGAGCCCGGGAAGAGGATCTTGCCCGTGTAGAGCTCGTAGAGCGTGCAGCCCACCGACCACATGTCGATGCCGTAGTCGTACGGCTTGCCGATGACTGGCGGGACGGACGCAAAGTCGGGCGGGTTCTCGGCGCGACAAAGCAAGCGGCGGCGGGCGGGCGGGAACGGCGAGGACGACTCACTGATCTCGGGCGCTCGGTAGAACCTGCTGACCAGGTACGGCGTGATGTCGTTGTCGGCCACGTGGGACGCCGAGCCGAAGTCGCAAAGCTTCAGGATGGTCTTTGACTCGTTCACCTGGGGACAAAAAAAAAATACAAACGTTTTGGAGCCATAAGCACCCTCAAAATGACTGTGAGGGAGCATATTTTAAAATAAACGTTTGAATGAATTATGTAGTAAAAGCACAGGCTTTTGTACATATGTAATGTTAATGTTTTGTGATTAATGGTGATCTCGTGCTTGTACTATTTAGGACAGTACCAAAAAAAAAAAGATTGTTGAAAGTTGTTCTTTTAAAGTTAAGTTATTTGTCCGGCCCACTCGGGAATAGATTTTCCTCTAACTTCAGACACCTCCGGCTTAAAGGGCTAGTCCACTTATCCGGCCCATTCATATCGCGCGCAAAACATGCTACGCGGATTCTGTGGCGTCACCAGGATATTGTCGGGCTTGATGTCGGCGTGCAGGATGTTGCATCTCTTGAGCAGCTTCAGGGCCAGGAAGAGCTGCTGGCTGTACGAGCGCACGGCCTTGATGTGCAGCCCCACGTCCTTGCCGTACTTCTTCAGCACCTCGCGCAGGTTCATGCTGACGGCGAAAGGGCGCGGAGGCGTGAGAGCGGGCCGGCCGGCCGGCCGGGCGGGCGGGCGGCATTGCGTCGCCGGCGGCTACCTGAGCGGCTCAAAGACCAAACACAGATGCTGCTTGTGGTAGAAGTGGCGGAAGAGGCGCAGGCAGTGGAACTTGTCGTCGGGGTCGGCGTCGTTCAGCTTCTTGAGGAATTCCAGCTCCTTCAGGCCCGTCTTCTGCCTGCCGCGCCAAAACGCAACGCGCGTCACCCGTCCGGCCGTACGAGCGTTCGGTCGTTAGCCGGAGCTGGCCAGCAATTAGCCACACCCTTCAATTCATTCATTATCCATTACAATCTATACAGCCACTCATCAGCCTTAGCCATCCATATCTCTTCATCCAGGATGGATCCATCCATCCATCCATCCACCCATCGGCCAAATCCCAGCCATCCACCCGTCATACATGAGCTCGTTGTTGCGGATGATCTTGACGGCCACCTCCTGGCCGGCCCTGGCGGTGTCCCTGGCCCGGATGACGTTGCTGAAGACGCCCTGCCCCGTGTAGCCGTAGACGTCGTAGCGCTTGTCCAGCGTCTCGCCGATGTTGACCCCTGGGGGAGCGGCGCTAAGAGGCGAGCGGACGGGGGCGCGCCGCGGTTCGGCCGGCGCTTACTGTAGTAGCCCTCGGCGTCCGTCCAGTTGTCCCTGAGGTTGGGGTTCTCCTTGAAGTCCTTGCCCACCCCGCAGGCTCTCATCCTGGCGCTCTGCACGCACGCCAGGACAAGAATTCTTGCACGCGTTCCGATGAAAGCTCACGGTTGGAAACTTTGCTCTAATATGAATGGAATTGTTCCCAACTATAAGAAGCAGGTTGCATGCGAGTAAAGATGAGGTGCGACTGCAAGGTTTGTGCTATTGCCAGGCCACCGTTAATTGAGACAAACACATTTAGCAAGGTGGCTCGCTATAGGGCTGGATGAACCGGACGATAGATGTAGGCTTATGACCAAAAAAAGATTGATATTCATACTGAATAGGAACACGTTCCACATGTTTACTTGGCATGAAATTTGAGCGGGGCCCCCGTGCCGTTTTCTTACATCAAAGTCCGCGGCGAACATGTCGTCCGACTCCGTGAACATGTCGGGCGCCGACGGCTTCTTGGGGTTGGGCCCTGCCGACGCCGAGTGGGAGAAAAAGTGAGCGAGAGAGTGGAGGGGACACAACAATATCTGCGGAGATGAAAACAAAGCTTGCGCACCGGGACACCGGGAACCCGCCCGGCGCCGTTTACGGCAAAACTTCTCAAACTGACGTCCGCCGAAACGAATCGCAAAAAGCTGCGGTGTCACGAGCTTTGAAAAAAAACGCGCAATTCCGTACTCTTAACGGGCGCAAGCAGTACAAACAGATTCCGCCGCGGCAATTAAGAGCTCTAGGAGGATCTGAGGGCGGGTGTCGTCACATCGCGGATCTGGCCAATCCAGTCCTCTAGCATTCTTTTCATGCGGAAAGTTGTACAGGAAAATACTCAAAATCCGCACGGCTTTTGCCACGTAGAAAGAGCACGAAATAACACGAAGTTAAGCGAGGGCTAAAATGGGCGCGGCCTCGTAAAAGAAAGGCACCGGCTTGCGGCCAGCGCCGCTCACCGTCTTTCTCCTGGGCGATGAGGTTGTGCTTGGCCTTGATGTTGGCCTCGAAGGTGTTGAGGTTCTCGCGCTCGTACTCCTTGACGTCGGCGGCCACGCGCTCCAGGATGTCGTCGGGCGACGGCGAGCGGCTGCGCGTGCTGCTCTGCGGGCTGCTGGGCTCCGACGCCATGTTGGTGTCCTCGCTCGCCGCCTTGTATTTCTGCGGGGGCCGGCCCGGTTAGCGGCGAGGCGGGGCAAGCGGCGCGTCGGCGGGCCGGCGGAGCCAGACCTGCACGATGGCCATCCGTTGCTGTCGCCGCTGTTCGATCAAGGCTTCTTCGTCGATCTCCTCGCTGTCAAAATCGTCCAACCTGCACAGAAAAGAGCAAGAGCGTCGCCACGATTTCTCGAAAGGGGTTGGAAGGGTTTTTCTGTTGGGTGAGCCTTTTCGCTAATGCGGACCTGGCCACAGCCACGAGACTCACATGTCTTCCTCCGAGGACTCCTGGTCAACCTTCATGCCCTCCGAGAGGCTTCCTTTGAACTTGTCTTCGTCCCTGCTGCGTCGCCTCCTCCTGTCGCGGTCCCGCGACGTGGAGCGGCGGTACTGCCGAAGCCTCCCGTAGCGGTCCCGGTCGCCCGATCTGGCCCCCGGAACACAGGTTTGCGTGTTTGTTATTTTCCTTTGCTCTTAGAAAAAAAACACAAGACCATATCAAAGGCAGAGACTTGTCCATCTTCATCCTCGTCACCTGTGTAAAAGGGGCGAGCGGCTCCGCCTGCGAGGCGACGAGCGGGAGCGCCGGCGCGGCGAAGGGGAGCGTCGCCTGAGCGGCGAGCGGCTGACCCGGCGGCGGGAGGGCGCCGGGGGGGTCTTGTCTCGCGAGCGGTCTCGACCCGGCCCGGGTTCCGCTCGAAGCCGTTTCCTGTGTGGGCAAAGCTTGCTATGAAAATTGCATTTTACTCTCAGAGGAAAAGCCCCAAAACCAAGATCTGGGCTTTTATCTGGCAATAATTGAATTCTATTTGTTCTTAATTATATCATAATTATTTTGAAGTGAGTTTGAGAGCATCATTTGGACAAAAATAGTCCTTTTATGCCATCCATCAGAAATGTCAACCGCCGGAGAGCAAAGGCAGCTTCTCCACGTACCTGAGGGGCGACTCCTGCCTTTCGGCTTCTCTCCTGCGGGCGTCGGGCGAGCGCGCCCTCCTGGGCGGCGGGGGAAGCGGCGACCTGGCTCTGCTCCGGTCGGCGGCGCCGGCCGAGGCGTGGCGAGCGTCCCTGAGGCGAGGCGAGACGCTGCGCTTCCTGGCGGGGCTGTGCGGCGGCCGGCGGCGCGGCGAGCGGTTCTCCTTGCCGGACGAAGCGTCCTTGGACGGCGACTTAGCCGGTCTTTTGTCTCGCTCGGCGTCGGGGCGGGTGGGCCGCTCGCGCCCCGGCGAGCGAGACCGCGGCCGCGTCTTTTCCTGCGCGTGGCGTTCGTCCCGATGCGGCGAGGGACGCTGTTTGTCGGCGCGGGCGCTTTTCTGCTCCGGAGGGGAGCCCCTGCTCCGCTCCTTGGACCTGTCGGGGGCGTCCGAATGTTTCCTTTCCCTCGAGGCGCTGCGGGCGCGGCCCCTGTCCTTAACGCTAGCGTCCTTGCCGCTTTTGCTCTGTTTGTCCTGCCTGGAGTCCCTGGCGGGCCGCTCCGCATTCTTGCCGGGGCTGTGGCGCTTGGAGGCGGTCCTGCTGCCCTCGGCGGAGTCCCGCCTGGACCTGCCGGGCCCCCCCGCGCGGGGGGAAAGGGCTTTCCCCGAGACGCCCCTCTGGCGCTGCTCGCCGTTTCTGACGCGGCCGTCTCCGCCGCCGTCCTCTTCCGAGCCCGAGTTGTAACCCTGCAGGATGAGGCCCATGCCCGACTGGACTTTGCCCTCCATCAGTTGGCTGTCGAGCTCGGCTTTGATCATGGCCCTCTGCTTCTCCAGGTCCTCCAGCAGCGTCCGGTCGTCCAGGCCGGGGTTGCCCGACGAGGGGGAGCCTTCGCCTTTCTTGTGGCCGGACGAGGCCAAAATGGCGGCGGTCGCGGCGGCGGCGGCCGGGGAGGCGCCCTCCTTGTTGCGCTTGTGTTTCCTGTGTTTGTGGCGATGCTTGCGCTTGCGCTCCTTGTCCTCCTCCGAGGCGTGCTTGTGTTTCTTGTGCTTGCTGCGATGCTTGTGTTTTTTCCTCTTGTGTTTGCCGCCGCCGCCGCTGACCTGCGGCTTGGCGGCGGCCTGCTCGGGCTTCTCGCCGTTGGTCTCGGCCTCCTCCTGGGAGAGGGAACAACGGGCAAAAAAGTTCAGTCCTACACACGGCGAGGACCTTGAAATCCTAAGAGCACCGTGTACATCAGAGGTGCCCAAACTATGGCCATTTGTGGCCCGCCATCCACATTTGACTTTATTTTGTGTAATGAAAAAGGAAAGGAAGTGTATGCCTGTGCCTGCTTGTATGCGTTGCTGCTTCATGTGGGTTTAAGAAGCAATTCAATCAAGGTTTACAATCAGTGACGTCCACGCCGATTCCCAAGAGCACATCTACGACGTTTCATATTACATGTTAGCATGAAGCTAGCGCACATCGTTGAGTGAACATTTTGCTTTTTAAGAGGGCATTAATTGATTTGTTTTTGCTCTATGTGCAAGTTTTAAAGTGAACCTGAGGAACACAAAGCAAGCACAGAAAATATGCAAGTATGAGTGAGAGTACGTATTCAAGAATCGTTAAAGAAGTCTTTAGCTTTTACTTCAAATGTTGAATGCAACTCTTTTCAAAATGAGTGTTCTGTTAATTTGGTTCTGCACTTGCAAAAACTGTCAGACGACGTCATACCTCTTCTTCCTCTTCTTCTTCCGACATGTCTCCGCTGTCCTCGTTGCCACTTCTCTCGTGGCTTTCCATTTCCTGTTTCCTATTCGTCAAACCAAAACATAATCAGAATAAAAAAAAGGGGTCAGATATTGATTCATCCCATTTCGCTTTAGACAACCTTTTCAACTTTAAAAGTTCAAGACATTACGATCATTTTGGCTTTTCCTGAAATTAGTTTATACATTCTAATTCGGAAGATCATGCTGTATACAAATCCAGGAAGGATTATCTTGCTGATAATGGATCCTTGTAAAAAACACAAACACACGTAACCAATGGCAACCATAAGGAGGCCTGTTTGTTTCAGCACAACATAATGCATCGGCTTGATTTGTGCAATTAAGACAATTACAAAAACAGTGCAATCAACCTTGCACCGTTTTAGTATTTTTTTACATTGTTTAAAAAGAACAAAACGGCCCGCGTGCAATCGGAAGAAATCCTTGCCGACTGCCACCATGTGAAGCGGATGAACATGTCATGAGGTTAGCCGGACGACTACTTTCACAGAACTAGTCATGCACATTCCCCATAGTAGCAATGAAGGTAACAAAAACATGCAAAGGTTACACAAACTGTTGTGCTGTGGTTGGCGAATATATTTCACTTCCCGGTTTGAAAAATGCTTGGACGGCATTAGCTCGGAAATGCTAAGATACCTTAGCAAAGTTAGGCTATACTAGCCGACTCTTTTTAAACACGCTACTGCATTTTGCCAGTTCAAATCGCACACTTGAGCTAATTCCGTGCATTCCTCACCCACGCCGTAGGGGCATAAATGAAAAAATGTTAAGATACCTTTCGACGTCAGCTTGACGTTTCGTGAAACTTAATGCTAGCGCTGCTAAGCTAAGAACATTAGCGAGTCTTGGCAGCAGTCTTGCCCAAACAACACGACTGACCTCCCGCCGTTTAACCTGTCACGTCACTCCCTTTTAATCCATGAATGTGCCCTAGCTTTTTGGAAAAATATCCATACGAAAGCATAAAGCTAAAGCCAAAGACTTACACGTGCTCGTTGAAATTATTCATTCTTCTCGACGCGATATCCATCTCGACGTCGGCCATTTTCCACAACCAAAGGGACCTCTTCTTTTTCCTTGGGACTAAACAGCAAAGCAACCGCAGGCGCCCTCTAGTGTAAAGGCGGTGAATTGCCATTGCAGCACGCGATAGGATTTTTCTCCACCAGGCTGCGCTAAAGCAAGCTCAGCACGAGCAAGTCAGTTCCTGCGCAAAAATGACGACTTGGCCTGAAAACGAAGAGCACGGTGTTTGACATTTTTTAAACGTTATTTTATTCTATCCGTATTGGTATTAATATCTTTATTTTTTTAAAGCATATTATCACTCGTAGAGTAAAACCACATATTTTAGCCATAAACCCAGTGTTACTAATCCTAATTAATTTCCAAAGTAATTTTGAATCTACATATTACTAGATTGTAACCTGCATTTTAACACCATATTATCTATAAATATATATGGTTAAAACTCTGCATTGGATAATATTCGATTTTCTTGGTCTTTCTAATCACGTTCCCACATATGTGAATAAATGCAGATATTAAATAAAATATTGCAATGCATCGAATCTAAATGATATAAAAACGATTGCTTCTATTGGATTGAAAAGCAACTTTGCTGCCTTGTGAAACGGGTCAGTGAGAGAGGTTCACATTCAAACCGTGAGGAAAGGAAAGAAAAACACATCAAGTCAAATATAATTTCCATTTTTATTAAAATCATACAAACTTTTGGAGTCAAGTTAGAAAAGAGCCGAGCGAGCGAGCGAGCGAGTGGCCCCTCTGGGTAGATGGGAGGCCCCCACTCCAGCGCTGGCTGGCCCCCCAAATATGTTCGTTCCCCTTTTTTTCCTACACAAAGCGTAACGTATGGACACTTTTTTATAGATTTGTATACTCATATATATAATATATATATATATTTAAAAAAAACAAAACAGAAAATTGTGGAAAGAAAATGAAATGAGAATGCATTTGACAAATCTGGACTTTTCCAGTAATTGGACATTTTAATATAAATGTTTTTTCCACATTTTTGTTGTTCTTCTTCATTATTCACAATGAAATATTGGCAGTGTTTCTTCTCTTTACTGAAACATAAGGCACAAACCTCAATGCAATTTCCAAAGGAAATTATTCTTTTTTTCCCCCCATTATTCATTTAAAAAAAAGAAAAACCAATGCCCTGCTAAAAAAAAATATAAAGTACCAAAAAACACAAACTTGTACCTCAATGCTTTGATCCTAAACTACTTTTGATATAGAAAGATAAAAAGTAAAAAGCAAGACTAACACTGGCGACGACGTCTCTGCAATACTTGATGGCGGTACACATTCAGAATTTAAGAGCTTTGGAGAAGACAAAATCATGAGAAATCATCAAACACATCACTGTACAACAGAAAAAAAAATCAAAAGAAAAGATCATGTGCTATGTCAGCGTCCATTAAGACAAAAATACGCAAGTGAATAAGCACCTGAAAAAGGAGAATATAAAAACACTATTACAGTATATACACTGCTGTGACAAATTCATTCAGAGTACTTGATTGTTTCAGCCTATTTTTCTTTGTTTTTTTGCTCTGTACTGTCTCTTAAAAACATCACCGTGCACAAACACTGACAGGAACCCCCCCCCCCCCCCCCCCCCCACCCCCCACCCCCCGCAACAGGATCCCTTTAAAAGTCTTCCTGAATTTGACGACGCATGACGCAACCAGCGGACAAAGAGTGAAAATTCAGCCCCCAAGCCAGTTGCACCAAGCAATTTGAAATTTGGTAGGGATGGGGATGATAAGTAGACCCACCAAAAAAAAAGTCTCAAGAAGCCCGGTTTGAAAAGACTCAGGAAGTCTGACATTTTGGTTTGAATTGAAGCGGACATTTTCGGCTCAATTTTGACCGTTCCCAGTGAAACTGTGGTCAACGTAGCCCTCAAGGCCAGTTTGGCTTCACAAAACGAAAATTGCTATCCACCGTGACCACAAAAACCCTCTAGAAGCAAATCGTGAAAAGACACAGGACGTCTGCCCTTTTGGTTTGACGCGGGGCATTTCAGGCTCAATTTGGACAATTTCCAGAGAACCTTTTGAGAAAAATTAGCGCTCAAAGCCCGTTTCGCCTAGCAAAACAATTGGTAGGCGTATCATGATGAGCGCAGCCAGAACAACCGAATCCTGAAAAGACACAAGAAATCCGGTTCCAAGTGAGCAATTCAGGACCAATTTGAGCAATTTTTAGTGTACCTTCAAAAACCAAAAAAAGGTCCCTCTGAGCCAGTTCAGCCAAATGAAAATTGGTATTTAGAATGAGCAGACCCATAAAAAGAGCTCAAGAAGCCAAAAGTGAAAAGGCGGAGGAAGTCCGGCTTTGGTTGGAAGCCGGCATTTCGGTCTCAATTGTGGCCTGGGTTGTTTCCTGGGTTAGAAAATTTGGAAGGACCCAAATATGGCGTTATCGTCTTTGGAGCCCGGTGGCAAAGTTTGAAAAGGCGCAAAACGTTGCGAATATGGGCCACCGAAAGCAGATCCACTCGGCAGCTCGGGAATTAGTTTGGCACGCCTCTCACGAGTCGGCATTTTCCGCCATTTCCGAGCGTTCTCCAGAGAGCAAACACATCCCGGAGACTTTTGTCCGATCGCTAGCAAATCTGTGGCGCCGACCGAGCGCTTTCGGAGCTTTGGTCATCGCGAGGTGGAAAAGCTTTGACGAGTGTGCGGATCAGGAAAGGAAGGTCTTCTCAGGACAGCGCCTCCGGCTTCACTACATGCGATGTGATTCCGCCTCCCGTGTCGTTTGTTTTTGTTTTTTTGGATCTTACCAACAGCGCGTAGACAGTGACAAAACTGAAGAATACTGTTTGAAGAAGTGAACTTAGCTTGCCATAGAAAGAGAAGGACTCGAAAAAAGGAACAGGACTATTCACGGACACGTCGTCGGATTCCCGCTTCCTCCCGAGGGGAAATCTTCGCAGGGGGCCCTGACGTTTTGCCTCCACGGCTTTCCCCGAGAGGAGAGTTCCTACTGCATGACGGCCAGGAACTTGCTCTCCTCGGCGAGGCTGCTGAGGAGGGAGCTCATGTCGCCGATGGCCATGTTGTTGACGCCGGGGGGCAGCGGGGCCGGGAAGCCGGCCGACGCCCGAGGGGTGGTCAGCCGCGAGGAGGTCCTGGACGCGCTCTGGAAAATGGAGGGGCTCAGCGGGCCCGACACCAGGCTGCCTTGGTCGAAGCCGTCCTCCATCATGGCGCCGAAGTCCAGAGCCGCGCCGTCGTCCAGCGCCACCGCCGGCACCGTCCCGCCCTCCACCGTGCTGGTCACTTGGTCCGACGCGGGAGACAGGAGGGAGGCCGAGTCGCCCGGGGCGCCGTCCGCGGAGTCCAGCAAGTAGTGCTCCTCCGTCAGCCGGAAGGACACGGCTTCGCCGAAGCCCCGGTGGAGGTATCCGTGCTCGGGAGCCTCCGCTTTCAGGGAACAGAGGCTCCCGCCGTTCGCCAGTTGCTGCGGCGCTTCGGGGAAGCTGCCGAGGTCCGCGTGGCCCCTCGTCAAGTTGCGGTAGCCGTCGACGGGCGGGCGCGGGATTTGCTGATCCGGATGCTGGACCTTTTCCAGGGAGAAGCTGTGGAGATTGTCCACGGAGGCCCGAGCCGCGGAGTGGCCGGCGACTAGGGTGTTGAGGTTCTGCTGGAAGTGGTTCTGCGTCCTGGGAGCTTGGTGCGCGAGGGGTCCACCGGCGGCCTTGGGGAAGTGAGGCCCGTCCGAGCCTCCGGCCTCCATGCAGGAGTTGGGGAAGGTCTCCAGCTTGATGGGCGCGAGGCCTCGCGCCGGGTCGGCGCGGTGGAAAGCCGGCGCCGCGTTCTGCTGGACCACCATGTTTCCGTACCTGCCGAAAGGCTCGGCGGCGGACCACCTGGCCGAGTGGTGGGCGCCCCTCTGCGGGGAGCGCTCGGCGCTGCCGGAGCTGACTTCGTTCCACTGGATGGGGAGCAGGCTGGGGCTCCGCCTCTGGCCCATCTGCTGCCGCTGCTGCTGGAGGCACGGGTCGGCCGGCGCGCTCGTCCCCTCCGGCGCACCCCCCTCCCTTTCCGCCCGGGCTCGGGATCGGAGGTACTGCACCACGTCGTCCGGGAGGAGATCCTCGTCCCCGAGGAGCGCCTGGGCCCCCCCGTCGGCCTCCATGGCCAGAGCTTCCAAAGCGGCGTGCTCGGCGATGCTGGGGGTGTAGGCGGGCTGCTGCCAGCCCCTCTGCAGGTTCCCCTCGGAGCGGGTGTGATTCTGCGGGCCGAGGTTGCGCCCGTCCAGAGGGGGAGGCGGCTGGGACAGAGGCGGCAGAGGGTGGAGGTTGCTCAGGCTGTTGAAGCGCTGCACGGGCGGCAGAAGGCAAAGGTCGGAGGGCTGCGTCCGCACCGGGTCGCTGGCCCTGCGGTTGACCGCCGCCGGTCCCTCGCCGGGGTAGAGGACCCGCCTCCTGTAGCCCGGATGCGGCGGGAAGCCGTCCGCCGCCTCGGGGCAGTGGCGCGGGCCCGCGAGGGGCGGCAGGGTCGGCTCGGCGCCCCCTGGGTCCATCAGGGCCATGCGGGCCTTCAGGCTCATGCGCTCCATGTTGGGGAGCGGCGTGGGCGGCGGACCCCCGGTCGCCGCCGCGTATTTGGCCTTCAGGTGGTAGTGCTGCGCGGGGGTTAAGGTCAGCATCCCGCGGGAGCCCCCTAGGTCCACGCCGGCCCCCGCGCCACCGCAGACCCCGCCCGCAAGCGCCGCGCCGCCGCCCGCCGGCGCGCCCCCGTAGTGGCTGGCCTCGCTGGAGCGGCGGGAGGCGTCGGTGGAGATGGGGTCGTACGAGTCGCTGGAGCTGAGGTTGTGGCGGCGGCGGTGGTGGTGGGCGGCGGCGGCCGCGCCGTCGCCCTGGGACGCCTGGCTGGAGCGGCGGCTGGAGAAGCACGGAGAGATGCCCGAGGAGCGCCGGCTGCCGCTCAGGTAGGCCGAGCTGGCCGCGCTGCCGCTGCTGTCGCGCCGCTCCCGCAGGAAGTTGAGCACCGTTAACTCGGTGGTGCCGCCCGGCTCGGGGACGGCGGGCGGCGGAGGAGCGGCCTGCGCCCACTGCTTGCCCCCGTAGCATCCTGAGGAGGCACACTTAGTAAGACACTGGACTTTTTACGTTCATCCCTATCACTTTATTCGCTATTTTATTACTTTTATCCTTCATTTACTTCTTTGTTTTCCCCTTACCCGTTTGTCTTATCAGATTTAGCGTTTTATATCCTTCGGCCATTGTGTCCGTTTTTCCGACGTTCATATTGTTTTGTGCAGCACTTTGCTCGGCCGTGGCTGTTTTAAAGTGCTTATCAAAAAGTTTGGATTGGATTGGGCATATTAGGACTAATCGGCAAAATAAGAAGGACAAATAAGACTTGACAAATCAAGTCGGTTGGTAGAGGGAAATTCCTCTAGAATACATCAATCTAGAAGAACCCAATAGGAAATTTCGGGGACTCACCCTTGCCCTGGATGCCGGCGAGCGCGGACCCTTTGGGGGGCGGCCCGGGAGCCAGGGGCGCCGGGCCGGGCGCGGCGGCGTTGACCTGCTTGAGCCTCTCCATCTTCAGGTGCTCCATCCAGCGCAGGGGGCGGCCCAGGCCGCGCCGCGCCCGCAGGGTCAGCGCGGCCGCCGTCGCCGTGGAGACGGTGGAGTCCATGACGGGCCCGCCCCGCCGGCCCCCCTCCGCCTCGTCGTCCTCCTCCTCGTCCGGCCCCTCCCCCGGCGAGCGTCCGCCGCTCACAGTAAGCCGGACTCCACCGCTGGGATGGACGCTGACGGGGGACTGCTCACTGCTGCATGTAGACTGACTGCCAGGGCTTGGCTGAGACGTCTGCGGGAGGGACAGCGCACCGTCTCAGTCGCGTCCCCGTTAGGGCCGGGGCGCGGACGGAGCTCGCGGGAGCGTTTCGCCCGGAACCTTTAACGTTCGGCGCTACGGAGCCCGCGCTCTTTAAACCACACATGCAGATTTCATCACAAAACATGCATCCAAAAGGCTCGGCCGCATGCAGTATTTCATTCGACTTTTGTGCGTTATCGGCCTCCAAGTCACATTTCACGCAGAGACGGCCGGCTTTCACACAGACGACGGTGACAGAGGATCCCGCGGGACGCGGGTGTCAAACTACGAACCGCGAGGGCCGGTATCCTGCACCTTTTCCAAAGCTCTCTCTCAAAAGCACCGAATTCAAACGACGAGGATCGTTTTCAAGCTCCAGCAGGGCTTGCTGATGAGCGACTGTTGTCAATCGAGAAAGAAACCTGGAAAACATGCAGGATACCTGCCCTCGAGGACCGGATTGTGACACCTGCGCCGCAGGACATAGGTGTGAAACTCCAGTCCTGCATGTTTTCAATGGTTGCTCACTCCAACACACCCGATTGAAATGGTTAGGACCTCATTGAAGCTCCTGTAGTTCTTGCAGATGAGCTGATCCTTTCAATGGAGCGTGTTGGGGAGAGAAACATCAAAAACGTGCAGCGTAGCAGCCCCCGAGGACTGGGGTTTGACACTCGCGCCGTCGGACGAGCGAGTGTCAGGTTTAAAACCTGTCGGCTCAGCTTTTTTCGTCCGGCAAACAGCCCGAGCCCGAGCCCGAGCCCGAGCCCGAGCCCGGGCGACAAATGAGTCACCCAAATCGCCGTGGGGACGGGATGTTTTTGGGGCGCCCTTTTTCGGGAGGCTTGATGAAGGGAAATGGAAGGCAAGGCCGACACGAATGATGAGATGAGTCACCAGACTGGGAGGTAAGAAGACGCCCGTCTCACCTGATCACCCACTGTCCTTAGAAGACAACAAGCGCAACGCCCGAGCATCGGATAGGAGAGAACATGCACTTGTTAGAAGATCTTTCTGACAGATTTCAATCACTGGGTCGTTTTAAAAACGAAACCTACTACTACTACTACTGCGAAAAAGATACATAAATAAAAGAAGGAAGAAAAAAGACTGAAAGGCAGGGAAGGAAAGAACACAAACTCCTAAAGAAAATCTATTGTACCGTAATCGCGTCCTATGTTTGCGGAATGACGGTAATTATCGTTGGCATCAATAAATACAAGATAGCTCGCCGGGGCTAGCAGTTAGCAAAGCTCAACGAAGGACCCGGCAAGACCGGCGGAGAGTCTCACCATGGGCTTCTCCGTCTTGATGGACTTGACCTGCAGGCAGTCGTCCTGCTTGGACGCCAGGCGCTCGGCGTAGTCCCTCTGCTCGGCGTAGCCGGCCGGGCCCAGCCGGCCCGGCGAGCGGCCCGGCCCGTTGGCGCCGGGCTCGCGGGGCTGGGCGGGGGGCCGCGGGTAGTCGCCGCGCTGCTTCTTGGTCACGTGCGCCTCGGGGCCGTGCACCGTCTTCACGTGCTTGCGCAGCGAGCTGGGGTCCGTGTAGCGCTTGGTGCAGCCGGGGATCTTGCACACGTACGGTTTCTGATCGGCACACGCGACAAAACGTCGTGCGTTTATTTGATTTTCTCCGGAAAAGCCAAAATACAGGCGGGCGCTACCCGCTCCAATTCATCTGCCCTCCGTTTGAAAAGAAACCCATCTCGTTCCTTCCGCACGAAATTGGATTGGGGGCAGGCGGAGCGTACCTCGTTGGAGTGCGTGCGGTTTTGATGCTTGGCCCGATCGGAGGCGTTGGAGAAGGCCTTGTTGCAGCCTTCGTGCTCGCACACGTAGGGCTTCTCGCCCGTGTGCGAGCGCAGGTGAGTCTTGAGATTCTCCAGGCGGGAATACGCCTTGGCGCAGCCCTCGAACTGCAAGGAGCACGGGGGTTTGGCGAGGAGGCCGGGCGGGACGGGGGCGGGGCGGGGCGGGGCGGGGCGGGGCGGGGCCGAGCCTTACCGTGCACTTGTGCGGCTTCTCGCCGGTGTGGCGGCGCATGTGGACCACCAGCATGTACTGGGCCTTGAAGGGCTTCTGCTCCCGGGAGCAGTCCTCCCAGCGACACACGAACTCCTTCTTCTCCCCGTGGATGTGGTCGTTGTTGATGTGCTGCGAAGGCATGGCGGCGACCGTCAAGAAAAAGCGCATGGACTCACCGTGTCCCACCTGTCTGCGTCGAGGCGCATCCGCCCGTAAAGCGCACCGTCGGCTTATGAGAAAACGGAAGGCTTTTAGGTGCGCCTTCAAATACCACAAGCGCTGACGTTTATATGCATTAAATAGACAAAGCTTGCGTGATAGATTTTTAGTGTTCAATATGCGAAAAAGAACGTGAGTCTCCTCCCTCAGGGGAAAAAGATTGACGAGCCCTAAAGTAGGCGCTGGCCTCAAGTGAAGCTTTTGAAGAAGCCAAAGCGGAAGCCAGTGTTTTATGAGGGAGCCCCTTTCGGATGAAGTCACCAAAGTGTCTCTATTGGAGACAATTTACACCAAGCTTTGACCCCAACGATCGCCAAACCACTGTGGACAATGAAGGCCCTTCAACGTCTGAAGAAAAAAAAAAAACAAGGCCTTTCTGGGAGTCGTGGGGGTCACGTCGTGACCGGGCGGGCCCCCGCCCGATGGACAATGGCATCTTTGTCCCGCCCCCCTGTCCCAACTCTGACCCAGCGAGCCCCCTACTTTGGCAAGCTCGCTCCGGGCCTCCGCGGCCCCCCCATTACTCTCCGGTGGCACTTTTTTCATTTTCGAGTGACAAAACAAGACTAATCCCGCGGAAAATGATTGTGTGGTCGATGAGCGTTAGCCGCGGCCTCCCGAGATTGATCTCCTCGCTCGGAGGCCCTTTGGCCGCCGCCGCGTTGCGAGGGGATCGCCCTGTCGTCCGGCCGCTCGATACCCCCCCCC
This sequence comes from Hippichthys cyanospilos, assembly GCF_059441005.1. NCBI lineage: Eukaryota > Metazoa > Chordata > Actinopteri > Syngnathiformes > Syngnathidae > Hippichthys > Hippichthys cyanospilos. Next base: position 16,033,940 of record NC_142387.1, read on the forward strand.
CCCCCTCGAGAGCGATGGACGGACAGGTCGGCGGCGCCCGTGTTTGTCCGGATGAAAGAGGCGCTTGACGGATGTGATGCATGAGGCGGGCGGCCGACGGCGAGCGGGGGAAGCTAATGGCCATTCTTATTGGATCAATAATCTCCATGCTGAGCAGAGGCGGCTACATCGACAAACAGGTGCTGATAGCGCCGCCGCCGCCGCGCTTATTCATCTTCCCCCTGCCAGCTTATCGGAGCGCAAGTGTAAAAACGCCACCAAGATGGATTGGGGGGGGGACGCGTAGGGGCGGGGGCGACGACGAGGCCGCGCGCGCACTTTGCCGAGATTCAAGGCGCCAAAAACCGCCGGTAATTGACCCGCCCCCTTAAAACTTTCACAAGCGACAAGCTTCAAGCAGGGCTGGCCCATATGACCCAAAAGAACTTCTCAATTGAAATGAATTTAACCCTCGAGTGCCCGAGTATTTTTCACTCACCTGGCCTTATTAACATCCAACTTGGGCTGACTTTGAAAAGGTCCTAACATCGTCAACTATTCATATATTTGTACTTTCAACCCCTCAAAATGTTCGATGGCATCAACCCTATCCATACCTGCGTATATTAATATGTATATATTCCAAGGCTGTGAAAGAAAAAGACACTAGCAACTATTCAATGCTGCGGATTTCACAGACGAGATTATGCAGATATAATGTTATGCGTTGCATGAAATAAAACTGCTTCCCCGCAGCAAAAGAAAAGCTTTGCTGCAACGTATAGTTCTTGGATCGAAGCCTTTCGTCAACTGCATGCATAGCAAGAACTTTGCATGATGGGAGTCCAGGCTAAGACACTCAATGAAGTCATTGAAAGCATTGCAAATCTCATAAGATGTACGCCGGCGCCCCCCGGCGGTTTTGGGGTCCCAACACAAATATTTCTATTGCACCCAGCTCGCGTGTTGCCGTTGCAAGGATTCATGCAATAATTGGGGGAAATGCATGATAAAATATTGGGTTTTCAAAATGCCCAAAATGGGCAATATTTCCACTTTTTAATGGCAGTATATGAGGCCGACATGGGCTAAACTTGACATCTGCAGGGTGTACGTCTCCGCCTCCCGTTTGCAAGCGTTTAGAAGAAACGCCATATTGAAAGTCGACATCTTTTGATGCACTCTGCAATATTTTAGCCTCCTAGTAAAAGACAAGTCAATGGAGGTTCTAAATGAAGCTCCTCCTCCACTCACATCAACATAGTTCCTTGACATCCAGATGCCACAAGATGGCGCCAATGCAATACTTTGATTTTACACAAGGCTACCGAGTGGAAAAAAAAAAACAATTGCTCCCCATCCTTCTTAAAGTCTCGGTGGGACGCAGGCCTTCATGCATGAGAATGTTTACATGGCTATTGCCCCCCCCCCACCCCCCAGCCTCGGGACCCACAACGTCGTTTAGCTTTTATCAAACGGCCGCCTAATAAATCAGACGCTCTTTTGTGATGTCACTCGCCAAGGCGCTTTGTTGTAAAAGCGCGGGGAGGCGAGGCAAAAAGATGGGGGGGGGGCTCGGTTGCTGGGAGGTGGGGGTTGCAAGGAGTGGGGGGGCCGCACTTGGCATGTGTAATTCAGCGCGCTCTTTTCATCTCGCGGCGAGATACTCCACGCCGATAAGCGGCCTAATCCTTCTTTGCATCAAAAAAAAATCTGCATTTTACCAATTAAAGTCCTGCGCCTGCAGTTAGAAGACGAGGGGGGGGGGGGCATGGTGGCATTTCTACTCGGATACTCGCTATTTACGCTTTGATATATCTTCTCAAACAAAAATGTGTGTGTCCATGCGGCCAAGACGCTCCAGAATTTCAACTACCAACCCAGGCTACACTTAAGCCCTCCTTCAGACATACAAAGTCGGGCTTCTCAGTTATTTCTAGGCGCTAGGTATCTTTAGTAAAGTGTTAGCGATCGTTCGCGGCAAGCGGCGACAAATTTGGAACTCTGTCATGCACCGACCGAGACATCCCCGTAACAATACAAGATGGCGCTCGAAGGCCATACGAGGGCGTTATCAGAGAGAGGAGGGTGTGTGTGTGTGTGTGTGGGGGGGGGGCACTTGAAGCTCAACATTAAAAAAGCCACCAGGCCTTATCTTGAAAAAGTCGTCCCTCTAAGGGAAAAGACGGCGGGCAGGAAAATGAAAGTGAAAATGAGAGAGAGCGTGCGTGCGTGTGTGGGGGGGGTTGTTGAAGTTCCCTCCCCCTCCAAAATCAAGAGGAGGGTCCAATTGAGCGTGGGGCCGCAAATGGAATCAATGAAGTAAACGGCGCAAAGTAAAAGTGACACCCGCCCGGCTTGCGCTGACTGGCCGGGCCCGATAAGTCGGCTAAATTGCACAGATCCCGCCTTTATCTTATCGGCGCCGGCGATAAAGTAGCGCGGCGCCGGCGTTTGCCGCGTTTGGGGCTGGCACGATATGCGGCCGGGGCGTTTGAACACCGGGGTGGCGCCGGGGCTTCTTTGGCCAAATGAGGCCGAGCGCAACGGCGCCGCCGCCGCCGCCGCCGCCGCCGCCTTTGATGAAAGCGTTCGGCTCCCCCTTGATGTTTTCATGACCTGCACCGAGGAGAGCGCGCAAGGTGATTTTGTTTAGAAAAAGTGATTTTGAGCCGAGGCTGGACCGTTTGTCGCAAAACGCCGCCGTTTACATTTGAATGAGTTGACAAACCGAATAGTTTGCCACGCATGTACTAATCATACACACACATAGAAGGACAAGTACGCTGGGTTCCGGCCATTTTTTTTTCTGTCTAGGGCGGGAACCTTCATGTCATTAGAGACTTCTGAGCCAAATCAAAAGAGAGGGTTCGGAGAGGCCGCTTCAGAATTGTACTCGTGCAGTCCTTCTCCGTTCTCCTCATGCATGAGCTAAAAAAAGAATGCCTTTTCTCCTTTTTTCTATATAGTTTCTCACAAAGGTGAACCTGACGGTATCTGAATTTTTTTTTTTATTCGAGATCATCCGTGGACTCGTGTCAGCCACATAAGCCGAGTTTTGACCACACAGACGTGCAGTTTTGTATCGCGGTATTCTTCCAATATTTCCCGTAACTGGACGCGCTGGAGGGCAGATGTGAGTTTGCTGTGAGCACCCAGTGCCTGTTGCGGCTAGCGTCAGCTCACGTTGGCTGAGCATGTTTCGCCAATATTTTCAAAAAAAGAAGCGAGCAGATTGAACCAATGTCCGAGTTATACTACCACCGGTTAGAGAACGCGGAAAGTATTCCATTTGCCTAATTTTTTAATTGCGGGCTTTCAGCATATTCACACAATCATAAACTTGGTGAAACGTGGCACAATTCCTTCATTGGTGGGGGACTGCACACAAGCGTTTGACTCCTTTTTTTCTTCATGCCCCCCTAAAGCAATTTCCGAAGACAAATGCAGAGTTGGGGAAGGGGGCGCTTCATTGTTTGCTTATATGGAAATCCAGCCCCAACTTATCAAGTCGACCACCCCCCTCTCAAAGCCTCCAGCGAGGGGGGACCCACTGTGGTCCAAATACTGTACTTATCCTATTACTGAAGGGGTATGTTGAGGGGGGGGGGCACAAGGCAGATAAGAGCGCCTCGTCGTCGGGGTTGCACTTGAATTAAGAGGACGCGTTTAATGACATTTTGCAGCGCATCTGCGCGGAAAATCATATCGCAAAAACAATTGAGAGAAAAATGCATTTTCTCGCTAAACACATCAAGCCCAAAATTAGATTTTTTTTTCTTTTAATAAAAATTTACCTTACAGGACAATAGTCAATGCTAAAGTTTCCACAAAAATAACTATAATTTGCCACAAAGATGCAGGTTTGCCAAATGGCACTATTCAGTCAAGTAATAGTTTCAAATGCCTGTAAAAATACTGCAGTGGAAATGCTCCATTTCTTGCTCTTTCTTTCTTTAAAAATACCAGACTTTTCATAAAAAAAAACATATATATATATATATATATATATATATATATATATATATATATATATATATATATATTTTTTTTTTTTTTTTTCTTTTTTTGTTTTTGCAGCGTTATATAGTACTCTATGTATGGTAAAAGCAGCACATAAAAGATTGGGTAGAAAATGCTTTTTGAGGCTAATCAGAGAAGGAGGACGTTGGCTGAGAAGGCCACCCGGCGCGAGGGGGATCTACTTCTTCCCTCCCTCCCCCCGCTTCCCGTCCAGCCCCCTCGCTCCCCCGCGGGCTGAGAGAGGCGCAAGAAGTTGTCAAGCTCCTCAAGCGTTTGAGCCTCGCCCTTCAAACGCGGGCGGCAGGTGAGGATATCAATTATAGATAGAGGTTACCACCACGATTGCCGTGTCAAGGCGGAGAACAGACAAGCGCGGAGAGCGCCCCTTCTTTTTAGCCTCTCTGCGCCGCGCGTGCGTGCGTGCGCGTCTATTTTTTTCCTGCGCTCTCCTCCAACTTGCCGTTTGACAGCTGATGATTTCCCTGGCTGAGTGCCGTGACCTCACAAAGAAACTTCCAAGCTTACAATCCGCGCAAGCGCGCTTGATGGCTCCATCACAGACCCTAATATATATATATATATATATATATATATATATATATATATATATATATATATATATATATATATATACTGTATGTAGATATATGTATGTGTGTGTGTGTGAACGCAGGGACTAATATTGATTTAAATCGTTGTAAACGAGAATACCAAATCTGATGAAAATCGATTTTTTGGCAAAACCAAACGAATTTTCGAAAACTTAAAAATTCACTATAATCTGACTTTTTATGGCGTTTTGGCTCAACAGCAGAAATATACCCTTCATGATTGAAAAAAGCACGATGGGCTACAGCAGAGGTCCCCAACCGCGGGTCCGCATCCCGGTACCGTTTTGCGGATCAACTGGTTAGCGGTTACCCGAAATAATGACGTGTTGGAAATGACTGACTTTACCCTTTAACAGTTCATTCATTTGTGCTTCGTTTGGCTCGATCTTTGTTTTTTGGCGCCGCCTCTGGCCGCTGTCGGTATTGCATTTTGTAGTGCGTAAGGACGGCGTGGCTTCACTTGAGAACAGAACATACACACGGTTTGGTCTCTCTGATCAATCGTGGCCCACGGGTGTCTGTAAATTGTACTTTCGTTGTAAACGTGATAATATGCCCAAAATGAGTTTGTTGATCCAACACTTTGCGACTGCGGATAACAGGCAAGTTATTTAATGTTGCCTTGTACGCATTCAGCTCATTAGCGTCTTTCTGCGTGTTCCTTTTTACACAGTAGGCGTATGGCCACAGGTTTGTTGGTCGTGTGACATCAGGGTACCTGCACCAGCTGCTCCTGGGTATCGAACTCGCGGCAGCAGTTCTCCCAGTGGCAGTTGGTCTCGTAGACCACCTCGGGCTCCTGTTTGCCTTCGTCCTTGTCGCCCTCCTCCTTCACCAGCGTCATGCCGTCGGGGTGATCCTGCCGCGCAAGTCGCGCAAAGACAAATTTAGCTGACCTTACAAAATGGCCGCCCGCTTTCTGACCCGACGTTTCAAACGGACCTTAACGTTGCCATTTTGAACGCGGCTAATTTTTAAGTGATGAGCGCGCCAGTCGCCGCTGGCGCTGACCCCGAGAATTTGGCCTTGAGAGGCAGACTTCTCCACTTTTACGGCTTTTTCCAGCACAGGATAAAAGGGGAGGGGGGGGGGGGGTGTCTTTGAGGAAGGGGAGCCTCTCTTCCTGCTGCAGGAGCCTCCATTAGCGAAGGCATATTTCACAGGCGCCGCTTTTACACCGCGCTTTCCACTCTTATTTATGAACAGTCGGATTCAGGCACCTTTCCTCAAGCACGTCAAAAGGTAACGCAAGTGGACGGTTTTGGAATCATTTTATAAATAAATATATAATAACTCAAGGTCAAAGGTCATTGAGTGGCGCCTCAACAATACAGTACTTTCAGCACTTGGTGTTTTTTTCCTGTTTTTTCGTTTTTCCCAGGAGACCGTCACTTTACACCGGCACCTAGCCCGCGGGTGTCAAACCCGAGGCCCGGGGGCCAAATCCGGCCTGCCACATCAGTTTATGCAACCCGCCAAACGCTAGTTATCACTTCGAGTTTCTGACTAAAATATCAACATTGCAAGTTGTCTTCAACTACACAAAGTTTTTTTGAGGACACAACAAGCATTTTTTTTTAATTGCCAATCCCCCTATTGAACAGTTTTTGCCGGCCTCATTTCAAAACGGGGTAAATGCGCGACAATCACGCTTAAAATGGATTCGACTTCACAGCCAGGACAGCCCTGTACAATTTGGGCCGGGATTAAAAGGTACCTGCATGCTGATCGCTCCCGGGCTGGGCATCTCCTCCTCCGGCTTCATCTTGGAGCGCTTGTGGTGCATGGGGTCGCCCGTGCTGCTCACCGCCGACTCGCTGGTGGGTTTCATCTGCACGCGTAAAACACAACGGCGTCCTTCTCGGAACTTTGTCACGACACGATCATTTGTTAGCAACTTACGCAGTTTCCTTTGGTTTTTTTGTGTCTTAGCTAGCTACCTCCCGGTCTGGCAAACAAACAGGTCTTTTTCCCGCTAGCTGCTAAAGCTACGTCGCGGGCTAATTCACGGCGCCAAATTACACAGTAAACGTTCCAGAAGCATCCCTTTCGGGGGTTGCGAGACGGCTACCGACACAGCGTGTCGACGTTTTATCAGTCAGTTACTTGCAATCGTGGAGATAGGCCGCTTGTGAAATGACGGCACTTCCAACTTGCCATGCGGTGGAAAGGCTGACTCTTAACAGGGCCCCAAGTGCGGCCTGTTTTAGCCACGCCCCTCCCCAATGAAATGTGGATAACCGGGAAGCAATGGAGACCTAAATTGTTCTCCATCTTGGCACGTTCTTCAAACACCCCCCCCATTTGTCTAAGCGGAATCATGAGAAGGAGGGGACGGCATCTCCGAGGAAGGCGATCGGTTTTGCGATTTTGTTTGGTGAGGCTGATTTAATATCGGGCGCGTTTGAGCGGGACGTGGCGGCGCTAATAAAGACGGAGTGCGCGCTTCAAGCGTGGGCCCGCACATACAGTGAGCTTCAGGTAAAGCAAAGTAAAAGCCCTTTGGATCCATCCATCCATGTCAATATCGGGCCCCCCCTCCCTCTCCCCTGATTAATGGAGCGAGCGGCGGGACGCCATGCTAACAAGCCCCCGGCCGTCGTCCCGGGAGGACGGACGCCGCGGCCGGCGTTTCCGAGGCGTGGCTGGCGCGTGGCGCCGGCTATCTATTACCTGCCGTGATGAATGGCCAGAGGTGGCAAAAGTACTCGCGCGCTGTACTTGAGTACTCGTACGGCGGCAGGGCCGCGCAAACTCCTTCCATGACTGCGTCTACTGTATAACGCGAGGACATCATGAAGTGGAATTTTAACAAGACCGTTTCTGTGAATTCCGCCTACAAACTGTACGGCTCTACTACCGTAATTGTGGACTCGCTCTTAATTTTGGGCTCAAATTCTGGTATTTTCTATCTTGGCGTGTATAAGACGCACTCTCACCTGCGAGGAGTCACCCGAGACGGCCGAGCGCTCGGCGGCAGCCAGTCCGGCGGCGGCGGCGGCGGCGAAGCCCGACACGGGCCTCTGGGCGGCGAAGGCCGGCGTGGGTTGGATGAGGGGCGGGCTGTGGCCGAAGGCGGAGCCCACCATCCCCGGCTGCCGCCCCATCAGCTGCTGGTGCATATGCAGGGCCACCGGCGTGGGAGGATAGGCGAAGCTCAACGCGGGGCTAACCGTGAGGACACGCGCGCGCACACACAGCAGTCGGTCAGTCATTTATTCATATTCAAGTGTACAGGAAATAATTCTACATTTCTAAATATTTTGTATTTCCTGTGTAGCCATTTTCTTTCTTTTTTTTAATTCTGCCATTTTTTTCCCAGTTTATTCCCCGTTTTCCACCCCAAAAAGTGCCTTTTCACATTTAAAGCTTTCCCACTTCACATTCCCAACCATTAGCCGATTCATTTCACCTTTGGGATGATTCCCAACATCCTACGTCATTCCGCATCGGCCTCATTCCGATTCATACCGCGCCTCGACTTTCAGCCCTACGCCTTTACACGCGATTTCTTCAGAAACTGCGTTCATTGAGTTATTCATACAACATCCACAGTAGCCTTGTTGGTCTTTTCTGTTTAAAAAAAAACAAACATACCAAAGCATATTTCAAAAAGATTAAAACTGGGATGAGGGTAAATACAAGCGAGTGGCTGCCGCTCAGCCCTACCCCTGCCGCCGCCTCCCCGAACCCCGCCCCGAGGACAATCCGACATGAGACGAGGTCGCGCTAATGCCGGAACCAGCTGGGCCGGCGGCGAAGCTTTAGTGACGGCGGCGGCGACGTCCTCGGAGAAGCCGACGATCGGCACGATAAATAAAAGTGTGAAATGGAGCTCGATTCAAAGCCCCGCAAAACGGCGAGGTTTACTTCAAGTGCATAGTTAGCTCGCACCGGGGAAAGGAAAAAAAAAATCCGGCTGACGTATACACAGTGCATCTGTTAAAGTTGCTTTAGCCCAGTGGTGTCCAAAAGGAGGACCGGGGGCCCGCCATCCACTTATTTGCAGTCGTGGCAAACAGTATACGAAAAAGGAGATTTTGACACAGCTGACAAGAATTTGTGCTTGTTTTGGTTGTGGATGTGGTTTCCATTCAATCCAGGCCTGGCCCAGGTCAACCCAAAAGTTTAAAAATGTATTTTCCGCACTCTAAAGCACACCTTCAATGAATGGCCAATGGCTTTTCATATGTAGGGCGCACCGCATTATACGGTACATAAAATAGAAGCAGTAGTGGCTGGACCACTAGATGGAGCTGCGCTAACGGGAATGGCGACAAAACAAACTTTGCAAACTTTGCTACCGTATTTTCCGCACTTCAACGAATGGCCGATTTTAAACTGTTGATATATAGTGCGCACGGCATTTTAAGGTGCAAAGAAAAGAAGCTACAGTCGTGGCCGGGCTTGCGTTATGCATCCGCTAGATGGAGCTGCCGACAGATGACAGAATTGTCTTCGCCACGCAACAAAAACGTCCGAAGCCCGTCGGCGTCGAGCCCCCCGCGCGGGTCGCCGTCCCCCGGCCGGAGGGAGCCGTCGGCCTCCCCGGCGGCTGGTGTCAGTCACGCGGGCCCCAGAAAAGAAGATAGAAGCGCGCGGCGGCGGGGGAAAAGATCCGCGGCCCCACCCGCGGCCATTGATCAGCGATCCGCGCCGGGAGCCCGATCGATCACGCCGCGGCTCGGCCCGCCGTCCCGATGACAGGACCCAAATAGGCCGAGGCGGCGCGCCCTGACTGATATGACAAGCCGGCGGGCCCCCAAATGCGGCCGGCCGGGCGCATCGATTTCCTTCGGCGCCGGTAATAAGATGGGCAGATTTATGAGCCGCCGCGAGAGGCGGGCGTCACGACCAATGGTCGCCCGCGACAAACGATCGAGCGCGCAACATCTTTTGTCGTCCGTTTCCGAAAAACGAGTCTGTGAGCGAGCGCTTGCGCACCTGTTGCCCGCTGTGATGTAACATTAGGGCCACTTTAAATATCGCGTACGCTGCATACGTTTTTTTCAGTAAGCGCAGATGGAGGCGGGGCTTAACGCGAGGTGGAGCTAATCCCGTCGCTCCGCCCGCATGGGTAAGCAGAGCTGCAATGAGTCGCTTGGGTTACATACATTTGTTGGGGGGTAACCCGGGTGAGGAAAATGTCATTTTATTTCACTGTTTTTATGATCTACATTAAGCTACTCTGCCGACCCTGTGAACACTTTGCACCGTTTAAAATGAAATGACTTTTCCTAAATAATATTGAAAATGTATTTTTACCATATGCTGAAAAATGCTGATGGGCCATAGTTTGGACACCTCAACGTTAAGAATTTGTCTTTTTCTCTTTTCTCCCTATTCATCATCCCTTTTACCGCAAATACGGGCTCCAAATATGGGCCCGCTCGACTACGAATGACGGGTAGTCGCGAGCGGAAGCGGCGGACGGGTTTACCTGATGGCGCCGGCCGACAGGTGGCCGTAGGAGCCGCTGGTGGACGAGCTGGATCGCGAGTTGTTGAGCATGGTGACCAGCGAGTTGGGCGAGTTGCGGATCATGGTCTGCAGGTCGAAGCTGTGCTCCGACAGCGGCGAGATGGGCAGCGGGCGCTTCCTGCTGGGCCGAGACGCCAGCCTGGGGCTGGGGAAGCGAGAACCTGCGGGGAGGACCCGGAAAAAAAGAAAAGAAAAATCATTCGGAGCGCCTGAAAAGTTCTTTTGTCAATCAGGCAAGAAAAGGGATGTCACTGTCACTTGATGCACTGCTTGCATTTCACGCACAAGCAAACGAGCCTTTCCACGTCGGCCCCAACGCTCCGCCGGTGTATGCTAATACGTCTCCCGGTCCAATTTGACTCCTCATTCAGACGCAATCAACATAACAAGAAGAAGAAAAAAAAAACGGGGGCTTGAATGGGTAAAAAAGGCGGGCGCCATTCACGCACAAAGAGCCACGGGTGGAGATTAAAACATGACTTTTGTTGTCTTTTCACTCGGCAATGTCACAAACAAGACGGGGAACAACAGTGGGAGGGGGGCGGGGAGGATGGTGGGGGGGGGGGGGGGGGGTGCACTCAAGGGATGCGGCGCTGTGACACAATGACTTTGTGACTCAAGACTCGCAAATAAAACATTTGGAGTTGTTTTATGAAAGGAAAACAAAACTGGCTTATGCAGCCGAGATCACCCCCCCCCCCCCAATATGCCTCCCCGCGCACACACAACCACCCCCGTATTTACGTCCCCCACCATCCATCCATCTCCCAAATGTAAATGCTCCATCTCTTCGCTTGACACATCCAACGATTACAGAACGCGCCATTCACATGTTAATCAGTGTGTGTGTGCGCGTGTGTGTGTGTGCGTATCTATACTGCTGTTGCGGGTTTGTACATAAGATTTGAAGCAAAGCAACAAACTACCTCCACATGAACTAAACGTGGCGAAAAAACTGCCAAGTCTCTGTTACAAATCCCATCAAGAGCAAATTTTCAGAATGATCATCAAAGCCACGCCATGCCCCGCCCACATTAGATAGCATTGCCAATAAAGCCCCATCACAAGTGTCCGTCTGTCTGAGAAAGCAAACATTCTCTTACAGGAGTACGAGCCTCGGAATTTGCTTCCAAAATGGCCGCTTGAAACCGAGATGGCCGGCTTCCTGTTTCTGTTGGTAGGGTTGAGATCCCTAAAAAGGTGTAGAAGTGACACTTATAGTTCAAGCTTTCCATAAAAAAAAAAAAAAAAAACAGTTGGCAATTCAGACTGGCAATAGAAAATGGGGGGTACGAGTAGCCTTTAAGGTGCTTGAAATATTTCAGGGGCCCGTGCCACTTTGCACAACAACAGTGCATTTTTTTTTCCTTTTCAAATTAAGAGCAAATGAATTGGAACATGAAACAACGGCTTGTTAAATTGCGCTATAGACAGCGCCCCGTCATTTTGGCTAGAGGGTTTGTCAGCGGGCCGTCGGAACGGAACGCCTGGCGCGACCACGGGAATTAATGACGCGGCGCACAAGCGGGCCCGCTGTCCATAAATCAAGAGGAAATTAGAGGGACAGTCGCGCCGGGACGCTCCTTTCGCTCCATCCCGGCGTGAGAGCGATTCATCATTTGGGCGGCTCGCTAATAAACGTCAGTCCCGAGAGGCCGTCTCAGACACGCTGGAAAGTGTCCCTCACAAAAAGTTCCTGGTTGATCAATAAATAAGGAGCAAAATTTCACGCGTCATGGAAGTCGGGACCGCCCAAAGTTATTAAACTGCGGCATCAAGACGTTTTGTTCCAGGCGATCGGGCGAATGAAGCTCTTTTTAACGTTGCCTACCGTCAAACCTTTTTTTACTTTTGTAATGTCAAAATGTGTTTTTGAACATACGTTAGGGCCAGCAAAAACGCTGCCGGCGAGCCGCGAATGGCCCCCGGGCCATAGGTCGGACCCCTCTGATTTGAGCCCTATCATTCCAGCCATTCAACTGCCTTGCGAGCTTTTTGAATTGCTATTACCTCCTTCTATTTTGTAACAATAATTACCTGGAGCGCCGCGTCCATTTGTTTGCGTGTTTACTTTTCCTGCCGACTAATTGGGTAGCAAAGCGAGTTCAAGCGTTTCCTCGCGATGACCGAGGAAAGGAAATGAGGCGATAAATCCGGACGTGCTCTAATAAGAGCATTTTGGCAGTAATTAAGGCGTGCACAAAAGCCATTGGGCCCATTGTTTCTGACGCTAATTAGCCTCCAAAAGTGGCCGTGGTCCAGATTATGGGGAAAAGCCTCCTGATGGAGTCTATCCCCTTCATATTTGGACTTCTTAGCGGCGCCCGTGGGTTTGAAGTCAAACGCGGCGCATCCCCGCTAAAACCAAGGGGCCCCTCATTGTTTGCCTTCGCGCCCGCTCGTCTAAAAAGGTGACAAAGAAGAAAGGCGTGCTCCCGTGATCAACGGGACCGTCAGATGGTCACGGTTCATCACTGCGGTTGGCTCAAGATTAAAATAGACTCGTCAAGGGTGTCAGCTACCTTTTCATTAAAAAAAAAAAAAAACAAAAAAAACGTGAATTCTCGTCCTTGGCACACGACGTAAGTATTTTAAAAGACGCGAATTCTCGTCCATGGCATTTAAAGAGGTAATGAGTTTGTCAGTAAGACAAGGAGGCGCAGTCGCACCCCATCAAAGGTGCACTCACCTCGCCCGTATTCCTATTTATATTATATAATAAACCCTTAGCATAAGATAAGATAATGGCTCATCAAAATCATGTCCATGTACACCCCATGTACACTTGCTTCAACCGCCGACGACCGAATGAAGCTTCATGAAACACTTGCGATAGTTTTGAATTCCTGGAGACCATTTTAGCTTGCGACCCGCATGGAAGAAGATCTCTGCCCGAGCGGGCTGGACCCCCCCCCAAAAAAAGCTTGAGCCTCAGCCTAATTGCGGCAGGAAGCCTCACTTACCGTCCATGGCCTGCAGGTACTCCATGTGCAGGGCGGCCCCGGCGCCGGCCCCGGCCGAGGCGGCCATCGACGGGAGCAGGTCGGCCGAGTAGGGGCTGCGGTGGCCCGCCAGCAGCGCCATCTGGTGGTAGTACTCGGAGGGCGTCAGGCCCGCGTGGGGGGCTGCGGCGCGCAACACAAAAAGGGAAAATCAAACAATTAAAACATCTGGGCTAGAGTACGTTGTTCTTTTCGAATTTAGAACAAATTAATTGGAACCTGAAACACTGTGAAATTTTATATGGATGCGCAGTTTGTGACACCATTTTCCAGCATACGTGCCAGAAATAAAGCGGATGATGCTCTGCAGTAGTTTTCTTTTCAAATTAAGGGCAAATTAATTGGGGCAACATGAAATTTCATTTGACTCGACAGTACTCTATTGTGTGACTAATAGCGCATCCATATAAAATTTCAAGCTGGCCGTTCCAATGAATTTGCTTTTAATTTGAAAAGAAAAAAGTACCATTTCCGGCACTGAAATAAATAAATCAATAAATGCATCTGTAATTTTGTCATTTTTGCCGACGGACTCCCTTCCCGGCAAAACAAAAGACCTAAAGCCGGGGCTACCCCGCCTCGGTTCCGCCGGGCCCTCCCCCTCGTTACGGCGTTCCGTAAGTCCTCCGAGCGCGGCCTAAAAATAAACATCTGGCGCTGCTGGCTTTTCCTCATGCAAATATCCCCTGAAAGCGGCAAAGGAAAAGTTCAACCCCCTCCGAGTCCCTCTCCAGAAAAGACGGGCTGAGGAGATTTCCCGCACGCGATTGGCGCTGTAAGGAGGGAGGAGGGAAAGAAAAAAAGATGCTAAATTAATTTGATCTGGGTATTATATCCCCGCTGGAAGTGGGGAGTTTGTGGATTGTCTGGGCTGTTCCGCCCCAGCTTTGCATTTGCATTGAGCCGTAATGTGGCCCATTGAAGACAAGGAGAAGGAGAAGGAGAAGCAGAAGCAGAAGGAGAAGGAGAAGAAGAGGGAGCTTTGCCGGGCTTTCCGAATCAGAAAGGCGGCGCCGTCCCGAGGGCATCTGGCCCGCGTGCCAATCCGGCGTGGACGCCGTTCTTCTGAGAGAAAGCGGAGAATCCCACCCACTTTTCCGGCTCGTCACGTGACCTCGGCTTCAGTCGTTCATCAGCGCGCAAACGTTCCTCTTACGCGCCGCCAAGAAGACAAGTCGCTGATAGGCTAACGACGGCAAAGCCGCCCGTGGCTTCATTAACCAGAGCGCCCATTAAAGACCTCATTAGCGCCGATATCGTCGGCGCGGAGGGAGAAACGAGTCGTAATCAAGCGGCGCGGACCGGCGATTCTCAAATAGGGTACGTGCCTTTTTAAACAGGCTTTTTGCATCGGGAAATCAAAAGCGGCAGTACTGATTTCTTTTCAAATTAAGAGCAAATGAATCGGAAGGTGCAATTTTATTACGATGCGTAGTGACATAATTTTCCAGCATATGTGGCAGAGATGAAACCGTTCTGAAAATGTTTCAGAACATTTCTCTTTTCAAAATGAGAGCAAATTCATTGGAATGTGAAGCAACTTGAAATTTTATATGAATGCGCAGTTTGTGACACAATTTTATATATATATATATATATATATATATATATATATATATATATATATAATCTTTAGCTTTAAATAAGTAAAAACAAATGCATTCCAAATGTTCCCTTGTTCTATGTGATGTCTATCAAATGGAATAATCTTTTCATCCAAAAGCCATTGGAGAATGCACCCAGCCCCTCCAGTGTGAACTTGACCTCTCCCAAGCCCCCCCCCCCCCCCGGGTATGGTGTAACAGTAAGTAACCCTGGCGGTCTCGGACACGACTCACAGATCAAAGGGATTAGCCTCCTGCCCCCCCCCCCCCCCCCCCCTCCCCCCACTCTAACATATCACATGACCCTCATCAGCCAGATAGCATCTGAGTTGGGTCCTAATAAAGACGGATGTGCTCGCCGCTGACCTACCAGGAATTAGCCTGATCCCGCCAATCAGGTGCGTCGTAATCAAGGCTCACTAACCAATCGGAGCAATTGCTCTTTTTTTTTTTCTTTTTACAGTCTGGCCCTTGTGGCCCTTGCTTGTTATAATGGCTTTCACTTCAGATCATTTACTGTAAATTTCAAGTCGCTGCTTTTTTCCCCAGCTTTCAACCCTTCATCTTATGGTCTTGTGCGGCGAATGTGCAGTTTCATCTTAACTAGCCAGTAATATCCCAGTAAACAAAGCGAGACAGAAAATGATGCTATTGAAGTATTGGATTTGAATTGGAAGTGCCATTTTACTCGCCACCAGGGGGCGATCTCCCAATAAACAAAGGGGGACAGAAGAAGACGCTACGGAAGGATTAATTTCGAGCTGGAACTGCATTTTACTCATCACCGGGGGGCAGTAACCACTAATAAACGCAAACAGGCGTGGGAGGGTTGTGTTGGTGCAGTATTCTAACATTCCAAGTGCGTTACGTTGAAAATGAGATCTTTCGATGTATGGTATTACCATGCACCTTACAGTCCAAACAACATGGTGGAATTTGGACAATAAAGGGAGCGATTTGACGTCTTTCATTTTCAACGCGGCGAGCTCACCGTCGGCGGGGCTGAGGCCTCGGCTGGCCGACAGCACGGAGAGGGAGGGGCTGGCGAGCGGCTGCAGCGTGCGGAAGTAGTCCACGTAGGGGTTGATGTAGGGGTGCGAGGGGTGGAAGGGGGACTCGCCCCCCACCGAGGGGTTCCGCTGCGGCGAGATGCGGATCAGGGAGATGTCCGAGAAGGCCGGACTGCCCGCCAGCGTCGGAGGCCTGCCCGGGGAAGACCAGAACGGAGACTTCATCAGCCCAAAAGATCATTATTCCCTTCATTCTTTTGTCCATCACAATGACCTTTTTTCATCGCATACCCCTTAAACATTTAAAACGATACATATTTCAAATTGCATTCAACTCTCATTGACTTTTTTTACATGATCTGATAGCTGTTTTGCTCTGTAAGTGAAAAACGGGCAAAAATGTTGTTTGTTTTGGTTCAACGCCGTCGTTTGCTTTCACGCGAGACAAAAGAAATCATCGGGTCCGGAAGCAAAAATTCAATCGATTATCAGAGCGAATTATCGATCCATCCGCCGCGCCTCTGTTTTTAACGCGAAATTTGAAGGTTCAAAACGTCAGGCTTTCAAGAAAAAGCGGCCACCTTCTTGCTTGGAGTGTTTTCATCCCCCCTAAAAACGAACGGCGCGCATGCCGAGATTCTCCCCTAAGATCGCGCCGCCTTCCTGCGCCGACACTTCCCGGGATCAAAGCCAGCTTTAACGGCGCCGCCGCCATCGACCCGCTGACCACCGTCGGACGTCTTCAAACGCGACGCGCCGACTTCTTTCGCTCGTCTTTTTGATGCGCGCAATAAAAGCCGACAAAAGTTCCCCGTCCGACTAATTGGCTAGGAGGGGAAGGAAACTTCCTAATGACGGCCTTGATCGGCGAGGCCCTCCCCCGAGGACGGCAGATCGGCCCCTCCCGGCGGACCCCGCCGCCGAAGGGCCTCGGAGGAAAGCGGGCGACCCGGCCGGAGAGCCGGGCTCGCCGTGACCTTGAGCGGAGGGGGGGGGCCCAATTACGACCTCCGCCCCGTCCCCCGACGGCCGCCGCTCCGCGCCTAATGAAAGGGCTCAGGCCCGGGGCCAGTAATGAGCCCGCCGCACGTTATTAAAGGTCGCGCTCGCCGCTAACGGCGCCTTGCTTTAATTAGCCCGAAGGGTCTGCTGGGGTGACTTCAAGGCCTTCGCTGGCCTCGAGAGTGCGCGCGCGCGCGCGTGTGTGTGATGACATGTCTCACACTGACACACACACATTAAGACTCCGACACGAGTTGTACTCGGATCCATTGTGCTTTAATATCGTCTCGCTCCGTTAGCTTAACGTTCGCGCTAAATAGCGTCCATGTTGCCTTTAAACAAAGGCCTGTAGGTATGTGTGAGTACCATATATGGGTATCGGGCCAATACCTGGCCTTATTTCAAGGTATCGTTACTAGAAATGGCCGCCTGCTCTCTCGGAACACTTTGATGTGGACGTACTAGAAACGACCAATTAGAAAAACGGAAAATTGCCATCGATTTCATGACTTTTTGAGGAAAATGCCGTATTGGAATATGCGTGTCTTTCTTAAGTCTTACTCGTCCCGGTATCATTCGGAAAAAAAAGCGGTATCCAACATTTGCGACGGAGCGAACACCACACACATACAACGGTACTCGCAGTCGCATATTGATTATCCCTTGCGAAGGACGAGTAATATGGGTGGCGTACCGATGAGCAGAGAGGAGTTGAGACATCTCTGTAAACGGTACGTTCAGCTGTCAGGATGCACGCCGGAAAAGACAACATTGCGGCGATGCAATTGATGCAGCGTGACCAAAAAATAAAAAAATCGGTGTTTGTATACGGTAGAATATTATGGATATTCCCTTGTACAGTTAATATTTTTGGGTCGCGTTATTTGGTTGTAAAAGTGCAAAGGTGTTAAATGTAGGTGCGGATCTGGTTCAATGACATCATATACGTTTCACATGACTTTTAAAAATGAAGAAGACGCCATCAAATTTTAGTGGCGGCAGAAAAAAACATCAAATCTGATTATTGGAAGAACTTTTACTGCCACCTTCTGGACCGGAGGGGAACAGTATCAAGTTGTTTTTCTTGCGGACGTTATTACTTCAAGAGCGTTGCATAAACTGTGATGGTCAATTCAGAAAATGCGACTGACTTTAAATGTCAAAGAAAACAAAACAAATATTTTCGACGTTTATCTTTCGTGTAAAAAATCAGACCTTAGCCCAGATGATGTCATTAGGCTCGAAACAAGCGTTAAAAGCCAACCGAGCGTCCAGTGTAAGACGTTAGGAATGCGTGCCACTTTTCCCACACCTTCACAAAGATTTACGCCCCCCCCCCCCCCCCGTGATGTCTCGCCGACGGCGCGCAAGGAAAGAGTTAGTAACGCACATGTGGAATCCATTTCCTTCCCCGCGGCTCAAAGCGGCGTCTTTTACGACGAGGCATGTTAACACGCGGGGCGGCCACAGGATGTTGTTTTATTCCCGCTCGCGCACCCTCCGGCATGTGCCACGCAACAAATATGCCGGCGGGAGATGCTCCACCTTGTTTTCTTTTTCCGTGGCGGCGTCCAAGCGAGGCCCGTCTTTTGTTTGGAAAGCGAGGTCGTTGCCTTGACGGCTTCATTTAGGCACCCGAGGTATAATTGCGGCGACGGCGGCTGCCGCACCGGGCCGGACCGGTGTTGACACTGCGGTCTGCCCGAACGGGAAGTGAGCCGCGCCGGAATACCTCCGCTTTCTCCGTTCCCTCAAACGTTTTCTTTTTTTCCCCGGAGAGCGGACGCGGCTGCAAAAATCTGAGCGGTGGGCCGCAAATGGCCCCTGTGCCATGGCTTGGACGCCACTGATTTATCTACTGTTAAGTTGCCAAGTAGAATAGGCCCTAAAACACTTTTGCTATTCTATTGCTAAATAGACTAGGCCTAGAGCACTAGCACCAATGTTGTTCCAAAGTCTTAGGTTTTAATGACGTGAATGAAACAGAATTCTTGTTCAAAAAAATTCTAGCGCTGTCGTTTGACAATTGTGGGATTTGAACATTGTTCTTGGAAGTATCAGCAACAGAAAGGGTAAAGTATATTTTCTTTTCAAATTAAAAGCAAATTGAATTAGAACGTGAAGCAACTTATTGGTAAACTGCCATAGAATTGCATTTAAATGGATTATTAATTTATTACATTTGGAAAAAATAAAGGGGAGGAGGGAGCTTGAGAAACACTGATCTAAAGAAGCATAGTGCCCTGGCATGTGGGCACATAAAAGGGGGGTGGGGGTGGGTGGGGGGCACTTCCTGCTTCAGCGGTCCCCAAACGGGGCTTGGAGGGAGTTGCCAGGCACCCGGGGGAAATATGTGACCCCGGTGGGTGAGGCGCACCCCCCCCCAAACATCAAAGGCCTTCAATGGAAGGGGGCTGGTCAGGTTCCCTATTCAGGGTCCCGTCGGGCGGCGGGAATTTTCTGGAGGCGGTCCCGTCACGTCCCGCACCGGAACAGCAATCTGATTGGGTGCCGTCTTCACTACTGCAAAATTTCCGTTTTTAAATCTAGTTTAAAAGTCAAAATCCTGAGAAAAAAGTATGGTCCAAAAAAAAGGATTGTCAGGCCTTAGCAAAGGTCTGCAAATTTTTCCACAGTGCAATCAAAGCTCATTCCAGCCAGCGAGATAAGAACAAAACAAATCTACTGAGGAAACATGAAAGAGAAATTACACAAAATGCCCGCTTTCTCCCTCCGTCCTATCAAAGGAATCAGGGAACAACCCCCCCCCCCTCTCTTTTTTACAAGTGGTGCATGGAAGTTTCCGCTTTGATGACTTTCCAGGCTTGTCCCTGCAGGGGGCTCCAGTGAGTCACTCACGTTTAACCACTTTATATTTTGGCGTATAGACGCTATCATACACTTGGCGGAGCACGGATAGCGTGCAACTTTGGGTATTTATGGCAAAAAGAACTCGAGCTGCGTCGCGAGGAAAAGGGAAATAGCGCATTCAAGGTTACGCTGGCGAGGCGTTCACTGAACGACCGCAATGTGGGAAACCTCAAACAAATAAATGTATTTACAATGAAATGTATAACTTAGGGATGAGATTTATTCGGCTTTTGTTTTGGAGAGGTGTTCGCTGACCGCTCACAGTGTGGGAAATCTCAAATACTCATTTCTAACGAAATGTATAACTTACATATATGAAGTGTTGGTGCGTCTTTTACTCGGTAACAGAAAATAACAGAATTTGACAGTAAAATGTGTCCTATAAGACGCTGCGTCGTATATTTGGGGAATTAGGATATTTACTGTGCAAGTGTGAAAATAAGTGCAGGCGGCAAGAAATCACTGGCAAAAGTGTTCAAATATCTTTCAAGCGGAAGGATGGGGAAAAGTACTTTTTCTTTTTTATCGCAGTAAAGTCGGGTAGGCACGCTTCTGGGGTTGCCGGTTTATTTGGACTTTTCACCGGCGAGACTGTTGTTGTTTTGCGTTTGCGGGCCCAGCGCATCGGCGGCGGCGGAATTGGCTGTCGGCGTTCTGACTTCCCGCGGCTGGCCCCGGGCTAGCCGGCCACTCGTCAACAAAAAACAGGAAGGAAGCGCATCCCTTTTTTTTTTCTTTCCCGCCGAGCGACCCCCGGGCGCAGGGGGCCGGCCCCGGCGCCCGCAGCTAAAGACGCCGAGCCCCGACCCCCGCGCGCAAGCGCGTCAGGTGACGGCGAGCGGCGCGAAACCCCGACTCCGCCCCCCGCCTCGCTTTCAGTCGGCCGCATCGCTCGGGCCCGAACCCCGTCACAAACAATAGACAAACACGCCGCCGGAGACGCGTAATCCTTCAGATTGATCCGAGCCGCATGGGGCGGGGAGGGGAGGGGAGGGGAGGGGAGGGGGCGGGGGCGGGGGGAACAAAGGAGTAAGGTAGGAGACGGCGGGAATATGTTGGCTTTTGCGGCGTGAAATCCATCACCGCCTCTTAATACACACTTGGCCGCGTCGGTGCGGAAGGATGGAGAAGCCGGACAAGCCCGGCGCCGGAGAACCCGGCCGGCCTACTTCGCGCCGCCCGTTTCATCCATCTTGTTGGACTAATAAAACGTCAAGCGGCGCCCCTTCCTATTTCATCACGGCGCTCGGCTCGGGGGCCGACGCCACGCGGCGCCGTTACGCAGAAAGCTGCTAAATGGCTCAGGCGTATCATTTAATTTCATCATATTTAACTCATTCAATGCCAAAGACGTGTTTTGAAGTTTTTCTTTTTCAAAGAGTCCAGACATTCTTCAGGTTTTTTTTTTAGCAACTCCATTAGGATTTATTTCTAGACCGTAATAACAATCCATTTTTGCAAGAGTCACTATTGGACCATTTAGAAAAAAGTTGTTTCATGTTCCGATTCATTTGCTCTTAATTTGAAAAGCAAACGTACTTGCTTCAATTCGAGTTCCTGATGTCCGCAGGTACCCTCTCGCGTACCCCCATTTGAGAACCACTGAAGTACACTGATAGAATTTATATACACGACTTTATTATTCAAGTTTGCATTTTGTTGTACTTGGTATGAAATAGGGACAAGCAATGACAGCACATTAAAACAATGATGACGCCGAAGGATGTTGCAAACACTGAACTTTTTTTAAGCTGTACTAAACATTTTATCATTCTAAAAAAAAAAAAAAGTGGCAAAGCCCTCTTCTAGCCACGAAGCCACGCAGCTATCAAAAGTAATGGACGTCACATCTGATAAGGCGGACGGCTTTATGCGCTGTGAATTCATTTTTGCTGGTGTAAAAGGAGTGAAATTTCAAGGAGATAAAGAAATGCGGCGTTTGGAGAGGGGATGGGAAAAACGAAGCGGATTTACGACAGCCTTCCTCTGGCTCGCTCTCCTTCCTCGCTGGCAGTAAGTGGCCCCCAGAGCGGACTCGTCGGGTCCGGACGCCTCAGATGAGACTAATGCAAAGTCCACATTTGTGTTGCGGGAGCTCAGCACGTAGGCAAGAAGACCACTGTCAAGGCGCTTTTTGTTTTTTTCCAAACCAACGGCCCAGTCCCAATTTACCGCAGGACCGCGTTGTGCCACGACGTTTGCAAAATGAACCCCTGGGGGTCCGGGGATTTTTCACCAAAGCTGGCCTTATCATCACCATCCTTTTACTTTCAACCCCTCAAAATGTTGAGTGGCATCAGCCCTTTCAATTCATAGAAGAATTTTAATTTTGTGAGGAAAAAAAAAACATTAACAGCTACGGGGGTATAACGAAAAAGGCATCCTTACAGCAAAAGAAAAGCTTTTCCTCAACTACAAGTCCCACAATGCACAGCAAGAACTTTGGGAACTTATGTTTTGACAAGCTATGTAATACCTTAGCCGTATATTTAGCTGTATATTTAACTGCGGAAAGCAAATACCACGATAAAAGGCCTTTTAAATTGATTTGTTCCGATTTCCCACTGTCAGAACAATGAGCATTCTCAGCATTAAAGTATTGGACGCATTATCCACATTGTCAACACTCGCAGGTGAGAGGCAAAAAAAGGCAGCAAACGTGACACACACACACACACACACACACACACACACACACACACACACACACCTGCCGGTTATCTGGTCCCCTCAGACGCGCACCTCCTTTGTGCTCCGCATGAAAGCCGCGAATGGAGACCTCAAAACATGACTTGCCGGCCGCAAATGACTGGTGTAAAGAAAGGCTAATCCGCTAACGCGCTCCGTACAAACGGCGGATGAATGGAGGCCCCGTCAACTCCCACCCGCGCCCTCATTTTATTAATATGACACTTTACATGCTGTAAGTCAGCATTTACACGTGAAGAACTGAGTAGCGCAAGTCATTTTGGAAGGTTTTCGTCCAAATCCAGTTCGTTCGGATTTTTTGTTTTCATTTGTGCCTATCATGATTTGAGTAAAGGGCGGCGGGTGTCCGACTGGTGCGCACTTCCGCCTTTGGGTCGTGGGTATGAGGATTTTACATATTGTGAGAAGTGGGGCGCACCCGTGACTGGTCGCCGGCCCACCGCAAGAACAAACAGCCATTCCCTCTTCACATTGACGGACAACTTTGCCTTCATTGAACGAAGACGGAGCGGCTCGGCGTGGCAGTGTTTAGCACATCCGCCTCACAGTGATGGGACCCGAGTTCGAATCCAGCTGGCCTTCCTGCGTAGGGTTTGCGTGTTCTCCCCGAGCCTGCGTGGGTTCTCGCCTTCCACGCATGCGTGGCAGGTGAATTGGACATACTAAATTGTCCCTGGGTGCGATTGGGCGCGTGAATGCTTGTTCAGGTCTGCCCTGCGATTGGCCGGCAACCGGTTCAGGCTGTCCCAAGTCAGCTGGGATAGGCATCAGCAAGCCCGCGACCCTCGTGAGGACAAGCGCCTCGAGAAAACGGACGGACGGACGGACGGACGAACAAGGACGGCGGATTTTTTGAACGCAAGTGCGCTGAGCTCGGATTCAAACCCGGAACCCCAAACCCGCAAGGCAGACATAGCAACCGGGCTGGCCGCGCCACTCCCGTCTGCAAACACAAGAAAAAAAAACATCCCGCCGGAGTGCACAGAGCAGCCCATTTAGGGTCCGGAAATGTCTGTTCAAGAAAAAAAAAAAAAACGGGGCGATAATAACGCAGCTTGAATGCGCCCCATATATTTATCTCCTTTCTGTGGAAATCCCGCATTTTCACACAGGCGCCGCATAACTTTTCCTCCCCGGTAGAAAATTGGAGAGGCTTTATGTCAAATGCGGCTCAAGCCAGCCTCTCCATATCAAACAAACGCGGCGCGCAAAATTACGGCGCCGGCGATAAGGCTGCCAGATAGCGGCGGGAGAGTCGGCGAGGACGGCGGGGAGGAGGAGGGGGAGGACAGTCAAAGCAAGTGACTCTACTCAATTATACTGCAAAATTGCTATGACTGAATATTTTTCATTCAGGTGACTGATAGTATCGGGCGGGCTGCAATGCAGATAAATAAAGGGAGGCTTCTGTCAAGAATAAACACCATTAATCATCAAGAGAGCCGCCGCGTGACCGCCGACCCCCCCCCCCCCCCCCTCCCCGATCCACACGGGAAAGGGGGAGGTCGCCGGGGAGGGGCGGGCGTACGAGAGGTGACCCGGGACGGCAGGAGAGGAAGATGAAGAAGGCGAGGGGCCCGTCTGTGACAGCGCCCCCTATCTGGACAGAGATGCTGGCACCAGATGGGCCGGGCCTGCTTCCTTACGCCTGCAATTTAGGACGCGATCCATCTCTGTCTGGACCGGGGGTGTCCGGACCTTTTTCTCGGAGAAAACATCTAAGGGCCAAATTATAAAACGCTGTAGATATATTTTTCACAATCCAGCAAATTCGTGAATGACCCATATTATTTTATAGAGCCGCTACAGTTAGACCCCCGGGGGAGCGCGGACCCTACTTTGAGAACCGCTGGTCCAAGCCACATTCATCAAATGACTCAGCTTGTCCGGCATGTTTGAAGACTCTTTTTGGCTTTTTGGATAAAACAGTCATCATTCGAATCTTTAAAGCTGAATAAATTGTGTATATTATTCTCTGAAAATCAAATCTTATCGCAATACATTCCAAAATGTCAACTTTTCCTCCAATGTTTTCGGTGTGGCCCCCGTGCTCTTTGGTAGTTCTTCGTAAAAACTCTTTCCAAAACTTGGTGCGAGAAATTCACACAACACCGCCGCCTTGAATACACCCAAACACACAAATGTAAGCAAACGCGTCAAAAATACACACACCATTTCTTCCCGCTACAAGAAAATCTCCACTAGGGCCTTTTGTCTTTCTATTGTTTTCTTCCATGTGCGTATGGCTCGGCCCGGTCCCATCTGGATGGGGAGGTAGTTGAGATAAGGCTGCGCTCTTTATGCTAAGAGCCGCGCTGCTCCTCCACATGCGCAGATTGGGCGCTCTGACAACAGTTTATGTAAATAACAAAACACGGCGCACATCCTTGCAAAACACACAAACAAACACACTCGGCAGAGGACGCGGCGCGTGAAACTTTGGAATAAAACTTGCGGCGAATACGCGCAGTGGCGGAATGCAGATTGGATGCTAATTCGGCGCTTCCCGACAACAGCGCGGCCTTAAAGCCACAATACGCAAGTGTATTAGCATAGATTAGCTTTAGCCGCTATGACTCAAAACATTTCAAATGATATCGATGACGCGGCGGCTTACAGATACGTCGCATGGACGCGCTTCCAAATCACCGGCAGCACCGGAGATCAGCAGCGATTAAACAAATTTGTTTACTGGATTTTCCGCACTATACAGCGCACCGGATTCTAAGGTGCGCCTTCAATGCACGGCCTGTTTTAAAAGTGTTTTCGTAGGTAAGGCGCACCGCATTATAAGGCGCATGGAATAGAAGCTAAAGTAGTGACTGGGCATCCGTTATGCATTTTTTTATGGGGGAAAGTTGCTTTGATAATTTGTTGTTTTTTTTACTTGTGTTTTATTCTTGTTTTTTTTGTTTTTTTTCTAAATTTTTAAAACCAAAAAAAATGATGACGATAAGTCGTTAGACTGAAATTGTTTTCTATTTACTTCTGCTTTTTTTTGTATTTTTTTTTAGTGTTTTCCCCGAAAATGTCATTTCTGAAGGAACTATTTTAGTAAGTATTCTTAAGTATTCTTTCGCAAGATTTTTTTAAAAATATTTATTTTGTATTATTTTTTCATTATTATTTTTAATTTTTCACTAATATTTTGACGATCGTTAAAATATTGTCAGTCTAACAAGGCAAGAAAGTCATATTTAAACTAGTGAAATTCCAAAATACACCATTATTCTCATATTCCACTTTTGTATATATGATTTCCGTTTCACAGAATGGCATAATAATAATAATAATAAAAATAATAATAATAAGAAGAAGAATCATAATAATAATAACAATAATGCTAATAATGACAAGAGTAATACTGAACCATCCCAAAAGATTTTGTAGGCCCCCAGGTTTGGGCTCAGGGACCCCGTGTTTGCGAGGCCCCGCTTTAATGGACTCATTCGGAGTAATCATCTCTTAAATCCACACGGGGTCAAAAGGCAGCTCAGTCAATAAGACGCTTTTGTGGCGGCTGTCCTCACAACAAGGGTCTGGGGTCCCCCTCCCCGACCGAGCACCGGCGATCATTGAGTCGGCGCCAATACTCGCGATTGTTGCGGGCGGTCGCTCGGCGACGGCGCTGAAGCCCGGCCCCGTTTCCCGAGGTCGGACAATGAAAGGAGCGCCGCGAAGGCCGAGGCGGGCGGCGCCCCGAAAGCCCGCATTTGGAGCGGTAAGTTGCACGTTGCAATTTATTTGCTCTCAATTTGAAAGAAGTGCCGAGGCCGTCCCGCCATTAAAAAGCATTCAATTAGGTTCGTTTTTAGCTGCAGATACCTTGGGGAAATCTCACACGTAGCCCCGTTGTACCAGTAAGTTGCATTATCCAATTTATTTACTCTCTATTTGAAAGAAGTACCAAGCCAGCCCTGGCATTAAAAAGCATTCGATTAAGTTTGTCTTTAGCTGCAGAAACCTTGATCAAATCTCACACAAATCCCCACTGGAGAAAGGCTGTGTACTTTAGCATAAAAAAAAAGGACTGCAGTATCGAGTCGGTTGGAACAAAATTTGCAAGCGGTACGTTTGTAAATCGGGTCTTGCCAAGCACTCCACGGTTCAAATGTTGAAAGGGTTTCAAGCAGGAGCCCATCCAACAGCCTTTCCAAGCCTTGGGCGTTAATATGCACGGCATATT
Organism: Hippichthys cyanospilos; assembly: GCF_059441005.1. Classification (NCBI taxonomy): domain Eukaryota; kingdom Metazoa; phylum Chordata; class Actinopteri; order Syngnathiformes; family Syngnathidae; genus Hippichthys; species Hippichthys cyanospilos. The sequence goes on from NC_142387.1 coordinate 16,060,418, forward strand.
GTTACCTCCCCCCTTCAGAAATTCATCAGGTAAACGATTAGCCCACGTCCGTAATTGCGCTCGCCTAATAGCGACGGAGGGAAGACGAGAGGTAAAAAAGGGGCTCCGGGGAGGGGGCCCAAAAACAAAGGACAGTTCATTTGTGATTTCCTCTGCTCATTTGAAGGCAAATTAAGTGTCAAACAGCTAATACGGAGCATATTTCATTTTATGAGCTTTTAATTCAATTCCGCCCGCCTCATAACGGCGGAGCCCGTTAGCCCGCGCCGCTAACGGCGGCGCCTCGTCCCAAAGCAGCGGCCATAAATAAACATGTTTCAATTAGGCCGTCACGCTAATAGGATAGGATTGCGTTGACGCGGACGCACGGCGGATGAGGAAACAAGCGCGCCCTGTTTTTTTTTTTTAATACAGTGGTCTCGCGCCTGCCGTTAAAAAAAAAAAAAAACGGGTAGGGGGGGAGCCGGCCTGGATTGATGGAAGCGCCGCAGGGTCCGACCCAAGTGTAATTACAGCCCATAATGAGGGCCTGCATGGGGAAGTACCGCAATAATAGCGCCTGTGTACTTAGCCACAGTTGGCACGCCGCTAATAACGATGAATTCTTCTCACCGAGGAGAACTTGTTGCAAACAATGCCATATTTTTCCGGAAGGACGCACCTTCACAATGCTCTCCCATCTCAAATTTAGGATTTGAAGTCTGAAAAGTAGAAAGCGGGACGCGGCGTCGGGCGGAACGGCAATCCGGGGAACGCACTAGAATGTTGCTTGAAAAACACAGAAAAATGGGGGCCCTTGGGAATTTCATCTCCGGGAAATATGTGTTCTGGAGCCTTGACTTTTCTGAGAAGACTTATGAAAAGATTCCAATAGCGGCTCGCCCACCGATTCAGCCCACAGCCACAGTTGCGCATATATATACATATATGGACATATATATGGATCAACATAACCTGAATGAAAATTCGAACCCCCCAAAAATGAAAATCAGCTTACAAAAGGACTTGGGCGAGAAAATTCAAGATCCGCACGGCGACATTGTTGGCATATTATTTAGGAATATTCCGGCTTGTCCACAAACGAGTTACGGTGGTCTTGCGCTTTTCATCTTTACTCCTTCCATCCACACTCGCCACCAACAATTTACACCGTACAACTAACAAAAATAAAACTGACATTAGCTACGGCTAACATTGCACATATTCACATGAAAACAAATACGGCCGGATGAAGCTATTTAGACTGACTTCCGGAACGGAAATGTATGACCTCAACCCTAGAAAAACTAACCTAAGCTTGAAGGCTAATTCTAACGCTTAACTCTCAACCTATAAAGTGGTGCCAACTTCAACCCCAATGCCCCAATGCCGAGACCCAGAAATGAGGCCCGCCTCTGATTTCCCCAAATAATTCTAGCCCAGTCCCAACTCCATTTGAAAGCTGGTGCCCGGCAGGAAGCTGCAATTCGGCGGTCAAGAGCTCTCGAGCGGCGCTTCTGGAACGGGAGGATAAGTCAGGGCGCTTCGGAACAGGAGCCATGCGGTTTTCTTTTCGACTTAAGAGCAAATGAAATGGAACTGCTTGCTAATAAATGTTCTAGCGACTCCGTTCATGCCTTCATTTTGCCAAGTTTTATACGGACGCACTACGCCGTTGTAAAAGCCTCCGAAAGGTCCGGTGACGACACAAGACTCACGACCGAGGGGGCAAATTCGCGCGGGACTTGGGAGAAAATGAAGCGGAAAAGTGCGGCGTTAACGTGGGCCGGCGGCCGAAACTTGTCGCCTCCTTGATTCCGTTCCCGCCGGCCATCCTTCTCCGGCTGACGGCTAACAAGCCGGCCGGCCCGTTTGTCGGCGGCCGTCCGTGTTTGCCGGCGCGTGTTGGCCCCATTATCTGCGCGTAAGCTAAATGCTAAATTATATTTGCCATTTTGTTTGCGCTGACACCGGGCATCAATCAGCTCCCGCCCCCCCTCCCTCCCGAGAGGCGCGATGGGCCGGCGGAGGAGGCATCAAAAATTCATTACGCTTAGCGGCGCGGCGGCGAGGGGGAGATATGACGGCGTGAAAGGGGGGAGCTGATAATGATGAGGAATATCAAACATAATGCGGCCCAAGTAGCTGCCCCGTCCAATTTGTCCTCGTCGCGCGCTGATCGCTTCCTCCGTGTCCCAACAAACGGCGCAAGGACGGCCGACACGGGGAATACAAATGACGGCGTGTTGCAAAGGGGGAGTGGAAAGGTCTGATTAAAGGTGTGGGGGGGTGGGGTGGGGGGGGGGCGTCACTTCCATAGACTGAGATTGCTGGCTTCGTGCGCCGTCTTTTCAAACGCTCTCTCGAGCTTTTTGAAACCCTTATCGGACATTTTTTTTTGCCCCTAATAATGCTAACATTAACTCCCATGCCCCCACTGCTCATTGCCAAACCAATGAAAAAAAAATGTCTATTCCAAATTCTATTCCATAAAATGAGAGGATAACGCATTTTTTAGCCCGATAGCATAATTGCCTACATCGTTTTTAGAGTCAGTTATCAAACCAATAAAAAAAAAAAATTGAAGTTGTTATGTTTTGTGAAAAGAACGTCTGCATAAAAACAATAATATTACGTAAATAAAAAAACTAGATACATTTTATATTTCTTTGGATTCGGCCTTCCTGTGTAGAGTTTGCACGTTCTCCCCCTGCCTATGTGTATCTTCCCCCAAAACATGCATCGTACACACCAAATCGAAGCGTTTGTCAGTGTTGTTCATCTACGTGTGCCTTGCGACTGGCTGGCAACCAGCTGAGGGTGTGCCCCGCCTACTGGCCCGAGACCGCTGGGTTTGTCTCCGGAAGGCCTGTGACCCTCGTGAGGAGAAGCGGCTCACAAAATGGACGGATGGATTCAATTTATCGATTAATTGATGCACCTCTACCAGAACGCGCTACTTACACATGGAGAGGAGGTACAGGCGAAGGCTCGTAGATGTAGCGCCCCTGGGCGTGTCTGTCATCGATGGGCACCGGAGGGTGAAAGGTTGGGAAGAACTGTGGTGCGGCTGAAAAAACAACAACAACAAAAAACATACACTTAAGGCATGGCACAGCAACAGGTGGCGCTATTCCACAAAACTGTGTACAAAAGAACGCAATTAATAAACCAAAGACCATTCATTATAAGACTATATGTGAAGGATGGACTCCGACGTTGGTTCAGTCCGCTCGCTTCTTATCTTGAAAATATTGCCGGCAACCTCAGCTAACACGGGCTGCTGTTTGCTGCGACAGGCACTGGCCGCTAACAGTCAACTGACGTCCGTCCCAATTATAATACGGAAGAACACAACCGACGTAAAACCGTACATCTGTGTTTCAAAACTTGGTTTATATGGCTGACGAATCAGTCTTGAACGGTGTTGAATCCTTTTTTTTTCAATTTTCGCGTTACCAGTTATAGGACGCACCCATACTTTTGGACTTCATCTCATATTTGGGGAATTATGGTAATTTCCTAAAATGTCTGTTCAAAGCTACCTGCAACGGCACACAAATTCACCAACTAAACATTTTCCAAAAAGGAAAATCTGTGAAATGGAGTTTTGCCCCCCCCAACACACACAAACACAGCCGTATTAAAAATGCGTGTGTACTGACAGACAAGCCGCGACCAGCCTCCCAATCACCAGGCAGGTCCGCTTGTTAAACTTGGAAGGAGTTCAATAAGCAACAACAAATGATGACATTCCACCTTCCCATAAAACACACACACACACACATACTCTCGCACACAGACGACGAAGGCACGTGTGACTCGAATGCTGCCAGGCTGCAGCAGCCCGAGGCGAAGCATGTGTCAACATCTGCATACCTTCGCACAGCCCGCCTCTGATCACATCTGCACGTTTGATTTTTTTAAATACATACATATATAATATTTTGGGAGCATTTTAGATTTTGTTGGCTGGGCGAAACATCTGGCGGCGCGCGGCGCCCTGGCAGCCGGCCGACAGCTCAACAGGCGCCGCTTTATGAGGACGCCGAGGATGAGGAGGAAGGAGGAGGAGCGCTCAGGTCGGGTGACCTCATCGCTCCTGGCACATTAGCACAGTCGCAAGTTGTTGGATCAAAAAACAAACTGGTCTGGGGCCTATTTTCATGAATAACATTCTTACAACAAAAGTACAACTCACAGACACTCGTGCGCCACATTTCGAAGAGAGACAGATGACGGCGACTGCTCTCACGCCGTCCTTCCTCACTCCTAAATGCAATCTCAACAGCGGCCAGAGGCGGCGCCAAACCAAAGATCAAGTTAAACAGAGCACGAATGAAGGATAAACTAAAGCGGTCGCAAGACATCGTTATTTGGGGTGAGGCCCAGTTGATCCACGACCGGCGTTCGGGGACCTTTGCTCTTGCTTGAAATGTAGAAAGTGGACGAGTGAACTGCGTTACCCAGAATGCCCGGCCGCCTTTCTTCCTTCCGCCGGCGTGCGGTTTATTTGAGCGGGGCTGGCAAGTTTACTTAAGAGCGGTTCTGTCTAAACAGAGGCGGCCGCCTCCTTCACGCCAGCGCGGCCGTCCATTAGCGAGGCAAACAGCCGCCGGGGGGAATGTACACACTGAAGGGGGGTGTCCTGGATCCATCCTGCCATCCATCTCCACAGCTTCCTGCGGGGACTCCACAGTGTTTACTTCAGGGCTAAATTGCAGCCGCTCGCATGGAGATTTAAAAGGAAGGGCATTCGAGGCCGCCGATACGGCCGGGGGGGGGGGGGGGGGGGGGGGGGGGGGTGGCTCGCTCGGGGGGGCAAGCTTCAGCCCATGGCTGAAAGTGTGGTTTTGATCAAAACTTTTCATCATCATCCAAATGTTTCCTCCTAATGACCCTGATGTCACTTTGCGCCGGTTGGTTCTTTTATTATGATTATTTTTTGTTCTTTTTCTCACCAGTCATTAAGACACGATTACAAGTGGGTCTTAATGAAAAGGCAATTAGAGGCAAACTTTGACGAGGCTCATTAGTTTCCCAAATATAAGTTGCCCTCCGTTGGTAGCGGGACGCTAATTGCCCCGTCTTTTAATGGACACTCGAATGCTGTCGAAAGAAAAAGAGCATCGACCCCCTTTTAAACATTTACTTTTCATTTTTTCCATTTAATTGTCGTCAAACTTTTTTTTTTTTTTTTGCTTCTAGTTGAATAATATTTAGGGTGTCTTTAAAAAGGGTGTTTTGTACTGTATTTTCTGCACCCTAAGGCGCACCTAAAATCCTTTCATTTTCTCAAAAGCACTTTAAAAGCTGCTGTGCCTTATACGGTGCCTAAACTGCACGACTTTTTATTATTATTAATATAAGCAGGAAGCAGCCAGGACAAGACAAATGCCACCGCAATCTGTTAACCAGACCGTGCAATGTTTTTAGACTCCTGTCCACTTCAATGTTTACACTGTGCAATATATATGAAAACAGCTTTAAATAGGCCATTCATTGAAGGTGTCCCTTATAGTGCGGAAAATACGGTCATCTACAACTACACTAGAACTGCATTAGAACTCCAGTGGAGCTACACTAGAATTGCAAGATAAAGACGAGTGGAGCTGTATAAGAACAAACTAGTCCGTGTGTACAGTTCGAGATGACAGCACAGTAGAAAAAGTAAACAGCCGTGGAGAACTCCACTCGGAGTCAACCGCGAGTCCACGGCGCCTAGAGAGGGATACCCCATCATCCGGCCCAAAAAGTGTAAAAATAGATGAAAAAAGAAGCCCGCGGAAGGGGCCCCAAATAGGCGGCCTTAACGCACAGCTGCCATTAAGTCTGGAGCTAAACATTTGGAGTTAATATCAGGTTTGGAAGACGTTTCCCACTTTGCGAGAAGCCGTTGGCGCGCATGTTACTCGCGCCTCAAATTATAACGTGTGTCGTCGCTTTGCGGGAGACGCAGCCAGCCAAAGGGCGGAGGAGGGGGACACGTGTTGATCTGTTTTTATCATTCGTAGCATTTCCATTTATCGATTTTTCCCAGTTCGGTTAGTTAAAATCTATCACAAATGTTGAGCGCTCTCGTTCGCTGCGTGCCGGACGCGTCATTTTGAATGCATATTTCCAAATCGACGAAAAAAAGTGCATCTTATATTTGGGTAATCGGGGTATTTATCAGCGACTAGAGAGAGGACCCGGTCTTGCCAGAGAGAGGAAGTCAGCACGCGAGAGCCCATCCTCCCAGCGTCCATCTCCCACATTTGCTGAATTTCTCCAGATTGGGATAAGGCCAACAAAGCGCTATGTGCCGGCCTCTCCGCCCAAAGGCCCCCTCCCAAGCTGAGAGAGATTCACACAGCAGTTTAGGAGCTGGAAAAAAACTCAAGCCCACTCCCCTCCCCCACAAGAGTCTTTATCTCCCCCCCCAAACGCTGATATGTCTCCGACGCAGGGCCAGTTGATTTAAACCTCAAGCTAACTCTCCAGCGCCGGCTTACGTCTCTTTTATTTTGGCCCTCGCAGGGATTTATTGGGCCCCGTTCCGACATTCTGCTTTAATGGCCGGCGTTTGTGCTAACTCGCAAAGAAACCTTGTTATGTCTACGGGGTCGGCAAACGTCCCGGGCCTTTCCCTCCGCCGACTGCGTTATCGCTGATGTCCAAGATAGGGGACAAACACGGGCCGCAATCTTTCCAAATAAAGTCGTTGCCAAGCGTCGGATTGTGAAACTCTCTACGACAATCGCAAGGGAGATGACGAGCCAAACGTGCGACCCGGTAACGAGAACTGGACCGAAACCACATTGCGACGATACTACTAGTCCTCTACATTTACACTAGTACTACACCAAAGCTAGTCTGTTCTACAGGGAAGTATTCAGGAGTATTGCAAAACAACTACATTAGATCAATACATGAACTATACATTAGAACTACAAGATGAGTACCCCTGGGAGTACCTGACAGTACTACTGGGTTTCATGAGATTTTAACAAGGTTCCTGAGGGTATCAGCATATCAAATGTAATCATTTGTCATTTGTAATTTGCCCTGATAAGGACTGCACAGTTTCGTTTCAAATTAAGAGCGAAACGATTGAAACATGCAGCAACATATCGCATATGATTGATGGATCATTTTCAACATTTGCAATAGCCCGAAACTTTAACCCCCTTTCAATAAGACGTACCGCACATGTTGTATAAATGAAGTACCACTGAGCAAAAGCAGCCCAGGACCGCACATGACCTCCACTAGACTAAACCGGAAGTAGATCGGAAGTGGGGCAGAAGTGCACTTCAACTCCAGAGGCTCTCCTACTTTTGCTAGCCTTCTCTCCGGAAGCTAATCTCTTGTTTTCACCCCGTATTCCAAAACAAGTACAAAGTTGTAATCCATTTAGCGCATCCGCGTCAAGCGCGTCCGGCGGGGAGTAATCCGCCAAGATTGCAAGGTGCTATCAAGGGAAACAAGAGGCAAAATACCAGGAAGAAGTTGCGTCACGCCGATTTTTGGCCTCTTCGTCACGCGGGTGGCGCTCCGGGCTTCCCCGACACCGACCTCGCCAAAATCTCGTGGAGGATTAAGCGCCGGCGCGGGGGCTTTAATGAGAGCGGAGAAGTTGCCGGGGCCGGGGCGCCGCATCCCGAAGGTCCGCCCCGGCGGGCACCCGGTGCCGGCGGCGGAGCCACATCAAAGGGAGAGCCCGGAGACGGTCGGGGCGGGGGCCCGGCGCAAAGGAATCCCTTATCTCCTCCTGAGAGGATGCTGCTCTGCGCCGGGAGATTGTCTGGAGCTGCCACCTGTCTCGGGCATCTTTGAAGGCAACGCTAAAGCCTGTGATGGCTCTGACCTCCTTGCGCTCTCGTTCTTTCATGTCTCTCTTCATTTTGAGCTTTGTTACTCACTCCTGCGGCTCGCCTGCCAAGCGTCGCCTCGGCTCCCGGCGCCGATCGCTTTGCTCTCTGCTCCCGCGGACTCCCGGCCTCTCGGATTCAGAGTATTTCGTTCGGACGCGGATGCGGGGATCGCGGACCCGAGACGGAGGGGAGACGGGTGCAGGATGAGCTCGAGAATCATCATTTGATATGGTGAAGAAAGACTGAACAAACAAGGTAAAAAAAAAAACGGCAACGACCCAAAAACCAGAAGTAAACTTATGAAAAAAAGAAACGGGACTCGAGAAAACCCAAGCGAACCGACGAAAACAGGTGACGGCAACCGACTAGGCGGGATCCAACCACTATGGTCTGACCAGAACTGAAAGAAAAAAAACAAAAAACAGGGAAGGCAGCCACTTGTCATTTATAATACCACTAAATTTTAACGACCGTATTTTCCGCACTATAAGGTGCACCGCTTTATAAAGCGCATCTGACGCCAACGAACTAAACGAGTGCCACGTCGATTATATAATGAAATCCAAACTAGTACCAGTACAATTGGGAGTGAACTTTAGCAGAGGGGAACAAACAGCACGATCAGCATGTTTTTGTATCTCATTAGAAGTGCAAAGCAGCTCAAGTCAAGCAAAGGCAACAAAGTTAGTTTATCTTATGGAGACGCTCAAAAAAAACATGAGCAATGGGCCTGAACTAACTAGCACAAACACAAGCGATTATCCTGCTAATAATGAGGCTAGCGAAGCTGTAATCAAAGTGCCATTGTCGTCAAGACGCCGCAAATCTTGCTTTTTGTGCGCGCGGGTGAATGGCGCGATTAAGAAAAGGCGGAAGTTGTAGAAAAGAAAAAAAAACTGCTACGGCTGCACTACGACAGATGTTGTCGGCCTGATACGCCGGCGAAACGCTCCGCTTTGAACGTGCTAAGTTCCCTAGAAATTCTGCTTAATTCTCCTTTAGCCCCTTCGCGTTTAATCTCGTCATTGTTAACGAGACGCGTCGTTATTTCTCCGGACCGCATCACATGACTTGAAGACGCTTGAAAATGATGAGCCCCCCCCCCCCCCCCCACTCCCCACTCCCCAGCCTTCAAGTCATGAGACGCCGGCTACAAAGGGAAAGTGATCAGGGCCCATCTTGCGAGTGAGCCGTGCCGCTAATAAGCTGTAAAAAGAGGATGATCTGATTATCCCTGGTGTGCCGGACCACCGGGACCCCCGTGTTGTTCTGTCCTGATGAAAGGCGTCGGCCGCGGATGGAAGGCGTCCCTTTGGCTTGCCCGCAGCGCGCCCGGGGCTTCTTCCGCCGGATGCCGAGGGACCGCGCCGCCATTCGGGCCTCGCAAAGACAAACATTTAACCCGTGTCTTGGCACCTCGGGCTTTCTTTCAAGGCGTCGAGTCGGTTCTCGGAGGGTCGCTCGCGTCTTTGCTTTTCAAAGCGCTACACTAAACTAGAGCGACACTTGAACCCTAGTAGAACTAGAGCCGCGTTACAATTCACCCGTATTTTCTCGCCGCGGGCTTTCTTTGAAGGCACACCGCTTTGAAGACAACTAACCTAGCAGGACATTGTTTGATTTCAACCGGGTAAGGCCACTCACCACGACGGTGGCCCTGACGTGCAAATAGCACAAACAAAAACACCGAGCAGAGAAAAAAGGTAATCGATCGCGAGCATAAAGCGAAAACACCTTACGAGAGAGAGGCACACGAGAAAAACGAAGCAAACAAACAAGAACCAAACAAAGGGAAAACATGCAAACAAGAAAAAAGAAGCGAACAAAAATAGAGGCAAACGAGAAAATAAGCAAACAATAAAAAAAGATGCAAACAAGAAAAAAATAAGAACAAGATAAAAAGAGGGAAGCGAGAAAAGGGAAACAGATGAGAAAAAGTCGTAGTTTGGACACCTCCGCTCGAAGACAACACTAGAATGGACTAGACTGCGCTAGACGAGAATAGACTAACAATACGGATAATAAATAGAATAACTCGTTAATAATAGATTAAATCGAAAATAGAATAAATCAGACAGTCATAACCATAGTCAAGAAATCTTGGTTTCACAGGAGTGCAAGTGTTGTTATTAGCAGGGCGTTCTTGTTTTGTTGTTTTTCAGAGCTCTGGGGACTAGCTGTCTCTGAGTCTGTTTGCCCGGCTTTTTGAGCCCTGTATCGCTGAGCAGAGGGCAACAGTTTGAAGGGATGACGACCAGGATGAGTTGTGTCTCTGACAATCGAACTCGCTTCGTTCGGGTAAACAAGGACTGCACCAGAATAACAATTCAACTCTGCTAAGGTCAAACTCGAAGGAAAACCGCAATAAAATGGAGGTAGAAATGCACTAAATCTCCCTAGGACAATTACAACTACAAAAGAACTACACTCAAACAAACTCAGAACTCACGGAACATGATTTGATAGTTTATAAGAATTTCTCCTTGGTCTTCTAACCTCGTCACGCCAAGCCACATTTTGTCCAGTTCTCGGAGGGTCGCTCTTTGGTTTACTAACCCCCCCCCCCCCGCAAGCGGTAACCCCTCCATCCAAAACATACGCACACAGTCGAAGATAAATGGAAATGTCTCGTGCCGTCCACATGAAGCGGAGCGCTGTAATTACTTGTCGGCACTACGAGGCCGTTGTCGTGCCGATCACGTTCCGCGGCCGCGACAGCCGGCTCACTCAGTTCACTGGTCAGCTGCATTTTGATATGGAGACCAACGCGGACGGACGCCGCGGATCAGCGACCCTTGAGATCGGCTCGCCGCAGCAGTTTTGCGACCCGTCAACCTCGCCCGACCTCTGTTCCTCTCCTTTGCCGATCCCGGAGCGATCCAGGTAGAAGTCGCCTCCGACTCGAAACAGACGACGAGGGAAGCACCAACACTCAACTAAGCTAGAAATAATGCTACAACTAGATTGAACTGTAGAACTAGACCAACGGCTGACTAGAAAAAAACAAACCAGAAGGACACTCGAACGCTGCTTCAACTAGACTTACGTATGAATGCAATAAAACTACATCAAAAGGTACGCTTGAACGATCCTAGAACTCACATCAAGTGACTTTAGATCAGCAGTCTATAAAACTAGACTTCACCTGTGTTAGGACTAGAACTGCGCAAGGACTGCAATAAAACTAAACAAAGTCAATTTGCACTTGAGGTTTCCTCGGACTAGAACTGCAAGAAAACTTAACTAGGTTGGACTTGAACTAGCCTACACTTGGACACTTGAACACTCCTCCAAATGAGGTCTTCAATAGAGCTGATTTTTTTTGAAATACGTTTAAAACTGCGTTACTAACCAAGGTCTCACTAAAACCGTCGTCTTGGCGCGCCGAACGCTTTGCCACGCATGTACTAATCATACACACGCATAGAAGCACAAGTGCACTGGGTTTCGGCCATGTTTTTTTTTCTTTCTAGGGTAGGAACCTTCGTGTAATTAGAGACTTCTGTATCAAATAAAAAGAGAGGGTTTCTCATGCACGAGCTGAAGAAGTACAGTTCCTTCCAAATGTCTATCCGGTGAACCTGGCACGGACAAAGGCGCTACGGCTGAGCGGCCGCAGAGATCGGCTCACCGCATGCCTTTTACGACCCCCGTGACCTCCTTTCCCCGGCGATCCCGGACTGATCCGGGGAGTAGTCACCTCCGGCCGGCCTGAGTCGGCGGGGTTAGCGGAGATCCTATCCAACGGGGATCCGGCGGGCGGGAGATCCGCGCCTGCGCAGCCTCCGGCTCAGCGTGCTCGGATTGTGCCATCAGTCAAGGACAAGGGGGCTTTTGTGCGAGGACCGAAGACGGTCATCGCCGCGCCGTAAAAATAAAGTCACTTTGCCAAGCCGGTTCTTAAGCGGGGAGATTGTGACTTTTTCACCGCCGCGTTCCCTGGTGTTTGAGCCGCCGTTTTAACATTTGCAAGCGATCCGTGGCCTGAAAAGAAAGAATGGGCTTTGTCTCCAGCCTTGGCAAAACGTTTTAAGAAAGACTCACTTTTAAAGAAGCAGACTGTTGCTGGACCGCTGACCGGCTAATCGGCGCATAATGTAAACAGATGCGGCGTTGGCACTTAAAGACAATTAGGATCTTTTTAAACAAACAGACGCCTCCCTCATTAATCCACGGCGAAATCCCTTCCTCCTTATCCCCGGCGCCAAAAGCCGGCGGTGTATTAGTAAGAAGGGATCCTGCGTGTTTGCCCGAGAAAAGCGGCTAAGACCTAGGCATCGGCGCGATTAGCTAACGCTAACAATGGGGGCCACGTTTCCTTGGTGGCTCCTCCGCGTTGAGCTCGAGTGGGTGGAAAGCCCAAAAGTAAACACGGGCTCAGGCCGAGGACGTTGACGCGTCGGCTTGAACGGAAACAAGCCGGGAAGCGGCCGCCAGGTGCGCGGAGGCTGCAGGTGGCGTCGCCGCATTAGACGCCGACGCGGGCCGCAACAGACACTAAGCCGATTTATGAGCTTGGATCTTATTGTGTCGGGCCTCTCCATCACCGGTACGCACCTGGGAGCAATTTTAAGGAGGTGAGACCGCATCTGTGTGTTACAGCTTCGGCGAGCATTTGGGAAAACAAAAAGAATTGTTTCAAAAATACACGCGTTCCCCTAATATAAGGCGCACCCGCGTATAAGACGCACCCGTAATTTTGGGGTCAAATTTTCTATGTTACTGCGTATAAGGCGCAGAAGAAAAAGGTGTCTTATATTTGGGGAAGTAGGTTTCTCACTCCTGACAGAATCAAACGAGCGCGCCGCATGTGACACCTTGGGATACAAGCGCGGGTGACCCCTACTTCAAAGCCGGGGAAGTGAAAGACGGGCGCCTTGAGGGAACCCCATTCACCTCCCGTGTTCCCAACACCTGCGGCCCGCGGGAGGAGGGGAGGGGGCTTTTCCACAGATCATAACTCTGACCACTGACGCTAATGCGTTTTGTGGCTGGCGATTATGAGCGGAAACGTGAGCAAACGGCTTTGCTTACGTACAATTCTGAATATGGATCCCCGATAAAAATAGTCTGCAACGGGATTATTAATTATGCCAACCGTGGGGAATTCATCACTTGTTTACGGTTATTATGAGTTATGGTGCGGTGAAGTGAAACGGCAGGATGGCGGGCGGAGGCTATAAAAAACAGCCTCTGGTTAAAGCGAGCTGAAATTTAGGACTGGAAAAGTACGCCATATTACGTGCATTCGGTTATTCTAGCTAGCGCCTAGTCCGGTTGGCACATCGATTAGGTCTCGAGCTGTCTGTCTGAGGTCTGGGTCCTAACTCGTAGGTATTTTTTAGGTATTTTTACTCTTGTCTTGACTCGGGGACATTTGATAAACACGACAATAGCTGGCGTTGAGTGAAACAACAAATTTGGTTGAATTTGTTTCATTGGATTGTGTCAAAAACAACAGCAGGATTTGTTTTTGTTGTAAATTCAGTGAAGAAAAAGATACCGGTCATATTTTTGCGATTTCTCAACTTCCGGTCTCGACCGCCAAATTTCTCGGCCTTGTCTCGGTGTCAACGTTCAAGCAAAAAAAATTGGTGGTTTTGTCTCAGTCTTGACTCGGTCCTATCAAAAAGTCATTTTAAGATATTCTGTGGGCCTCGTGAGGCCGGAGAGGCTATTTTGTTCAGCCTTTGAACTCAATCAGATTGACTTTTCCGCATGACCCTTAGCTACAGTGTGAACCCCCCCCTCACACCCCCCACCCCTTCCCGCAAGTGCTTGAGTGGTCCGTGACCCGCGGGGCTCCTTCCTCACACACACAAACACACACACGCGCACAAAGGCGTCCGGGTTGCCGAAACGAGAAGTGGCAGCGTTGCTGAGTTAGGCCGCGACGTAATGGCCGCTAATGTCGTCAGCGTCACCCGCGCGGCCTTTTTTTCAAGTGCGTTTTCCCATCAGTAAATAGAGTCACTCTCGCCGGTCGGGCTCCGCTGGACTTTTCATCAGCCGCGGGCCCGAACCCGATCTCGGGGCGATTGACGGCAAACCCAACAGGCAATTAGCCTCCTAATCAGCCTCTCGCTAACCCAATCATCTGGCCGCCGTCCACCTTTGCCTCAGATTATCTCCGCTATCTCACGTAAGGCTTACGCCTGCTTGTAAGGTCTCGCGGTTGCGAGGTGGGAGGGGATCGGAGAGGGTTTGGGGTGAAGGGGGGGGGGCTGCTTGACTTTGGCCCGTTTGAAGTGTGAGTCGACGAGAGCGAGCTCGCCCTAATGAGGGAATTAAGCGGGAGCGCTGGCCGCGCTAACCGCGCCTGCGCCACGTATGACGGGCCGTCGGGGACGGGTGGAATTACCTCTCACACATACCGCTGAATGACTCGCTCGAACAACGAAAAAAACAAGCGAAAACTTTTCTCACCAATGCTACAAAAACAATCGTGAAACTACAAAAGGGAATTAGTGAAGAAAGAAAAAATGTCGGCAGGGTGCCCACTTTTATCTCAGATTTGTGACTCGCTCAGAATTCTCACTAAAGTGAGTATTGAAAGCGTTAAAGTCACAATTTTGAGAATAGTTTACGTTCCCACTAAAGTGTCATCATTCCGAGCGTAGTCGCAATTTCAAAGTGAGAATACTGAGAACAGATTAAGGACTTGTGATGTGAGACTCCTGCCAACCCTATTTCTTCAAGGGCCCTAATCAACAAAAATGATATAATCACAAAGTTCCTTCGTTTTTCGTGGCGGTGGGGACCGAAACACCTCTGCGAGAAGTGTAATCCATGAAGTAGAATCATTGGACATGTGTCTTTTTGGGCACAAACAAAACACACAGCGCATGGTGAGCAGCCGCTAACTCTGTCCGTTTTCTCAACGCGCCAGGCTCAGCTTGTGCTGTCATGCTTTCACACTTTGTCCTATTCCCTCATGCAAATTGCGAGGAAAGACTGAACTCCCTCTCATAGAAAGAACACTTGCAAGTTTCTTACTGTAGTGCGAGTCCAGGTATCCGTTGCGGGGGTCCATGGCGAAGAGGGTCCCCCGGTAGGGCAGGGCGTGTTCGGCCAGGTGAGGCAGCGAGCCGGGGAGCTCCTTCTTGAGCGGCGAGGGCCGCTCCTCGGTGGAGGTGGAGGGCTCCTCGCTCACGCCGCGCTCCGAGCTGAGGGCGTTTCGCCGCTCGCGGTGGTAGGGCGGGCCCGAGCTCTCGTCCTCTGCCGAATGACCACAAGGGCTTTGTTAGGAGAGACGCTGCGCACACGAGGGCGCTTGAGACCCCCCGGGCGGGCCGCCCGACAAAAAACACATCATGAAGGAAGAACAACTCCTCGTGTTTGGACTCATGTTTTCCTTGCCTTTCGGAACGCCGGATTAGAAGGTGCACCGTCAGCTACCGAGAAAATTCAAGGCTTTTGGGTGCGCCTTATAGTGCGGAAAACACGGCACAGGTCGCGGCGGAATCGCACAGTGTAAACATTCGAGTCAGCGGGACTCCGAAACAAAACATCGCAAGGTTGACAGATTGTCACGTCGTTTGTCTTGTTCCGGCTGCATCCTCGTTATATCAATAATAAAAAGAAATACACAGACTTTCCTCACCTGCAACCAACTCGAGGCTTTTTACCACCAGTGTAAACACACGCATGCGGGAGTCAAACTTGAGGATTTCCCAGAAGTCTGCTCTTAAATTCAGCTTTTTTTTCTCTCCTCCATAATTCCCATGGAGAGAGCGAGAGAGGCTTCCCGACCGCATTCCAAGCTGCCCATTAAACAGCGTCATGGCTTGTATCAAGCACCCCCTCCCGGCCTCCCCTTCCCATCCCCCCCTCGGACGGCTCTTAAACTAAATCTCTCATCCGCTGTCTGACGGAGAAATTGGGAGGAGCGCGGATCTCTGGGGGGAAAGCTTCCTGGCACGCTGGCTGAAGAAGAGGATAAACGCCGAGTTGAGTTCAAGGGCTGAGCTCAGCCAAGAAAGACACGGCCTTTGACATGAGCTTTGACCTTTGAACTGCCATCTACGCAAGAGGGACTAAGGGGGCAACGAGTCGTTCGTCCGCTCCACCGGAGTATTAGGCGTTAACCCTCCTCTTGTCTTTCTTTCTTTCTTCGCTACACGGGGAATGTCTATGTGTGACCTGCTTCAAAATACGCAAGTCGCAAAAAGGGTTTTTCACCCGACTGTACAACAAAGTACGACGTACGTAGAAGCACCTGATATCCTATCCTAGAATCACTGCTCAAACTTATAGGTAGGTAGGTGGGCGGATGGATCAAAACGATTGATTTCAGACAATTAGCTCTGGGGAGCTGCCATCCTGCGTGTATTTGATGTCTCCCTCTTATAACGCAGCCGATTCAAGGGGTCAGAATGGTCATGGGGATTCTGCTGGATGACGAGCTGATTGTTTGAATAAGGCGTGTCGTAGAGGGGAGACATCAAAACATGCAGGATAGCGGCTCTCCACGACCGGAGAGGGATCGTCGTCTACCCCCGATTTAAGACGATTCAAGGAGTAACAAAGGCAAGGCGATGACATTTCCACTCGACGGGAGAGTCTGTTGAAAGCCGCTTTTCCCACATCCAAAAATGCCGTGAGCTGGGAGTGGGTAAAAAAAAAAACAAAAAAAACTAATTGCATTAGAGAAAAATTGTTGAGAAGCGCCGGTCCATGCCAGTCGAAACTTGGTAATGCAAACGATCGCTTTGACACGCACGACTTTTGACGCGTTTAGCGTTGTTTTCCAAAACGCCGGCCAGACGTCCGCAGGAGACCCCTTTTTGAATGTTTGTATTTCCTTCTTAAGTGCGCCTCCACAGCGAAAATTGGAGGGGAGACGCGAGCGCCCGGCGGCCTTTTAACTGCTACATGGGCTCCATTTATAAAACATCAGACAAATAAGCTCATAAATATAAACTGCTAGCTTGAGCGCTCCTGCATGTCAAAGTCAGACCATGCCAAGGAAGCGGCGGATGTTTTTTGTTTTTTTTTACCAGCGCGCGTGGCACTCGCGGCCTCCGTTTTTTCCAGCCCGCGTCGGCGGCTGAACCCGATTCCCGAAATCCCTTTATGTTAATATTGCGCTTTGCAAGAGGCAGACCTATTAATCCAGCTTTAGAGCGTATAAATGCCATTATTCCCTTAATAAGATCACGGGCTGTGCAGTATGGGATTAAATGCTTATATCATAACTGACGCTGTCATTTCCTGCGGATGAGGGCGGCTCACTCCGCTCTCAGCCTGTCAGTTCCGCGTTATAGGATCCCGACAATTTGCCGCCGCCGACTCGTCACGGAATGAGAGCGGGACCCGTGGGCGGACGAGAAGCACCGGCGCCCCTCCGCCCCTCGCGCCTCCTTAAGGTGGCTCGCGTAAGCTAGCGCCTTTTCTCCTTCCTAATTGGCTGCTAGGATGGCGCCTTGCGTTGCTTAAGGCGGCGCTTTTCAAACTTTTCACACCGAGGACCACCTCGAAAAATACTCGGCTCGCCATCATTACCCAAAGTCAAACGTATTGGGCCTAAGGCTATGCTCGTACGGCAGCTTTGTGCCGGTGTTTTTGCCCATACGTGACACGGATCGCCTTTTTCTCTTCAAATCTATCGAAACTAGCAATAGGCCGTCAAAAAGACAGGTATCTGCATTTCTTCGAAAAGACTGATGGCCGATAGAAAATCTATTTAAACCTTCTGGGAAGTGTCTATTTGAACTTTCTGCAAACTTTAGAGGACATTCTGATGTTATTTCAAAAATTTACTGGAGGGAACTAAGGACCAGTTTTATGACCCTTTTGTTAGAATTGGGATGTCTTCTAAAATGTATTTTAATTCAAAGAAAAATGACTTAATGAGAATATTTCAAAAGTTGTTCATTGTTAGGTAGCTACTCACAATTGCTATCAGCCCTTAAAAAACACACTTACCAAGCTTATGATTGTGTGCGTATGCCAAAACACTGCACTTAATAAACGAGTCAAATGGGACACCTTTCCGCGTTGGCTAACCGGTGCCCTCTTAATGGAATCAGCGGGAGAATCTCCCCCTTTTAGTAATATTCCTGCGTCCGAACAACGATGGACTTTGACGGTGGTTCAGGCTGCTCGCTTCGCCCATACTTTTGGCGTCCACTTTTTGGGGGGAAAAAAAGCGCAACTTGTATTTGGGGATTACGATACATACTAGTCTATCTTTAATTAATAATCTTAGAGCGCTTTTCATAAGGAGTCTGTAACTCCAATTGCTTTCGGGATTAAAACCGTACTTAGCCGATAGCGGCGCCAGGAGCGAGCTCCGTTACGTTGCCGCGGAAAACGGCGGGAAAGCGTGGGGCAGCGCCAAAGCGCTTTACGACTTGCCCCTCCCAGTGAGGTCGAGCCGCTAATGGCTCAATCGCGGCCGTGTCACACGCTCGGCGTGCCCCGTTACCATGGCGAGCCCGGGGGTTCATCAATGTCCCATCTGGCACCTTCGGGGGCTTCATTACCGCGACCCCGAGCACCTTCCACGCTTGAGCAAACACTCGCGGGCACAAAAGCGCAATTGACTCCCGGGCGGCCGGCGGCCAAAGCGGAAAAGGAAGAAGAAGCTTTTCTCTTCCGGTTTGAGAAGTTTGCCCTCCCGTTTGTTTTGTTTTTTTCCCATGGTTGCCGAATCCAGGCCTCTACCAGTTGGCCGGTCTATTCAGCCCGGCACAAAAGCAGCAGGCCGGGCCTCTGAGGACCTAAAAAAAAAAAATACTAGAACTATCCCTCTCTCTCTCTCTCTCTGGTGATTGAATTTCTTAACATCTTTTCAAAAAGCGCTTAAATGCCTGCAGGCAAGAGGAAGAAACAAGCTAATGGTGGATGGGGAGCACTGAACAAATTTCAGAGGCCTTTCCTGCTCGCGTTTGAGCTTGAAAGCGCGCTGGCGCCTTTCAACTGTTCAAAGTCCTCCTTCCTCCTGCAGTGTCACTGAAGGATTTGAAAAGAAGGTAATTGTGCTCGCCGCCGCGCTGATCAGAGCGCGCGCCCCGCCTTCGGTACTTCCCGCGCCACTAGAAAGGTGCCCGGCGCTGCGTTGCGCCGTTCTTCCCCGAAAGCCTTTTAGCGAGGCCGCCGCTTTCGGCACCTGCGAGCCGCCGCTTAAACTCCCCCGAATCCCAAAGGCCGCCCTCGTGACCGTGCGTCTATTGTCAAAACAATCTGGAAACCTTCGGCGTGGAAAAGAGCGCGGCTGCCGCGATCGGAGACCAGGGAAAGCGAACGTTTTACCCCGAGACTTTGCGGCGGAAGCGTATTACTGCGGCCGGCTCGGTTCTGGGACCCGAGTTCAAATCCTGTCGGAGTTTGCATGTTCTCCCCGAGGCCACGTGGTTTCTCTCGGGGCGCTCCGGCTTGGGCGGGCTCGCGCTCGGGTGTGATTGGGAGCGTGAATGCTTGTTGGCCTCTGTTAGCCCTGCAAACCGGCAGCCGGTTCAACGTTCCCACCGTGTGCTGGGATAGGCCCCAGCAAGCCTTGTGAGGATAAGCGGCTACAGAAAATAGACGGATATAACAGGGAGCGAAGGAGGAACGAGGTACGATTCGGAAGTGGCACCCCAACCATTCCGAGAAACCTTGAAAACGTTTTTTTTCTTTTTTTTCTCCCCCCCCTGCCAAAGGCAGAGGTTAAAAAACAAGGGCTGCTCCTTCCTCCACATGCTAATCCGTCTTTCACTCTCAAGCATCTGATTTGCCCTCCGGCCTCAACTCTTGTCAGTCTCCGAGGCCGGGACGTGCGCGTTTCAGGGGGCGCACAAAGGCCCACTGCAAAAAATAAAAAGCAGCACCCTCCCACCCCAAGCCTCCGCCAACCCTCTCTCCTCCGACCCCCACCCGGCACATCGCCGGCGTCTTTTGTGAAGCCCAAACATCAGAAGAGGTGTTGTTGTACCTCGGAGCCAAAGCCGGAGAGAAACGGCGGGCGCTCCACCTTGGGCGCCTCAAAGAAGCGCTTGTCAATGGCACAAACAGGTTTTGGCTACACTGCGAGAAGACATGAAGCAAAAATCGCACGAGCACTTCGTCTTCAAAGCTACTCTCCTCCTGTGCAATAATCTCTTGCTCCCCTTTATCCCCCCCCCCCCCCTTTCTTTCTCTTGCAAATCGACTCCCGGGAAAGACTGGAGACTCCCCCCAATTAACAATGAGGAGGAGAAAATTCCAGCAGCTGGCTGGAGTTTAATAAGTGCACCTCTCCAAGCGGCTTAGGCTTATGTACCTGATTCGCCGCAATCGACGCGCAGGAATCGGCGGTGATTAGCGACCGGCCTGGAAGACTCGGCGGAGAAATCCCAGCGAGTCCGACCAGCCGGATTAAGAGGGCCGGGCTGCCTTTGCGCCCCCGGAGGCTCGCCTCATCTACGCTGCTGACTTACAAGGCGGGCGGACACCCCGGCCGGTACCCGGTACCTGGCCCGTACCCACTTAGTTCACTTTAGGTTACTTAAGAGTTCCTGAAAAAAAAAAAAAAAAAAAAAAAAAAAAAATCAACAAAAGCTGCAGTGTGCAAAAGTCATGCAAGCAAGTGGTCAGGTATGAGGAAGAAAACAAACTATAACCTGAAAAATAATGCTATTTAGAGAATTGCAAAACAAATCATTAAAAATCCAAATCTAAAATTTTTTTTTTTAAAATTCAAGCACAAAAAATAGTTACATTTGACTAAAAAAAGAAGCTAAATGAAAATACTGAAACTAAACAAAATAAATAAAAACGCTGGTCTGCAAAAGTCATGCAAGAACGTCACGCGTCGGCTATGCGGAAGAAAACGCAAATTACAAGATGAAAAATATTGCCATTCATAAAACTGCAAAACACTAATGAATATACATAGGCTAAAACTGACAAAAATGAACCGAAAAATACCGAAAGAAAAATGTCGTCACGCCGTCACCCCCTCCCCCCAAAACAATTCCATTTTCCTCGGCGTAAAGATTTTGCCCAACGTTCTCGCGCGCGGCCTGAACGCTCATCACGGATTGTGCGCGCAGCGGAACCCGAGCGTCCCGGTCAGCAGCCGGCGGCTGATTTCGCAGCCCGCAAATGCCCGTTTCAATATTCATCCGGGCAAATACAACAGCTCCCACGTCTCAATTTGGCTCACAGTACCCCCGATTCCCCCCAGCTACGCCGCCCGCCCCCTGCGCCGCCGGGGGTCCGCCGGGACGCCCCGCGGCCCCGAGGAGCCGAGCCCAGCGCCGGCGGGCCCCGGGGCCGGGGAGGGGCAAATCAAAGCCCGGCCCACCCCGCCCATCTTGCCGGCGCTCACCTCAAATCAGGCTCACAGCGGGCCGGTGTCGTGCCAAGACGCCGCCGGCCCCCCCGGCCTCCCCCTCGTTCGCCCGTCGGGGGCGCGGGGGCTCGAAACCCCACCGGCATGTCATCAGGGCCACATTGTGATGGAGCAATGAGCAGGGGCCCGCCGAAGCTAAAATGCGGCTACTCGAAAATGCACAGATGCCATTTTTTGGGGGGGGTAGCAACGCGGCTTTTACGACTTTTCACTCAAACCACACCTTGGCCTACATTGTGAGCCGAATCAAACGGTAAGCGATGTATTTGATGGCAGCTTCAAAGCCCAAGATTCCATTAAGCGCCGCCGGCCAATCACAAGTCGCCGATGATGGGTCAGAACCTGTTAAAGACTTACTTCAAACCGTCCTCTGTAACAATGCCGCATGATTGCGCAACCACGTCACTTCAGCTTTGCGCTACGAGAAGTCGCAACGCGAACGTTTCTAGAACCCGTCGGATTTCAAATTCATCCTCATGGAGCCGCAGAAAAAAAAAAAAAGATTTTTCACTAGCTTGGCCTTATTATCAGCCAACCTAGGCTGACTTTGAAAGGTTCATAACATCGGCAAAAAGAACATCGGCTTGTTATATAGCGCTGCCTTGTGTGCGTTTAGCATTTTTGTTTGTGGCAGGTATTTCACTTTGTTATATATTGGCATAAGCGAAGTATTTTAATGGTGAGCTCACACTTTGCGCACTTCATATTCACCATTCGCTCCGCCGGTCAACAAAAAAAATCCAGAGCGTTGACCGGTCTACGAGGATAAAAAGGTCGGGACCCCCGGATTAGAGTTTTATCAGCGTAGCTTCAGGCCAGTTGGCAGCAACGGGTGGTACGTAACCTGTTACGGACTTCCAAGTGGCTTCTGGAACAACGGTCCGGAGTCGGGACCGGCTGGGACGACGCTCGGCCGATTGGGAGGGGCTCGATCGGGGCAAGCTAGCCAGCGTGGCGGCGGCTGGCCCGGACGGCGGAATCCCGCTTCGGACACGCGCACCAGCTAGAGGGAGCCCGAGCGATCTGCGGGGCTCCGATTAGGACGAGCCCGCCAAGAGAACCGGATCGACGGCCAAGGCAAAGACGTGGTCGGCCAACAGTCCAGATCCAGTGGGGAGGAGGAAAAAGAAAAAACAAGAAAAATCCCCCCAAAACGCCGGCGCGCATCTTAAAGCCACCGCTCGGCGCACTTGGCTCAAGTGCTTCGAAACTCGAGCGGCGCGATAGCAGCCGGCCGAGTCGGGCTTCAAAGCCGGCCAGAAAGCCCCGAAGACGTCCGCAAATAGAAATCAAGAGAAAAATGACAAAGCTAATTAAGCGGAGGGCGTAAAGCGGACGAATGCGGGAGGCACCTGCATGCACGTGAGCGCCTAACCCAGGCTAGCGGGCTCATTTAACTTTTGACATTTGATAGCTAAGGAATGAGGGGGGATCAGCCATTTATCTGGAACAGGATTACTCCCCCTCACCCTCGCCCGCTTCCCCTCCATTCTGCCCCTCACACACACACGCACACACACACACACACACACATAAGCCACCCGGCCCAAAAAAAAAAAAAAACTCTCAGAGTCAAGCCCGGATTCATTAATTTTCGACTGCTAAGCACTTTATCAATGACTGGCGCTGCGCCGCCGTGGTCTCTGCGCGCCTTCGCGCAGTCCGCCGCACGCTCGCAAGTGTGACCCACGAGCTAAGTGGGACATGGCAAATGCACATTTTTTGCAAGTTTGGTCACGGTCACGGGGACGTCTGCGGCGTAAAGGTCATTTCATTTGGACTGTTAGACCAGTTTAAAATCGGTGACGCTTGACTTCACACACGTCTCGGGGCGTCAGTGGCAGTGAATGCGATAACTGACTAATACCTCAATTTATCGCCCAATTCTGTACCTTAATGGCTGAAACACTAGAACTATATCTTTGACCCCTGATGTCATTGCGGATTTCACAAATTTGAAAGATTATAAGGCACACCTACAATGAATGGACGATTTTAAAAGGGTTTTCACATTTAGTATAGGCTGCACCGGATTATAAGGCACATAGAATAGAAGCTACAGTCGAGGCTAGGCGTGCATCCGCTAGATGGAGCAGCGCTAAAGGGAATGGCTTTTCAATCAGAAATGAAGAACAAAGATGATTTGCGGAAAGTACTATTTGACAAATGGGGGAAAATAATATCTCTTGATTACATTAAAAGTTTAGATCAATGCCAAGACCAGTTTAGAGTTTAAAAGAATGTAATTACGATTCCATTAAAAATGTAACTTTTGTTTCATAAAAGCTATTGCAAGCTGTTTCTAGGCAATGATTCACAAAAGCGCTCTGCAAAATAAATTTTTCAACTAGCATTGTAAATACCACCAAGAACGAAGTTATTCTTGATCCTTTTGGTATTTTAATTGCATGTCTTAAACGTGATTAAAACACTTGGAAACTTTGTTTCAATTCCAACACAAAAGTTACAATGCTTTTCTTTTAAGTGGAGCCAAGTGTCAGCGTTATGACATCATTAGCAAGCACCTGGAAGCGGATAGAAGACTTGAAGAGTGTTAGCATCCAAATCAAAAACACATGGAGAAGCTGGCTTTGGCGTATTATCCGGTCAAAGGACTAGAAGAGGTGCGAGAAGCTAACGCGCGTGGGTCTGGGTCGGACGCCCGGCGCACAGGTCGGGTTGGACCTGTTGTTTTTTGCTTCCTCGCAACGATCGCAATTTCAAACCGCAAGCCAAGTGGCGTAAAGAGAACACGCTAACAACCTGGCAGCCACAACGAAGAGCTCTTTGAGACACGCGCCGATTCTCCGGCGTTGGAGAGTTCGGCTCATCGCATCGCGCTTCGGCCTTAAAACGCATGATTTGGAATAAGGTTAGTTCATTTTGCGAGAGCTCGGAGGCGCCGACGTGCCTCACAAGGATTCTTTTATAAGCTCGCCCTTCCAATTCGCAAAACATTATTACGTCGGCGTGGAAGCGAAAAGCCCGGACTTGACCTCGGCTCTTTGATAAAAAGCTCCCACTGAAAAAGGCAGGTAGGGCCGAGACCTTGGCCGACCCGGAGGACCAAACTTAAGATGAACTTCAAGTCATCCGGAGGCCGCGGTGTGGAAAAACAGTTGCCGCTTGCCGAGCTGGAGTCCAAATATAGCAGCTCCACTTGGCGGTTTCTCACTACAAATGTCATTTCTGGATTTTCCATAACATACCGCACCCTGTGTCCTTCCTCCCCCCGTCCTTCAGTCAAGCCATCCCCTCCTCTTTAATGACCTGTCCTACGCCGTCGCTCCTATTGCCTCTCCTCCATTTTTCTAATCCGGGCATTACTTCACCATTAATCCCGCATCCCACATAAATATTGACTTGAGCCGCATATCTGCTGTCCTGATTGGAACGGAGGGAAAGTGGCGTTTAAAGGGATGGCTGTGCGCTCGAGGCCACTTTAGGATTTAAGCACGGCAGGACGCAACCTTTCCTAATCTCTACTCCAGTTACTTGTCACGGTCTCCTCAACATTCTACATTTTACTGTCCCCCCCCGACTCTGTTCATTTCCTCACTGCGTGCAGTTCGTCCAGTGTACCCCACCTCCCATCCCAACCCCTCCCTCCGGAACTCCGCGGGGGGACTCGCACAGACCCACGCAGAGCTGTCCCGGAGCCAAAGGCAGAAACAAAGAGCCCACAGAGAGGCCCAGACATAATATGCAGCGCCTCTGACAGCACACCAAGATGAAGTCATGAGGTCACCAAATAGTTAATAATAATGCTCCTAACGCCGGCACCATCAATACCGCCATTTAGCGGCCGAGGAAAAAAAGAGCGCCTACACGCATGTGTGAGTGTCTGCGGTGCGCAACAAGTGTGAACGGATAAAAAGCTTTTAAAAGCGTAATCAGATACTCCGGCGGGCCCTTTGTGGATACCAGAGGAGGGAAAACAAAACTTTTGGCTTTGCTCCAACTAAGTTGAAGTCGACCCCCACCCCCGCCGCTTTCCTTACTGGAGCTTGTCTGACAAGAGACACGTCGAGGCGGTAATGGAGCTGTCGCAGTCAGGTCCGCCCTCTAGACGTGGACGAAACCTCCCGGCTTCAGGTGAGGTTGGATAAGGTACAGGAGGTTGTTTTCACTTGTGTCTCTTCATAATTGAGATGAATTCAGTCTGTTTTATGCTTGGTACTTTAAAAAAGCACACCTTTAAAAAAGGGGGTATCAAATACAGACCACCTGTGAACTGAACTCAGTCCAATTCTAGTTGAACTTGTGCAAAGTGAACACAAAGGGCTCCGGGGTCGTCTTGAATTCAGCTTCGTACTGTTGTCTTGATCTGAAGCGGAAAGTACCAACAAGAACTAAGGCCGCTTTTGAACCAGGTTGCAGGTGAACACATTAAACCTGAGCTTTCATCAGAAGTCTGGTGGACGAGAAAGGGAAGTAGGATCCATATCAAATGGACTGGAAGGAGCAAAAATTGAACCAAAATTCCTTTGCCACAATTTTGTGAACTTGAGCGTACTTTACCTGTAAACCAATGCAGATGTGAAGCCAATCAAACCTTGAGACCCTTTGCTGAAAGCTCTGATTTTTTTGGGTTGGTTGCGTTAGATGACTTAACGTGGAAACATCCTGACCAATTTAAGTTGAAGAGTGCTCACATGCGACCAAAATTTTGACTAGATTGCTGAGAATGATGGAGCGGCAAAAGACCCTGACCAAATCTTTGCAAGTGAGAGAGTGAATTCCTTCATCGATGTCACAAAATGGAGCGGGCCTCTCCAAAGGTCTTTACAAGATGAGGGAGTGGGACCGGAGGGGCGGGGGCAGTTGGTGAAAGACAGCTATGCAATTGCTTCACATTAGGAAGGCTCGCGCAAGTTCATGTTCATTTGTTTCCCCGGCAAACTCGGTCCGCTGAAACACATCTGAGTTCAATTCTCCGTGTGCCCTCTCCTTCGGAAAATCAATTCCTCTCAGAGCGGGGCAAGGGATTACACCGTCCCTCCCCGGATCCAACCCCACAAATGGTTCTTATCAGCTGACGGGCCCCCGCGCCGGTTCCTCGTCTCCCTTTTCCCCATCCGCCGGGGGAGACCGGGCGCGCCGGCCTCGCTCTGCCAATAGTGGCAACTCTTTTCACACTCCAAACCTGAGCGATTTACGAGAGCCCTGGGAGGAACGAGGGTGGGAAGAAGACAGAGCGCAGAGCGGAGAGGAGAGAGCGCCGCTGCCTCTCCGCCGTGTCTGCTTCCAATCAATCGCCGGGAATCGCTGCCATGCTTTTTGGCCTTTGATCCGAGCTCCTCTTTCGAGAGAGGGAGAGCTCCGGTTGGTTGGGAGGAGGGAGAAGGGAGAAACTCCGGGCCCGGAGGGAGTGGAGGTCAGGGGGGAGAGATTAAGGGGATGTGAGGGCCTCTTGTTCATGCAAACCTGAAAGCTTGAGTTGATCAAGTTTGTCAGAGGTTGAGATGGGAGCTTCTGTCATTAGGATACAGACTGGAAGACTGCACTGGTAGAGGTCGCCGCGCACCTCCGAAGCCATTTGCCAAGAGTTATTTATTGAGAGGTTGCAGTCGAGGAGGGGAGGTCTGAGCGTATGTTTTTCGGAAGGAAGAAAAAACTTCAAATTTCCACGAAACTTGGTGGAGAACGTTACAAGCCGCGAATGCATGAGTATCACCAAAACCTCGTGAGTTTCTTAACCAATGTCAAGATTTAAAAAGTCCTGTTTAACTCGATCAATAATATATACTAGAGTACAATACAGTACGCCGTGCTAATCTCAAGACGAGCAGTGGAGCTCATTTTCTCACAGATTTACAAGCACAAATGAAAACTAACATTTGCGAAAGCCACATCTGGCATATTTTCTTGGCCGAGCTCTGCAATCTAACGAGTGTCATTCAAGTTGTGTCTATTTAGCCTTTTGTGCACACGTCCAACTAAAATCCACAAGTAATTCCCCAGGCAGACTCGAACCTTTAACTAATTATATGTTCTCACCACATGATGATGTGTGTCAAGGAAGCATTTAAAACCCAAAACTGGAAAAGCTTTCTGTCATGGCACATTTTCGTATGATCGACACCAGATGCGGCGTGCAAAAGCCATTGGACGTGACTGTCTGTCAGTGCTGGAGTAGAAAGGCCGGGGCCACGCATCGCCACCAGGACTTTAGCGAGGGCGCAAGAGCATGCGAGCACAAGAGAACGCCAGGGAAGGAACACGGCATAATAAATCTTCCTGGCAGGCTCGGGACGCTGCTGCTTTTGTTCCTACTGGCGGGGGGGAGGCCACCGATGCCTGACAACAAACGCAAAAAAAGTACAAGCATAATCAACTACTGTTTCCCCCACTTGATGGCTTTACGGGGCCCCCTGCACCTCTCAGAGGAATGCGATCTGACGTGGGTGGAGCGGTCTTGGGACGTTACATCACATCCCTTGGGACAGGCTCATTATCTTTTGATTTTTTTCGTCTGTGACCCCCAGTGACCACCTATTCCTCATTCGGTCCGGTGCGACTATAAATGATTTGTCTGAACTCTTAATCAGTCTTTTTTTCAGGGATGAGTTCCATAATCTTCAAAACTGTGACAAGCTAGAGTTCGGAGGTCCAAAGTTGGGCTGGAAGCATTTTTGGCCGCAGCAGCAAGGACTCCTGAGGCCACTGAAGCCGGCGTGAACCATCCGGCGGCCCCGCGGACGGATGTGCGCCAGACGAGCGAGTCCAAGGCCGGGTTGGAAAGCCCGTGTCCCCCTCCGCCCCGAGCAGCAGCGAGGCTAGGCTAATCCCGCGCCTCGGGCCCCTGCGAGGTGGCGCTGCCAAAGCCCGTCCCCCCGCTGCTACAGGAAATTGCCTTCAGTCCAGACGTCCGTGAAATGAGTGTGACTCACTGGCGAAAGCAACGCACAGCCACAGTTTGTGTGTCTACAGGTACGTCCGAGATGAGCCCGCCGGACTCGGTTTTCATGCATTTCGATGTATTATTTACGCAGCGAGCAGGGGATTTATTGGACACGAATACACGGTTTTTGCTGTGAGGGGGTTTATGTGTAAGCCCCAAAACGGCTCCTCCATTGTGCTGTTTGACCCCGGGGCCAGGCGGTACTCCCTGGAGGTCCCTTATCCCTCCATCAGTCCTCTCCCATTAGCCCCACGGACCCGGAACCCGGAGCAAAACAACACCGAGGGGGCTTCCTCCTTTGGACCCCTTTGGACAAACGCAAACAGCACAAATTCAGGAAGGGGTCCGAAGTCCATGGCGTATCCCCCTTTCGCTCAGACTTGTATTTTTTCTCTTGAACGACAAAGAGGAGATTTTTCATCCCTTTGGTGGCGACACGAGGAGGGAGGAGGAGAAGGCGGAGATGGGGCAGGACACAGTGGAGAAACAGTTGATTATGAGTCCCATCAAGTGATCAATGATTTCATTAACAAGACGGATCACGCAGCTGTCATAGCGCTGACACGAGGTGAGGGATGATCCGCTCCCAAAGCTCCATTTTCCCCAGACTCGCACTTCTCCCGCCCTGCCCTCCAATACCCCTCCGCGAGCCGCCAGCCAACAGTTGGGGGGAGGTTAAAAATCGGAATGGAGCGCGCTGTTGACGGACGGCGGGGGCCGTCACGGGGGAGAGGGAGGGAAGCGCGGGGCAGGGGGCCAAAGCGGGATGGAAGAAAAGTGGAAATCCATTTTGAAACCCATTTTCAATTAGGGGTCCACAAGCTGTTATCACAGGTGTCCCAGAATGGCGGGCCGTAAGTGAAAATGTCTCCTATCCGTTTGTGAAATGAAACCTTATCTGGGCGGCACAAAGATGGCGGGGGACAGCGTATCTGTAAATTACTTTCCATCCGCGCTGTTAACGGGAACTTTATTTCTGTCGGATGACACCTCCCGCCACCCCCTCTATTTACTGTTGATCATTTAAATGGCTGCCTAAAAAGACGGCGGCCCCTTGACCCCTCCGTCCCCCCCGCCCTCCCACTCGAGCCACTCTTCACCTGTCAGAGTTTCTTCCCTTTCTTCTTGAAAGCGTTCCATTCGCCGGGGGAATTTTCTGGCCAACCTCTTTGTTGTCCTTACTTGAACTGCTGAAAACCCGGTCGTCAATTACACAACTTTTACAACGTCTTTCACGGGCCCCTCATGCTCCCGCCCCACCCCCAAAACTCGCCTTCCACACTTTCCCCCCAAATATGCCTTTTTTGTAACTATCCAACCAATAGCGGAGATATCCCACTTTTTTTTTTTTGATCCACAAAAGATTCAGAGGACTTTTTGGTCCACCTGCCTTGAATGAGGAGAGTAGGGGGTGGAGTGGGGGGAACAAACCTCTCCTGAACCCCCCTCCAATCATGGCATTGTCGCGGCACAGTCGGCTCTTTTGAGTTGTCAGGCAAGAAAAAGGGGGTTGAGGGAGGCGGGTGGCTGTGGCGGGGCGCGCAAATGAACGGCACACAGGATGAAGCCACATTTTACTCGCCGACCACGTGAGGAGACTCTGCCAAAAGTACCATTTGCCGCATGGATAAAACTTCCAACGGGGACAAGAAACTTTGTGAAACGTTCCGTTGTTAAAACTGTTCCACTATCATCCGGGCCTCGGGCTGACGGGTTTTCCGGGGACTGGGGATCGGGGACTTGCTCCGATGAGGGGAACCCGCCGCGGAGGCGGCTCGGCAGCTGCTCACAATTACCTTTTTGTTTGGAAGCGGGATGCCGGCAGTGGGGGTTCAACTTGGGTGTTGGGTTACACCTGATAAGAGGTTATGAGTTCTGGCAGAGGGGAATGTGCCGTAATTAGAACCGCCCAAAGAATGTTAGCCGCCTTCTTAGTCCGACACAGCCGTCGGAATCGGGTGATCCTAAACTTCCGGTTTGGGGACTTTGAAGCCTATTAAGAGCTGTCTGAGTAAATCCGCCATTTATTCAATATGTTCCATGTGAGCGACACAATAACGCGAGATATTTCCACCTGTTTTCATTCAGCAACAAACTATCACAAGTGAGTCTTGCGATTGAAACTTTTCGCCCGTTTCACGCAAGGCATCGTCGTGTCCGATAGTACCCCCAAAGCTAAGAATTCGGTCGGAGCTTACCTGTGATGCGCCACTCAGTAACTGAACAGATAGGAATTTTGAAAGGGTCCTCAACAAGTAGCTGAGTTCCTAAACATGTTGGAGGCATTTTTTTCTGACTCGGGTAATTATTTAGTGTGCGCTGTCAGGAAAAAGTCCAGCTAAGCACACCCCATTATTGGAGAATATTTGATAAAAATATTTGATAGTTGCGGGCCTAGTCTTAAACACAGAACAGGTGCAGGAGCGCATTGAACGGTGGTCTTTGGGAATCTACCTCCTGCAGTTTTCCTAACAGTCATTGCATCAGCAAGAAAAATCCGCAATTATAGAGCCAAACCATATCCCTGCTTTTTCCTTAATTAATAAAAGTGCATTGGCCATCTGGCAACGACTTTTCCCAGGTCGCTCGGGGATGTTCAGTGTTACTTTCCCCGCTTCTTGCGATAATTCCCATATGGAGGGAGCAAGTCGCCACGGCATTCACCCTATACGCCGGACATTTGGGATTATCCCGTTGGACAGAGGCCGCCTCTCGAGCCATCCACCTCCAAACCCCCAAAACCGGTCCAAAATCCTCCCGCTGCTAATGAGCGCAGCTGTGGCTTAAAGGCGGGCGGCTGCGAGCTCAACTCTGGTTTTGTTACGTCTTTAGTCTTTGCTTCTTCTATAGGGCGTTCGTCATCATTCTCGCGTGGATGGCTACAGGCGGAACAAGCTACTCGCCATTCATAAGGGCATAAATTGAAGGCATCGCTATGTAAACAAGTTTAGCAACAGAGCGTTATATGTGGCGTGACTCACAGCAAAGCATGGGAAAATGGGGGTAAAGCAAACAGTCACATGTTTAAATACAGCTTTTGGGAGTTGCTCACAAATGATATCATTGCGGTTAGAAAAACAAGCAGCGGGTCACGGACATCTGCACTTAAACGCGATGAGTGATTAGCTTACGCGGCCACCGTTTTCTTTCGTTGACGCAAGTGAAATTTCAAAAGGTCCCTGAGACGCGGCGCCGCGTGAAATAAAAGTACAAAACGTAAATGCAGCTTTAAAAGCAAGCTTTTAGAACGGGGTCGGTTAGTACGCGATACGGACAAAGGTCTTGGGATCGGATGCATAAGCAGATGTTGATGTTGGCGTGCGCGCAGCGTGTGGAGTACCGTTGGACGTGGTGCTGGAGGCCACCGCCTTCTCGCTGATGTCATTGCGCGCCGACGAGCCCTTGGTCGCCACGATGGTCTCCACCCTCTTCTTCTTCTCAGCTGCGGAACTGGCCTGGGACTGGGTTTCCATGGCGAATGCTCATTCCTCAGCACCGCATGGAGACGGGATAACTGAAGGAGGCGGGGACGACAAGGATTTCGTCTTAGAGTAACCGGACAAAAACAAAGCCGCGGCGCTTGTATTTGTGCGGTCAAAGGTCACACAGAAAAGTTTGTGCGTCTTGTATTGCTATTCGTTTAACTGTGGGCAGGCAATTCTTTGAAACCAGTGGTGTCAAAACTAGGGCCCGGGGGCCATTTGTGGCCTGCTGGCCACACTTTTGCTTTAAAAATACATTTTGATATGCCCTACAATGCTATTTAATAAAAGTAATCAAACAAACAGTTGATGGTTTTCTTTGTAAATAACTACTGAGCGCAATCCATCGAAAATTTGTATTTAACGGTCGGCGTGCAATCATTGATCACGATGGAAAATATGGCTGCAGCAGATTTAGCGAGTCGCTACTTCCCTTCTGTAGTCCATACATAAAACCAGAAGATGCAATACACAACAACAAAGACGCATGAAACTTCCATCACATACACGTCTAACAAATCACATACACACACGGTCTAAAATACATTTCTAATAAAAAGTGCAGGGCATCAAACACCCGTTGTGCACATTCTAAGTCAGAGTGCTTAATGTCATATATGTGGTACAATCTAAAACCATATTTCTCATGTAAAGTGCGACTAAGAAAGTGCTATTTTATACACCTAATTTATAAATATGGATGGATGGATGGCACATTGATTTCGAATCATTTTGCCGGTTAACGCATTTAGCGACACGGCTCACAAACCAGCTAACAGGCTGGGAAAGAAACGAGAAGGATAAAAGAAAAGCTCCATCCCTGTTCACCAATACAGAGACGCTCAGCTTCATCCTGCTTTGGCTATCTAAAAATCTAAAGTTATTTAGAAGTATGCTACCTTAAACTTCTGACTTCCTGCCAAGAAAGAAACGAGCCACAAACACAACAAGATGAGATCTGGGATCCGACAAACAAAAGTAAAAGCCAGTGCAGATAGTCATGCTTGTGTTAGGCAGCGAGGAGAAACCTTTAGGGTATATACAGGAGAAGGAGTACAAAAAAATGGGGCGGAAAAAAAAAGTCCTGGAAAAACAAGGATTGTTTGAAGGCCCTGTTGGGAATATGGTGGTGCCGGGCAATTTTTCTTTCAAAGAATAAAAGGTGGTTGAAGTTAATGCCGTCTGTGGGTTTAGAAGTGCGCGCCGCGCCGCGCCGGTTCAGCACCTCAGAGGCCGTCCGCAAACACAACAGCGTCCAGCTCACGCAGGTCTGTGATGATCAGTCGGGCAACGGTCCGGAAGTGCAAGCCGGGTCCGTCGTGGAAACGTTGAGGCTCGCTAATGATATGGAAACATTACGCAGGCCAAAAGTATGGGTGAGCCCTGTAAACGGTAACTTAATTTTTCTTTATTTTCAATTCGACGCCATTTGACTAAGATTGATTTGTCAGCCGCATAAGCGGAGTCTTATGTGCATTTTTATACCGGCCGTATTCTTACAGTATTTCTCCGATTGCAAGTCGAGATCTCTTTCGGGAAAATCACACTTAACGTGCAACAAATACATAACGTACGCGTACGAACACAAGAGAATATGAAGAGTTTGGAAGGATTAGAGTTAGTCTGTTATGCTATAATTTTGTCGCCAAAGTGTTGGCGCGTCTATATGGTAACATAGAAAACACCGGAGTTTGACCCCAAAATTATGGGCGCATCCTATACACAGTGCATCTTATATTTGGGGAATTATGGTAATTATTCAGTTTTATAACGTATTTCAAAACCGAATTTCATAGAAAGTAGTGTGAAAAATGCCTCACTTTTTTGGATACGTCCCCGCATCCGTGACTTTTTCTCGCACCCCTGTAAAACTTGCGTTTTCCATCCCCTCCGATACGCACGTACCCATATGTGAGCGTGAGGGGAAGAAAGACTATTCGCCTGCTCGTCCGATCATGATGTGGCACGGGCGGAAGTCAAAAGGAAGACCGCGCTTTCGTCAAAACGCCACGGCAAATAATTTGGTTTTCTATTCGGCTACCTGGCTTAATAGCTCATGGAGGAGCGAGCTACCTCGCCAGTAAATGACTTAGATGCCACGGAAAGATTTAGTCCGTCCAACATACAGACTGTCTAATTAGCCAACAGAGACATTTAATTGCCGTGCACTCTGCAAACACGCTTGCTTTATTACAAGCAGACAAGCGGGCGGGGGGTGTTTTGTTTGAGGGGGTCATACGGAGGAAGTAGCGAGGGCTAAACTTCAGACAAACACTGCGCGCTTTGTTTGTTTGACTTTTTTTCCAGGCATGTCATCTGGCCCGACCCCTAGCAGCGGGCGGCATCTGTAAGCCATTGCCGGTCGGCCAAAGAAAAAACAAAAAAGAAAAAACGCAATTACTCCCCGACCAATCAAAACAGAATTAAACGAAGCTGGCTCGCCGTCTAATGGCTCCCACATGACACGGAGCGCCGTCGGCCGGCTAAATACATTTGGCCGGGATGCTTTCGTTCTGTAAACAGCCGGCGGGCCGCAGGTTTCCCACCGTGGGAGTTATTCAAGTTATTAAAATGAGCGTTGTTTCGTTGTTCCTGGAAACTGAAGAAAAGAAGCGGCGAGTAAATAAAAGATGCGCTCTGAAATAATAGATTACAAGTGGATGCATGTCTTTGGAATTGCACAGAAGCAAGCGGCCTTTTGTAAACAAGCGCGTCAGGATTTATCTGCGGGCCCCGGTTTGATCCCCACCTGAATCTTGAAGTGTTTGCTCTTGTGCTTTGGGAGGGGGAGACCTGTCATGCCATCATACATTACAGGTTTTGCCTTGTTTAGTATGGAGGGGAACAAATTGGGCTTCAAACTATTGTTTCTCTGGGAAATAGCCGCAAATAATCTATTTAAATGGAGACAGTTTACCAAAAAAAAAAACAGGATAATAGTATTGTTCGAACAAAAATGTCCGCTCTACAGAGAGGGGAAAAAAATTATACCTTTTTTCCAGAGAAAAAAAAGTCAGATTTTTCTCCATATGAATGTCATCATAATATTTTCTCAAAAACGGCCAAATACAACAAAGTTAAATGTCCCCTACCATGCAAAATCAACTTTTGGGGGCTTTTAGCGATGCCAAAATGCTAATTAGTTATCAAAAACACCCCTAAAGCATTATTTTCCTTCATTCGGCCATCTCTGAGCATTTCTGCTCATTGCGGCGCTCTCGTCATAAGCCCCGCCCCATCATCGTCTAGACGCGCGTTTTTATATGGCCCGTATTCTGACAAGAATGACCATACGTGTGGACGCTTTTAGCAGCTAGTGCCTGTTGCTGCTCGTGTTCGCTGAGGTTGTTGGGGTATTATTTTCAATAAAAGAAAGGTGCTGACAGAACCAACGTCCGAGTCCATTCTTCTTCATACGCAGGAATATTACAACGGGGAGGATCGGGTCAAAGTTATTATGTCTCTACTACGCAGGTGTGTGCACCTTTGGCTTTTACGTTGTCACCAAACTCTACATGATAACATGGAAAATACCAAAATCTGACCCTCAAAGGTGCGCCTAAATACAGGTGCGTCCTATATTTGGGAAATTACGGTAATCACCTGGCTTTTTATAAATACATAGAGACCAAGTTGAAATATGAGGAGACTTTATTCAGCTAAAAGCGAGGACGAACAACCGAAAGCGAATCGGATCTGGATTGGAATTTTGGGCGGCGCCGATGAGCTCGCGCAGGTGTGCCTAATGAAGCGTGCCGCGGGAACGAAGGTGCCGCGGCGGCCGCCGTTCCGCTCCGCCTGCGGTCTGATCATTAATCCTCATGTTGAATTTTCCTTACATTTGTAAGGACAGAAGCGTGACGCTTCAAAAAAAAAAAAAAAAACCCAAAAGTGTGTGTTTAACGGCGACGTTTGCGACGAGCCTCCGGGGGAGCTCCTCCACTCGCTCCGGCGAGATGAAGCGGATAGCGGGGTCAAGTTTGGCCTTTGCGGGCGCACGGAGGGGCATTCCGCGGGCCAGCCGAGCGTGTCTGACCGGCTTTTTGTGTGCCGCCAGCTATCCGGCGGCAATTAAAAGGAAGAACTTTTCACCCCTAATCCCGCTGACCTGCGCGCCACGCCCTCCAGATGCAGATGTTCTCACCGCCGTAAACTTGCCTGCCTGCGCGTCTTTTGTTTTTGTGGTTTTGGGAGGGGGGCAACGAGCGCATCTTTGTTTTGCGCCGTAATCCCCCCCCCCCCCCCCCCCCGTATAGAGCGAGGCCATTTAGCGCCTTTCAAATGCTGCGCTTCACACAAAAAACATCCGTACTTTTTAAGCACATTAAGCAAATCAATTTAACATAAATTATACGCCCGGCGCACAAAAGGCGGCGAGCTGAAAGTCAAACTGAACACATCAAAGTGACGAGCAAAAATAAAACTCTTGCCTGTTTTCTGTTTTTATTTTCGCCACAAACTTCCTTCACTCGCACAAAAACGAAGTGCAAGTATTCGGATTTGAATGAAGTCTCACGGTAAGGTCTTGAAAAATTGTTCGAAAAAAATCAGCTCACATAAAATGTAGAGAATTTCTTTTACCGCATCACTTTTTTTTAAACAAAAAAATAATAAATACAGTTATATAAATAATAAATAAATCATAGTAAATATAATAATTTTTTGAAATGTGTGATCGGAAAAAAATCATTTAACATTTTTTTAGGGGTACACAGTTTTCTGTGTATTACACGTCTATCAGTATTTTTTAGGGTTTATTTAACGCTGGGCGATATGGCACAAAAAAACCATCTCAGTCAATTGTCAGCCAGTCTGGACGATAATGATTTGAATCGACTTTGATCAAAATAATAAAAAGAACATTTATCTCAAGAAGTTTTGGTTTATAAACTAAGGTGCAAAACCTCAATTTCACAATTTAATTTTCAGACGGCCAATACACAAATTCATCAAATGAATTTATTGCCCATCCCTAGATTGAATTGTTATTTCTCTCAGTGCAGTTAAATGGACATTTAAATTCCATGCAAATTTTTGGCCACCCCCCCAAGAATAGCTGGGAGGTCAAGTGTACGGTAAATAAACAAGTTGTTTAAAGAAACTCCCAAATTCTGATTCTGTAAAGCCTACTTGGCTTATTGTACGAGTCCCACGTTTTTCCCTCTATTATATATTTTCATTCTTTCCAGTATGTCATGCACATAATCAGATGTGGGGGGGAGGGAGGGGGGGTCGTTAAACTGGTGAGGCGTATGCTTGGATTTGGCGCACCTCCTCCTCACACATGAGCTGCTGTATTTGTGTTCATTTCATTAGGGTGACTGTTCAGTGTCGAGGGTCGGGAGGGGGCGGGGGGGGGGGGGGGGGGGGGTTTGCTGGCAGCAGCGCAGCATTCATCATCATTACATCAGCGACCACCGAGATCCGCTATCTGCGCCTTATCACCAGTGCAGCGACGCCGCAAGTTGCGATGGAGACGATTGGGCCAGATTGCCGGTGAAAGTGGGATAAAAAAAAGGGGGGTGGGGGGGTAGAAAATGAATGGGGAGGGGGATGAATGCGTGCGTGTGAGTAGGTGCCCCTGCATGCCTGCGCATGTTTTCCCGTGAGTGTTTTTGCAAATTTCACAGCTATGCCAACAACATGAAGGTTCTGCTGCACAGCTGGAACAACTAAAAACACTCCAGGGGCGGGGGGGGGGGGCATCTAAGCCCCGCAGCAAGATTATCCCAATCTCGCAATAAAACGGAGCGCCGTGCATGTGTTTGCATTGGATAAGGTGTTGGCCAGACGCACCGGGGCCCCTGCAAACCTCGGCAAAAATGGCTGTGCTCACGTCATATGAAAAGAAAAAAAAAAACTTTATTCACTCAATGTTATTGTAATAATTGAATCTCATAAAATGTATTTAATCTAGAAAAAATAGCTTGAAAAAACAATGCATTCAGATAGCATTTTGTCACCAAAAATTCAAATGTCATCTTTGACCTGAATTGATTTATTTTCTAACCTTATAAATAATAAATAAATGAAATATTTATCTGCTTTATTTTTGCAATACCGTGGCTTTTTTCCAAGCATAATGTCAATGTTATTCTACTACCTCAAACTTTTTTGTTGTGAAAATCACGTCTTCGTTGACGTATTGAAATGTGTTTTTTGCCGAAATGTTCCAATTTCAATATTCTAAAGCCAGCCTAGCACGATGCCCAGATGGCATCAGGTCTGACGAGGGGGGACCTGGCCCTCAAGGGAGGGCCATTTAGCAGAAATTAGTCACGCCCCACCACACGCACATATTCCAACCCGGCGATCAGGGGCGTGCAAACGGGGGGGGGGGGGGGGGGGGCGGTTGGGTGGCGGCCCCGGGCGTCCACCCGGGCATCAACCGATATCATCCTCCGTCTCGCTTGTTTAATGAGCCCCCGCCCGCCCCCCACATCGTCCGGCCCTTAACAGCCGAGCGTCTCGCGGGCTATCCGAAGCGCGGCTAGCGTTAGCGCTCGCCGTGTTTATATTTTGCGTGAAGGACAAACAGTGGCTTTGAGCGTCGCTAATAGGATTATCCCCGCGGGCCGCCGACCTCTCCGCTCGCGGCACAAAGGCGCCCGGGGAACCCGCCGCATCTTACATTCCTGCGGAACAAACTCGCACGATGTAATCGCGACGCTTACACGACGCCACTTTTTTCTTTCTTTTTTTAGCCGCGCCGGCTACGCCGCAGATAAGGCCCGAATAAAGCGAGCGCGCCACAACGGCGTCCCCGCTCGTCTTGTCGCCGACTCCAAAGCGTATTAGGGCATTATTTCAATATTTCGCACGTCCTCGCTCGCCTTTGATGCGCCGCGCTCCTGACGGGCCGCCGAAGTGCTTATTCGGCGGCGTGCTGGCGCAAATGCAGATTACCGCTTGAGCGAGACACAATGAAGGTCCTTGGGAAAGTTTCCACTGGAAATTTGCGCCGCGATCGGCGCCGCTTGACACCTTCAAAGGGAACTGGAGTCAAACTTTTAGATTTGTGCCCCCACGGGTCTAAACACAGTTTTGTGATTAATACTTGCTAGCGTAGGATAAGAATCAAGCAGATTAAAGCGCTTGTTCTATCAAAGAGCCCTCTGGCGCAGGATACCGGTTTTTCCGGGTTTGATCACGTGACGTTGGCAACGCGAGCCTGAGGGTCATTTGAAGTGGGAATAGCGCGGGCTGAAATCATTCCTCCCCATTGAAACCAATAGAAATCCCATGAATCCGTTCCTTAAACTAGTGTCAAATGAATCAAGCAAGGAATTATGCGGTCTAATTGAAGCTGTTATCAAAAAAATGCTACGTCCGTCAGGTCAAAATGTATTTTTAGCACGCAACCTTTTCTCTGCTAAGATCTCGGAGCGCCCAGCGTCAGTCGATCGTATTGGAGGTTTTTTTGGTCGGTTCCATCTTGTTTAGTCAAAATTTCATGACCTTGCACTTGGGCAGGTATAATGATATTAAAGTCTGTCTGTCTGCCTCTGATCATGAATTAGGGTCAAGAACTCCTTAATACACTCCAATCGATCGTGAAATTACGTCGATTCTCTATTTGATCCGACTCCTAAAATGGACCTTCCTCCAGCTGCCTTAGGAAACCGGTTCCTGTTGAAGTTGCTTTGGAAGTACCCCATCAAGGTCCTTGAGGTGCGCCTGGATTTTCCTTGAAAAGGGCTTTTCTTGCCTTCTTTTGTTTTGAAGTGGCCTCGAAGCGACCGGCTTTGACGAACGTGACGAAGGGCAAGGTGGCGCCGGCGTCTCCCGGGCCAAGAAGCGCCGGGGGCGCGCCGTAATGCGCAATAATGACGGCGGCAGACAATCAGGCGCGGGCCAATTAGTGGAGCCCATCAGGAAGGCGGCGTGAGAAATGAGCTCTTCGCCAGCGCCTCCGCCATTCATCAAGCGCCGCTGCAAGAAGTCATAATGTTTACTTGAAAAGCGGAGCGGATGCCCCGACGGCCCGCGTTATTGGCTCTTATTAATTCCCGCGCCGGCCCCAGGGCGGCGCCATTTAAAGCGCATTAACGGCTTTCAAATTGGAGCCGATGAAGTCCAAGCCTCGGCGTCGGCGTGATGAAGCCTCAGCCAAACGCGCGCCGACGGCCCAGACGGCAAGCCGTCGGGATGTAAAGGAATGCCCGATGAGGCCCGGCCTGAAATGCGCCGCGGGAGGAATGCGGCGGGAACGGGGGGGGGTGCTCTAATGTTGCACTTCCTGCGCGGACGGGAAGACTCGGCGGGGGTAAGCGGCGGGTTAGGCATTCCCGGCGTGCTGAGAGCAATGACTTTGCTCACCTTATCCGCGGGGAGACGGCACCGACATTCCTGCGTGGAAAGACGGACGCCGCGTCACCGCGCCGACCGTCGCGCCGCGTGCTGGCTCGCCTCTAAGATGCCTTAAGTTGCATTCACTTGCTTCACTTTACTCCTTAAGATCCCGCAAGTCACTCGGTACTTTAATTCCCTCTTGAATATTCCTTAAGCTAAGTTGCCTCCAATGTTTCCACTAGATACCAACCGCAAGTTACCTTAAGCTGCTTTACTTTACTCCATAAGTAAAATAAGTTACCTTTAATAACGCAAGATGCATTCAATAACTCCATAAGTTACCTTGACTTACTCTGGGACATGCCTTAAACTGTAGCCATAGGAATTTTCATAAGTTGGCTCAAGTTACTCCATAAGATGCATTCTATTGCTCAACTAGAATGCCTGATAAGTTTCTCCTTAAGATGCCTTAAAATAACTGCTTGATATGCCTGAAATTGTTACATCACGTTAGATGTTCAGTTAAGCTGTAGTCGTAAAAATGTTTATGAATTGGCTCAAGTTACTCCGTAAGATGTCTTGACTTACTCTGGTGTAGAATGCCTGATAAATTCCTCCTTAAGCCTTGAAGTAACTCCTTAATATGCCTTATATTACAAGTTACATTAGATGTTTTGTTACATTAACTTACACTTATGTTGCCCTATATTTTTCTATAAACTGCCACAAATGACTCCCTAGGATGCCCTCAAGTCTGGAGTACCTCTTAAACTACTCCTTATGTTGCCTTGAAATGACTTCTTAAGATGCCTTAAGTTACTCCTTTAACTACATTTACTTTCAGTTAATTTGCCTTCAGGTGCTTTATTCCATTAATTGACTCATTACCAATTAAGATGTCATGAAGTGACTTACATTAACACACACTTAAGTTGCCTTGGATTGTTCCTATAAACTGCCTCAAATGACTCCTTAACATACCTTAAATCAGTCTAGAATAACACCTATGTTACTCCTCAAGTTGCCTTGAAGTGCTTCCTTAAGATACCCTTATTCAAACCTTTGGTTGCATTAGATTACACTTACGTTTCATTTCCGATCTTTGATTTCCTGCCTCAAACGACTCCTTAAGTAGCCTTAAGTCCCTCCTGAAGTTAGTTGTTGCTTCAAGTGGCTTCGCGATGATGTGCGTGCATGAATGTGTGTTTGTTAGGCAAGATGCAGCAGATGCTGAGACCCCGAGCGCCTGAGTGTGTGTGCATGCGCGTGACTCCCGCGGTGGCGCCCATGCGATGGCAGTGGATGTTGGCGCACATCAAAAGAGGAGCGCAGCTCTCATGCTGAAATCCCATCGACTTTGGAGACGACGCTCTCCCTTGGCTTTCATATCGGCCGCGTTACGCGCCGGCGCCACACCGACTTGTGGAGCACACGCGAGCACTAGGGGTCTCAGAGGATTTGCAGCACCCCACCTGAACACACGTACACACGCCTACACGCGCATCTGTGCAGACTGATGAGAAAGCCATCAGAAAGTCTGAGCTGCGCAACCACGAGGCACACAAAGACGACGACACACACACACGCAAGAAAACCAAGTGAGAGAAAGTAACAACAGCCACACCGAGACCACGCCATAAAAAAGTGGGGGTGTCCCCCCCACAGCTCTTAAGGCCTATCATGGGAAAAGTGTGGGTACTGCAAGACCGACACTTTCTCAGGCAAAAGGGGGTTGAACACCCGCATTTTTTCCCAGCGGTATCACACGGGAAGGGTGTGAGTTGTTTCACTAAATGGGTGGAACACCCGCACTTTTTCCCCAGGAGCGTCACACCCGTGAGGGATGTTGGTATTGCAATACCCACATTTTTCTAGTTCCCCAGGATTTATTTACTACATAATGTCGGACACACCGAAGCTGATGTCTTAATGAAGACGTGCGGGGGTTGTGCGGGTTAATTGGAAGTTGAGCGAGATAATGAGCTCCCACATCCTCGCACCCGAAAACCACGACCTCATCGTTCATCCGCGCAATCAGCTGTCGCTCCCAGACACAACGCCGCGGCTACCCGAGTCCTGCAGGTCCTCGTATGGAAATGGCCGCGACAATGGCAGCGCTAATGGCTTATTAGCCCGCGTTAGCTGGTTTGCATTGATCCCGCCCCCCCCCCCACACACACACAAATGCTGGGGGGGGTGACAGAGCTGTTGCCGTGTCGCATTCGAGGCCCTAATCACATCGCAGCTTGTTTCAATAAAGGCGCAATTAACATAAACCCCGGCAAACGTGCGCAAAACTCGCTCGGTGCGTGCGGCGAGGGCGGGGGAAGGCAGGAGGCGAAGCGGCAGCGGATTAGACCGTAATGCACGCCATATGCGGCGCCTCGGCGCAGACTTCTCGGGGCCGCTCTCAAATCACTTTGGGGATGACAAAACACTCCACTGAGTGTGAAAAAGATGAAATGGGAGACTCATAAAAAACAACAAAGTGGTTACGCATTAAAACCTCATTTAGAGGCTAGAATGCACACTCCAAAGCAACAGGTGGCGACAGAACCACAACGGCCAATCCCAAGTCTTATCAAACGTCGCATTGCAACTCAAACCAGGAACTGACTAAGTTATTAAAATACAGTATCGTATGTTAGCATTAGCATAAGTGATATCACAAAAACAACTGAACAACTGTCTTCAGGTTTTTCATCTGAAATATGCCAAACGTTTTACAACACTCCCTTCTACATCCGCATGCAGCTTCACATTGGGGTGCAAATATAATTGAGAAGCACTTCTCTAAATGTTTGTTTTAATTGCTTGGTTTATAAGTCCTGCAATGATGATGCTAGTTGCATTATCCCATCATTTTAAGCACTATGTATTAGCATTAAGCTAGCAGACTTTTGCTAGGCAAAGTTCTGGATCGTTGTGAAATTCTCTGACTGCTCGCAGCCTCCTTCTTGAGGATGAAGACCCACCCCGAGCTAGCAGGGGGTCTGGGGGTGCTTTTGGTGGCGCAAAAAAAAATAAAAAATAGGGGGCGCACAGGTAGAGTCGTATCAAGT
The DNA here is from genome assembly GCF_059441005.1 of Hippichthys cyanospilos. Lineage (NCBI taxonomy): Eukaryota > Metazoa > Chordata > Actinopteri > Syngnathiformes > Syngnathidae > Hippichthys > Hippichthys cyanospilos. Next base: position 16,103,311 of record NC_142387.1, read on the forward strand.
AATGGAAGGAGACAGAGACTTAAGAGACGCCACACACACAAAAGCTTTATAAATAATTCTAAAAGCTAAGGGGATGCCTTGTCAACGTGCGGCGTGCCTTCACACACATGCAAAAAAAAAAAAAAAAAACTGAAGAAAGGTCAATTTTTGCAAATACACACATCCGCACTGGCTGGTTGAAAGTCATCCACTTATCATGCAGGGCAGCTGAACACACCGGAGACCTGTCTTGTAAATCTCTTTGTGAAAGCAGCTTTGGGGGGTGCTAGTGAGGGGCTTACACACTGCTGAGCCCCGAGGTGCAGCTACACACTCTACTCAACTCACTAACCCCCCCACCTCCCTCAGCGCTCCTTCTCCTCCCACACGCTCACTTCACATCCCACATTTTTCCCTTTTTATTTTACGGGCGGAAAAAAACGGGTCAATTTGACCCGCAGCATACAGTACACGAGACGGCGCACCTCTCACCCGCACCCCCCCACGCAGCACCCCGACCTCAACGCGGCTCCTCGGGGTCCCGGGCGGGACTCCCAGAGGTTGCGGTGACTAATGTCCTGCCCGGGTCCAGACAATGACTGGGTGCACAAGCGGGAAAAGTGTTGAGGAATCGGGGGGGTGCGAGGGGTTCGGCCACCTTTGACAAATGGACGCCTTGGTGGCCATGGAAGCTTTTTTACAGTCCACATAAAGTACAAGTGGGAATATAATGAATTCTTTGCGAGAGTCTGACCTAGCTTTCTTCATGAATAAGATATACTTGCAAGAAAGCTGTACCTTGACAGAGGGGGCGCACCCCCCCACCACCACCACCACACCCCTCCTCATACGCATGGACTGATGTCAACATAATAAAACAATACGTGTGTTAACTAGTATTTGCCGCAGCACTTTCAACATTCCAACGGATGTGGCGCACCCCTTCCACACCTCATCGCACACCCCCCCTACACCGGGCCGAAATTATTGAGCGCGTAACATAGTAAACACAGTAAAATGTGTAAGTCTGCGTCGGCGTACCTCCTTCAACATGTGATAATTACCACAACAATCACAATGGCAACAAAATCAACAAAGTGTTTAAGCATGTAAGACAGTCGTCCCCAAATTGTTCAGGCCACGCGCCCCCGTCGACATCCCGAACGGAGTTGGCGCACCAGTTCCCCTTCCATGCACACCCCCATAATCATGGACAGATGTAACAAGATCAACAAAGGCAAAAGAGGGACGGTCTTTGAAAGCCATGCAACAGCTTGAATATCTTGGTGGTGGCGCACCCCCTACTTCATACACACCTCCTCATGCATATGGACCAAAGTGTTAGTGCACACCGCGCTATGTGTGGACAGTTAAAACAATCAAGGTGATGAAGTCAGTCTTTTCACAACTTTTTAAGCCACGCACCCCCTTCAACATTGCAAGAAAAACGGTTACACCCACATCACATAAACCACAACGAGCGCTGACAGATGGATCATGAGGTCAAATAAATAAATGTAACCAAAAAAAAAGTCACTTCCCCAAACTTTGTAAGCCATGCTCTACTTTTGACGTCCCGACAAAGAAGGCGCACCCCCTCGAAGGAAAAGCTTTGGATTGGCACACTTATCGCCCAAAGAGCCAGCCTGTTTTTGGCCAATGTCATTGGACTCATGGGAGCCACAGCACTAAGTCCTAGTGTGCTCAGTTGAGGACATCCTGGCCTTTCCACTCATGTCTCATGTACCAATTCTCTTTCTGTCTTGCTGAGACAAAATGGACACAACAGTGGACACAAATATATGAGCTGGCTCTCGAGAAGAATGATGGAAAAAAAAAAAGACAACATTTGACCCTACATAAGTTTTTAATAAAAGCAAAACTGGTAGGATAAATGTTGGCCGTGTTGCTGCACCCCCCCCCCCCACACCCTCCCCACGTACATGAATATTTTCTGCTTCTTCGTACATTTTTGCCTGTCAACACAAGGCCGCCCCCGCGAATTCGCCGTAAAGTTCATTCGGCAGGATGACGAACTGTCATTAACCCCCCCCCACCCAGCCCTGAAAGAAACTGGGCTTTGTCTCCAGAACAGAGAGGTACCCCCCCCCCCCCCCCAATCCACCCTGCACCATCCCCAAAACCCTGTTCCTCACTCCCCGTGGAGTATTGTTAAAACACAACACCCCTTTTTCCCGACCCCCCCCCCCCCCCCTTAAAACAGCATGCTTTGCATGAGAAAAAACGATTAGTCTTCCAATGGAGTGCTGTCAGAAAGAGAGAGAGGGGCGGGGAGGGGGGGCAGAAGTTTTCTCCGATGGTGGAGTTCTCCTTTTGTTTCTCCGAGGGGAGGACGACGAGGCGCATCGAAACCGCCCGCTTGCGTCAGCATTCTTCACGAGATACGAGACCAACACCCTCCGACCTGTGCGGAAACCGACAGCGGGGAAATAGCGGAGCTGCCGGGGGATCCTTTCAGGTCTTGCCCCCCCCCAACGCGGACGACGACGGGCCCCTCGTTCCAAAATCAAAGAAAACCACTGCAAAGCATTCGGGCCCTCAATTCAAAAGTTTAGGGGCGTCTTTGTTCAAGTGTGCTACCAGCACCGTTGGTGGTAGCTGAAAAAAAATATCATTGCTCAAGTTCAGTTGTGTTTAACTTTGGTTGTTTCTAATATTATCCCATAATAGCAAATAATATTTAAATATCATGCTGTAATTTTTAGGGAAGAAACTTTTTGCTGAAAACTTTTGGCCTGTCACGCATGATAACGTTGGCGATACTGAGAGACATCAGAAACGTTTTGGGATTTGTTTTTCAGTGGAACTTGGGGTCAAAGGGTCAAACTCCAATCCCCGTTTAAACTCAATAAGTTTTTCCCAACCGCCATCAACTTGGCGAATCTTGCTGGTCCAAGAATGTGAAGAAAATCGTCAACTTTCAAATATGTTGACGAAAGTCTGAGCACAGCCGCGTCCAAACTACGGCCCGCCATACATTTTTCCCCGGCCCGCAGTTTATCAAATGAACTTGAAAATATATACAATATGTAATTGCTTCCTTGACTGATATCATATTAAATAAATTAGTCAAATAATTTTGTGGTCCTTGCTGAGGCCAAAAGGACAAAACAGCAAACCCAAATGAATAGGCGGGCTCTCAGGAAGATATGAGGGAAAAAAAAAAAAATCCGACATATGTTTTTAATAAAAGCAAAACTGGTAGGACATGGCCCCAACAAAAAAATTGCTGACACCCCTGATTTAGGAAAACAGAAAACAAAATGACAATACACAGACTAACCAAATAGAGCTTCTGATGTCACGCAAGGCTCCACCCCTTAAAGGCATACTCAAACATATCAGTGCCCCACCCCTTCCCTCGCGGGCGCTTCCCGTCAAGAATGACACAAGGCCACATGTGCAAAAACAACTGTGACCCCCGTGTTGCATTCAGGGCACTCGACAAATGCCCCCCCCCCCCCGGGGCACGGAAGTCAAACACTTCACCTCTTGTCGCCACACTTCACACCGTGGCAGTTAGAAGGGCGCTTTTACGGACGGGACCGCTGTTCCGCATCTCCTCAACTATGTGAGAAAAGACGACCACGTAAGCTACTCAAACAAACTTTCTGCTTGGAGACGCCGGTGCCCCCCCCCCCCAAAAATCCACCCCACACAGCACGATAATCACCCCAAACCATCTTTTCCAGATCTTTTCCAATGCAACTTTTTTTTCTGAGCACCTAGGATCCGAGAGAAGTTTGTTCCGAGCCTTGGCGGAGGTCAGCGTCTTTTCTAAGTGCCGCTCTGGAGGTCAAAGGTCACGCAGGCCGACGTATCCGAAATTACAGAGCGCGCGTATGCCTTATCCAAAGACATCGCCTCAAAGGTACCTTTAGCAGCTCCTTGAAGCGGGGAGGAGGGGCGGGGGGCGCTTTGGGACAATGATGTTTGGAGGAGGTGGGGGGGGGGGGGGAACACATAGCATATTAAATGTGCCGTCGGAGCGGGGCCGGTCCGCACGGAGGCAGATCTGAGGCATGCCCTGAAGGGACGGCCGGTCCGGGGGATTAGCGGGCCAAGGAGGAGCCCTCCTTCGCCAACCCCCCGACTCGCACGGTTTTTTAGGGGGCACTTTTCACCCCCCGACATCCTCTCATCTTCTTTTGCCGACAAATCAAAGCGGGAGGAAGTGTGCTAGCGTGACCAACCGCTGGCCTAACTTAGCATTCCAAGCCCGTGCTTCTCAAGCTTTTTTCTATGATGTACCCCCCCCCCCCCCCCCCCCCGATAGATTTTTTTTTTTCAGCTCCATAACCGGAGCAAAGTATTGGTGGAAAATTGTGTCACTGATGAGAACGCGCGTCCGTATAAAACAAAATGAAGGCTTACAACCTTTTGTGAGTGAAACAAAAACAACATTTCGCAAAAGATTTCTTCATGTTCCAATTAATTTGCTCTCAACTTGAAAAGAGAATCGCACTGGTTTTAGCACAGCATTGATGATGCATTTGATGAAAGCTGCGGAAAACAAGTCACATTCAGCGAAACAAGAAAAAAAATAAACATTTCAAAATTCAATGAACAAGATTCCAGTGGCATTGACTCATCTTGTGCCTGGCTGATAAAAAAAAAAAAAAAAGTTCATTTTTAGCATCATGTCTGTATTTTTTTTTCATGCTATAATGAGTACGTTTAAATGAGTTGAGCTATTTTGCTATTAAGCTTAGAATGAAAAAAGACACTGACAAGGGACAAATCAACACTTGATGTAAGTTGCAAGGCCACACCCCTTAAAGGCCCACATCCCACACATATCTTACTTTAGGACACAGGAAAAAATGAGTGCTGTTTTTTCAAGTACTGGCTCAACGTATACCATTTCATTCTCTTGCAAACGTAGACTGGGAGTGCCAACTGTGCTGTTTGGAACACGCTGAGCTTCTTTTTTTTTTTTTTTTTGGGGGGGGGGGGGTGACATTATATGATAGTCTCTTTTTTTTTGCCACCGCGAGAACGTGAGGACAGCCACTAAGGAATGCTTTTAAATGTGCCTTAATGATTTTTATTGTCTCTGAAGTGTGCGGAGGGGGCAAAACCTTTCCTTTTTTAAGTCTTACGGTCCCGCCACATGATCCGTTTCCACCTGTGGAACGCCATTTGGTCTGGCGACAAATGGACGAGCACTTATTAAATCATTATGACAAACAACAAACGCAATTATCTCAAGAGGAAAGTCAACTTCCTTCACATAACGCCAGCATTAGCACCACAACAGGGCTCATTAGGGCCTCTTGTGTGTGTGCGTGCGTGTGTGTAGGTGTGTAAGCGTGTGTAAGTGTGTGTGAGGAGAGGCCATAGCTCAAGAAGCTAATAGAATGTCACCTCCTCGCATTAACATGACAGCCTCCATTCTGCAGGGGCAGCGGGGCACAAGGGGGTGGGGGTTGGGGGGTGGGAGGGGGGGCACAAACTCTGCATAATTTGGACTTTTTAAGGTGAGATAAACGCTATCGGGAATATTGGGACGATGTCCGCGTTGGGCTTCCGAGGGGGGGGGCGGGGGGGGGCAATTGTGGAAGTAGAGATTCACATCTTCACCGCCGAAGCATTCATCAATGACACCAGGTGTTTTTTGTTTTTTTTTGCACCTGTTTGACATCAGTCTCCTTGACTCCTGCCCTTAAAGGAAATAGCTCAATTCAACATTTATCTCGTGAGTTACATTGCATTATTTTGCATTTTCATCATCACAATTTTATCACATACATGAAAACAAAATTGACTGGTAGAGAAAATCTCTTCAATTTTTCATTCATAACCATACAATGGTCACTTTATGTTTTTTTGGTTTTGATTTTCTTGTGCTGCTGATTTTACATCCTTTCTAATATTTTATAAAATCAGGAATGGCTTCATTTACACAGGGTATGTTAATAACTCAGTCAGTAATAAAAATAAATAAATATGTATATAAAAAAGAACACTAACAAAAAATATGCATATTGTATATTGACGAGAGGATAAATTCTAATATGTGTTGTCATTCCCTCAACTTTAAAATGTGTCAGCTCCACTCGCTGCATCGAAAAAATAAAGATTTAAGAAAAAACGCAATTCCGTCCATCATTTTCACTCTAAATAAAACTTGTTTGATTTCTATTTTACAGCATAAATTGTAGATCAAATACTTGAGACAATTAAATCATATCAGATGATTTTAAGGGAAAAGCAGAAAAGAATAACTTGCAGGGCAAATAATCCTGTCCTAAAAGTTATATTTGTATTTTTTTAGGAGCCAGGTGTGAAAAAAGCCGAGAGCGACGTGTTGCCGTCGACTCTCGCGCGAGAAAAAGTGGAGGCGCCGGCCAGCACATCAAATGCGGAGCAGCTGGCCGCCACTTTCAAACAAAATATCTCCACATGTGAACACGTTTCATGTGGACACCCCCATTAAAAAAAAAAAAAAAAGAAAGAACATAAACTTGTCCCCTTGTGCACAAACGCACATGTGAGTCAGTCATGCAACGGCTTGTCGTTCCACATTCATTGTTTGGGAATTGACAAATGTGCAATTTTATGCACAAGAATGCAAAGAAATTTTACGAGGTGACCTTACGTTATACAATATATGGGCACTTTTCTAAAAAAAAATTTTTGCTGGACTGATATTTTTAAAGACTATTAAGTGGCAAAAATCATTTTGAAATTGGCAAAAGCGTCAATTCACAATTTACATCATACACACAATCAAAGCATATACACATTAATTGCTACATTTTTAAAACATTATAATAAATGAGATACTGCTTGACGCAAGTACAATATGTGTCTGATTGTGTCTTAAACATCATACACACACACACACACACACACACACGCACAAAAAATTAAAGCAAACCTGCACATTTCTCTCAGTAGTCCTACAGTAAAAATATGAATATTTCTAACAATAATAATAGTAGGAGATACATGTGTGAGTGTGTGAGAAAACAGGACACACTTGCGGACATTTTGCCCTACTATTACTATTAATAATAACTATAATATTACTAATAATATCGCACTGTTAATAATGATACAAAGTGTATGAGATAATTTATGTGTGTAAAGTACAAAACAAATACACACATAGCGACTCAAATGCCTTGTTTGAGAGCTTAACTTTGCCCAACTATTACTACTAATAATAATCATCATAACAAAAATAAAAGAAAGTTTCGTGTAGGCAATACACTGTGCGCGTGTTTTTGTGTCTTCTGATAAAATTTCTATAGGCCAGATGCACCACGACACACACACATACTAGTAATTAGAATTATTTGTATTGTTTAAAAAGTTATGAGTGTCCGTGAGTATGTGTGTCTTCTTGTTAACGGTTTCAAAAAGTTAAACACACACACACACACACACACACACACACACGTAAAGTGAAATATGATCACATGCAGCACCCACACGGCACGCACGCGCGCGCACGCACACACACACACACTCACGCTCGCACGCGCGCGCACGCACTCACGCACGTTTGTCCCAGTGAGCGTCCAAAAAGTTGTAGTTGCTCCTCAGCATTTTCGAGCCCACGACACGAATTAATTCAACGTGTCTTGTTTTGTGCTTTTAGAGCGTGGACTAACTTTGCTCTCAAGTCTCCTTCTCGGGAAACTTCATAACGAATTTTTAAAAAGAAAACGAAAGAAAGAAAAAGGGAAAAAAATGCAAAAGTGAATCGTGAAGACTTACTCGAATGTGTTGCTGGGGAACTTTTTGGGGGTTCCTTCCTCGTCAGGTGGGGTGCAGATGCGCCTCTGGAGAAGCCCGGGACCTCTTCTTCTTCTTCTTTTTCCTCTTCTCTTTCTTCTTTTTTTTCTCCCCTTTTCCACGCTGCAACTCCCAAACGGCGCGGCCAGAGTTGGTCCTCCTCCTCCTCCTCCTTCTTCTCTTCTTCTTCTTTCGTGTCTTCTTCTTTGGGCGCCTTTGCCGTCTTCAAGGGCCGTCGGACAAATGAGTGTCCAGTGCAAGGCCGCCACGAAAAGTGTGTGCTTGGACACCCTCAAAAAAGAAAGAAGAGTGCGCCCGTCACACTAGCGTTCTTGCGCTTGGTGCGCGTTTTTTTTTCCCTTTGGAGAAAAAGGACGAAGTGTGGAACTCCAGCTGCTCCTTCCCCCCGCTTGACTCCTCCCTCCTTCAAACTCCACACCGCCTTCCACCTCCTCCCACTTTTTTTTGTACCCCACTCTTCCACCCCCCTTCTGCTTCCACTCACTTGACATAACTTTTTTTTTTTTTTGCTCAGTGAAACAAGACTGAAGTGAGTACTTTCGCATAAATCATCATTTTGAAAGTTCCACGTCATGCATGTGTTTGAATGTGGTCGTTCTAAAACTTTTGGCTACAAGTTAAGAGCATATCTTACTACTACTTTTTCCTCATCTCAGGGGGCGGCCATTTTGTCACTCGCTGTCGCCTAAAAATGACATTACGTTACGAAAGGCTTAACAACCAATCACAGCTCAGCTTAGGAAAATCACATGACCTCACAGAGAAACAGGTGAGCCGTGATTTGTCGTTACCTCAGGCATGCGCAACTGTGATGTCATTTTCAGGCGACAAAATGGCTGCGATGTGGAAAAAAGTGGATTTGGTTGCTTAATTCACAGTCCTTGAAACGCAATATTTTACCGCATAAAACGTATTATCGTTGCTTTATCCTTTAAATACCGTAATTGTTTTGAATGTGAGCATTTTAAATAATGACTGCACTTAAAAGTGTAGTGAAATGATGCCTAAATATCTGATTACATTTTAAAACAAGAAATACAATCGGTTAAATCCAAGAAAAGTGCATTTGAAATGTGATTCTTTTGCATACCACTAGAGGGAGCCTCGTGGTTGTCAAAGTACGACCCTAAAAAAATGCAATAGTAAACTGATGAAACAAATCCTCATCATCTTTCAGTGTCACGGATTAAAAATAATAAAGAATAAGTCATTCAGAGGCCTTTTTTTACCTAGAAGCTCAATTATGCGCCGCCATGAATATGAGGGAGCAATTTGAGGGGGAAACATTGGAGCCCCAAAGAGCGTCCGGTGGGCCGCCGAGGATCTTTAGGTCGGCCTGATCAATGTACATGACTGATCAATAGACTGCCAAATGGGCCGCTTTGCGTGCCGCGCTAATCAATGGGGAGCTGCCAGCAAAAATCAACTGGGATTTCCGTACGTGTGTGTGTGTGTGTTTGAGTCTGGTGGGGGGGGGGGAGTTTATATTATTTGTTTTATTTGTTTGTCATCAATATTACTATTCATTTTCATTGCTATTACATTTATTATTACAATAAATACAATAAAAAAATCTAAAGTCTACAAAAAAGGAAAATACAACTTCTTTGAGATATCATTTCCTATTTTTTATAATGACTAGTTTATACACACATATATTTTTTTTCTGTGACTGGCAGAGGCGTGTTGGACCAAGTGTTGGTATTTTCCCCAAAACGCCCCAGCTTTTTTTTTTTTTTAAATTGGTAGCTTGCGCCGTTGTGGGCGCGAACAAAGCCGAGCGCCTTCGGGCCCGGTCCCGCTCGCACTCGCACGTGCGCGCAAAAGTCACGTTTGTGGAATTAGCGTGCGCGACGGGGACGAAAGGAGCGCGGAGGTCGCCACGACGACGGGAAGCGGCGCGGTCCCGCCCCCGGCCGCTCATCGCCATCGCGCGGAGCCCTCGTTAGGCGCCTGTTGTGGGGGGCGCGCACGGGGCAAGGGGAGCGGGCTTCCCCAAAGTATTCCATCAAAGAGGGGCCGGGATCTCGGGGATTGCGGCGGCGCCCGCGGGCGACTGGCTCTCGCTCGCGTTCCCGAGTCGGAGGCGGCCGGCCAAAGCGCACATCAAAAGCGTCTTGGCGCTCGCCGGAGCCCTTTGCCGGGAGAACCAGAAAGGAAGGGAGGTTCGGGGGGGTCCCCTCCCGCGCCCCCCTCCCCTTTTGAGCCCGGCATCTCACCCCAATTAAGGAGCGGTCGCTGCGAACCTACGCCAGGGGAAGCCACGCGCGCGCGCGCGCGCATCCTCCCGAGCCAACGGCCGCTAAATAATCAGGATCGGCATTTTGTCTCAAAGGCATCGAAAAACAAATATATTTTCCCAGTGAATGTCACTTTTTATAACCGTCCCGAAAGTACATGGATTCTTTTCTTTTTCATTCCTGTTATGTTTCTAAATTATAAGGCATTAAACGCATCTAGGTTTTATTTTTAGTTTCCCCTAGTTTGTGCAGCGTCAAATTAGTTATCTTGATGTTTTTAAAAATGTTCAACAATATATATTGATTGATTTGTTTGAGTATAAGATTTTGCATTTACAATATTTTATTATTATATACTTGTTTCTATTTGTAACAGTCCCCATAGTACATGATTTTTTTTTAAATTACATTGTTTTATTATATTTCTAAACAGTAAATCATAAAACTTATGTATATTTCACTTTTTCCTCTTTTGTATACTGTTAGTAATATTGATAGTATTTTTTCAAGATTTTGTCACAATTTTATATCTACAATATTTTATGACACGTATATACTTATGATCAACAGTGGTCTTTTTATTTATTCACAATATTTCATGACATTTCTCCATTATAAATCATAGTTTATATTAATTATTTTTTATACATGATACAGGATATGTTATACCATTAAATTATTGCATATTAAATAAAATAATTCAATTACTAGGGACAATATATGTCTTTTTTTACAATATATATGAATATTTATTTCATGACCATATTTTATATTTACCATTTCTTATGATACAGTTTGTTTGAAGAGAGCAAGTCTAGAATGCGCTTTGGATGTGACACGCTAGTTGCGCGGCGCCGCGATCGCTGTTGAAACTGTCAGCGCGCCGTCCGGCTGATTGAAAAGCGAGACGCGCACAATATTTTCTGCTTATTGTGCAACAGCGCCCCGTCTTCACCGCGGGAGTAAAATCGATGTTTCTTGACGGGTCCGCGCTCCATCGGACAAAGCGAAAAGCTGGAAGGAAACGCAGCAGAGCCCACCGCGACCACAAACTTGTTGCCCGTGCTAAAATTGGATTTTTGCTAGCGTCCTAGCAATTTGTCCACGCGAGCTGCGGGAAGTTTTGCTTGTTTTTGTTTTGTTTTTTCAAATTAAGAGTAATTTCATTCAAGTGTAATTGCACATCCGCAGCACCAGATGGCACTCTCATCATCAAAGTCTGTGTGGGAGGTATAAACTTTTTGAATTGCTCTCAACATTTTTTGTCTAAATCACAATCATTAATTCATTAAGAAGCACTGATTTGTGCCACTAGCTGGGGGGGCCACCACCAGCTACAAATTATATTGATTTTTGTTAATATTTTTTTAAATTATTACAGATTTATAATTATATTTACTGTATTTTTTCGACGTGATAAGGCGCACCTTCAATGAACGGTCTACTTTGTGCAGCGCGTTATAGGGCGCATAGGATAGAAGCTACGTAGTCAGTCCAACTTTATTGCCGCATTTTCTGCACCTTAACGAATGGCCTATTTGAAAAATTGGAGCATATATAGCATATGGGTGTTGTCAAATTTTTCATTGTAAAAAATGCATCCATAACTGAAATGCAGAGGTGAAAATGGAAGAATTTACACGGTGATTACGTTTTTGGTTTTTCGTACCCCGAAAATGAAAACGCACTGTATGAGGCGCAGCGAGTTACAAGGCGCACTGCCAGCTTTGGAAAAAATTCAAGACTTTTAGGTGCACCTTACGGTGCGGAAAGTAGGGTATAAATAATCAGCCGTATTTTGGGGATTCTTGCAAAATGGCGAAGGGGCAAAATGTAAGCAATTTGTCGCGGGCAGGCAAATTTTGCAATTTGCCAGCCCGCGGGGGGACTTTTCACGCCGACGCCAAACGACGGCTTCCTTATCAGGCGGGATTAAAAGGCTCTCATGAAACAAGACTTGTGTGGTAGCAATAGCATTATCTAATGGCGTCGGACGGCAAAGGGCCTTTCCCAGACTATCTGCCGCCGCCGGCCTCCTCGGCTCGCTTGCCAAAAGTAGCCGCTCGCCGCGCCACTCATTACGGCCGCCGTCTATCGGGAGGCGATAAATCCTCCCTGGGCTCCTCCGATTGCGCCCGTTTTTGCTCTTCTGACTTCAACACAAAAAGCACTCCAGGCGCTTATCAATATTCGGATTTTTTTTTCCCGCCCCCCGTCCTTTTTGTCTCAATGTGGGTCACTTTGATGCAAAGTCCCTTCAAACTTTGTGAAATGGGATTACGTGCTGATGATGGTGTGCGAAACTCACAGTCAAACCCAATTTGGGCTTTTAGAGAGCAAAAGTGAAGCGCCCGTTTGGGGCTTTCGACTAGCGTTTTCTTAACTAATATGTGGAAGAATTAAGGCAAAGTTGCTGTTTGCTAAACTTCATAGAAAAGAGTCGAAATATATATATATATATATATATATATATATATATATAAATAAAGATAATAACAAATATAGATATAAATACATACAGTATATACATAATAATAAACTGCTAAGTCTAGGCTTTCAAGATGATGAGACAAATTGATTTTTTTTCCACGTTTCTAACTTTTTTAGATGCCAAAATGTCATTTTCTTGTCTGCCGCGGGCCGCTAAAATGTGGACGGTGGGCCGCAAATGGCCCCCGAACCGCAGTTTGGGTTAAGGTCTTCGAGTACGAAAGCTATTTGGTCATCAAAGCCAATTGAAAGCAGCGTCGTCATCGACTTGTTGCGCATTTTAACGGCGGAAAACAAAAACACTAGGACTCCGTTTCCCATGATTCTTTGACATGGAAGCAGAAACTTGTCGCGGTTTCGACGAAAATAACAATGGTGAAGGCGAAAAAGAAGAAATTTAAAACTTTTTTTTTGATTGACGTGGTCATCCTCAGTGTGCCCATTAGGACCAATAAGACCGGCTGAAAACAAACGCTCATGAAACACGGGAGGCGGGAGCCCGACCGGCTCCCCGGGGATTGCAAAAAAAGGCATCAATATTTCATCAAACCGCATCAAAGGCGAGCGCGGCGGTCCAGGTAGACGCCGCCGTTGTTGGGCCTCCTCATCGTCGCATAACGAGGCCCGCTGATCGCTTTATTATCAAAGATGAATTATTGATCCTCCTCTTTTATCAGCCGCGCGCCCGCTCGCTTTAGGCCGCCAAGGCCCCGCGTTCGCTTCGGACTGCAACAAATACACTTTTGGAAGAGGGAAACGGTCCTCGTTGGAAAACTCGAGTCAAAACGGATGCCGCTGGGCTCAGTGCAACCACGTGACTCCCCCCAACCCAGAGAGACGGCCGATGACAAGTGCAAAGGATGAGAAGGGACCAATGTAATATTTTTGGACAAAATCATAACTACTATTACTACTAATAATAATATCTAACAATTGACAAGTTTTAATTCGGATTATAATCTAACAAGTTAAACAATGTAAAATACCAGCGTCATAATTCAGTTTAATCACGTGTAGAATTTAGCTCCACCCAGTGGTCAACTAAGACAATTGGATGATTTGGAAGCTCGACGGTGCCTCACAAAGACCAAACTTTACAAGTTAACCACCACCACAGCAAAACCTTGGCAAAACTTTTTTTTTCCTTTCGGTATCCGGTCTACAACCCGCTCAGTCCAAGAGGTCACGTATGCTAGCTCACCACTTTTAAGTTCTCTGCGCGCGCACACACGTCCACACACACGCATTTGCGGCAAGATGGATGGCTTGTCCCCCCACTACAGGTGCTGCTCCACTTTCTCTCCCAGGCGGTGATGAAACAAAGAGTGCATCACAACACAGCGGATTGCTTTAAAGGCACACGATCCATCTTCTCTAATTGCTCTCGCGCTACTCGCGAGGCGGTTCACATTCCTTACCCGCTAGTCGTCGATAGAGGGCGGCCTATACGCTATATTAAGCGTGGGAAGGGCGTTTTCCTCGTTTCCCGTGCAAGCTACGCCACCCAGCGGCTAAACGCAGAAACACAAGGGGTAGATGATTTCACGCTTGCATAGTGTTGGATCAACAATACGGATTTTACGAAGATGTTCAGTAAGGATTAAAGATGAAATCGAGGGCGGTTGTTTGCGTAAACCACGCACACACAAAATCAGGATCTAATTATTATAATCATTTCATTGATTTGACTTCGACTTCCATTATCTTTTCAATCGTGTCGAAAGTGTCCGGTTTGTTTTAGTTAATGACGGCGTCTTCTTTTGGACAAGTACTTCCTTGTTCAAAATGAAGTCGTTCGTTAATAACAGTTGGCGTTTAGTGCCTCGAGTGTAAATGTTTTATAAATCCAGGCTAAAAACTTGACTCCACCCTCAGCTTTGCTCAACTTTCATTTATTTTCGATTTGACGAATTTTAGAAACCTACTTTTTTTCCCTTAATGTTTACATTTTAAACTCCTCTGTGAATCTGTTCAGTGTCGCCAATGTACTTTTTTTTCGAATTTTTGTGCTTTGGATTTCCTATAAAGAAGGTTCTGGCTGTTAATCAATAAACATTGTCCAAATTGAAAGTATACAAAGGGTGCAAACGAACCTGCACATCTTCCCATGTGGACATCCTGCTGGAAAATATTCAGTAGCGCTCCCGTGTGGCGTTCTTGTGAAGTGCACCCAACAATTTCACGCCTCTTAAAACTTGGCTATTGTCATTCGGACAAGTACTCACGTTAGCTGCTGGTGACCTCCGACCCCTTAATTACGTATTCGCAGCCAACTTTTTTTAAAAATTGACGATTAGTTAAAAATATACGCAGTCGTGATAAATAGTACGGCACTGCTTGTTTATTTCATTCTTGTAAGGCCGGCACGAGGACAAAAACGATTAAAATGGTGTTTGAAAACGAAACGCCCTGCAGTTGGGCCATGTGATTAAAAAAGTGGATGACATAAATGTACACACAACTCAGCATTTGTCAAAAATATTGTAGTACTGGAAAGGTGTGTGCGTGTGTGTGAAACCTCCAAAATAGAAAATGTGCATCAATGAAAAGCTGAAATCCTGCCAGCAGCTGCATTCACAAAGCTAAAGTCATGTTTCCAGATAGCATGAGAACTTCTTAGGAAATCCAATTTCTTGAAATGGGGAGGCCTAAACAAGAAATATTTTGTTTTTTTCATAGATTTGCTCCAGTGACATATTTCGTGATTTTTTTAAGAAACAACGGGAGGGATTTTTCACCCTTCAACAAATCCGCATTTGCAGTGTTCCAGTTTTGTAGATAAACTCAGGAAATAAATGATTTTTTTTCTAGCAGGTGGTAATTATTGAAATGCACCTCTAAACGTATATTAGGCATACATACTCCATATTCAAGTTGAACAGGCTATAATAAGACATTTGATCTGGATTGGTGAAAAGAAAAGCACTGGCTTGTTTCAGTCTTTAAAGCAAACCGCGTGTGCGCATTTATAAAGACATTAAAAATTATCACAATTTGTTTTTTGTGTGTGTGTAAAAAAATGTACACCAGAAAAATAGGCGTGCGCCTCCCCGCGGTCGTCGCCGTGAACGCACGTCGGCCCTCGGTGTGCGGCAAAGTCTGGAGGCGGGGCCTGATCGGGGAGCGGGGGTCAGAGGTCGCTAGATGGCCGAGGCTTTGTCTCTGTTGATGAAGAGGGTCTCCTGGCAGAAGGGGTTGACCAGGACCACGCTGCTCACGCCGTAGTCGCCGTTGGGCGGCAGGCAGCTCTCTTGCTCCTGCACAAAACACGCACGTGGTTCGAAACGGCTTTTGTTTTTCATTTCCAATCAAATGCCGCGCAGTTAAAAAAAAATCAAAGAAGGCCAGCGAAAGGGGCTTGGAAATGCTGCCATGTGAGGCTGCCACCGCTAGAGGGCGAGACGCACGCGTGTTTCAAGTCCCGCAATTTTGATGAAGCGTTATCGCGGAAATCGAGCAAAGCCGAAGTTTCCGCGCTCTTGAGGCGGTTGGGAAAGGGGGCGGGGCCAGCACCTCGCTCTCCAGCGTGTGAATCTCTCGGGGCAGCTGGACGGCGTGACGGCTGAAGTAGTCCATGGTGATGGCGTTGTTCCAGTAGCTCAGGTTGTTCTCCTGGCCGGACGACTTCTTCCTGCGTCTCATGCAGCACACCGTCAGCAGCACGGCTGGGAAAACGCACAACACAACATCCGCGTCCATCAATCCCTTTATTTCGGGTGCCAAATCGCTTACGGAAAGCTCGGAAACGCATTCTGTTAGCGTGCTGGCTAGCAAACGGGCCTCTCGGGGGGAGAGCTTCTGGGCGCCCCCCGAAAAAGATATGCCCACCCGTGCCACGTGATGGCGTTAAAGCACGTTTAACGTGACGTCGGGGATTTCATATCTACAGCATTCTTTTTTATTTACAAAATTCCGGAACATAAATTATTTCTATTGATTTTGTATTTTATAGTCATAAGGCATTAGCTGCATATTTTTATTCAAGCTATTTGAATATTTTATTATATTATTTAGACGAATCAACAGTGGAATCTATTATTTTATTATGATTAATATTTTATTTTTGTATTACGACTTGAGTTATTTTATCAACCCTCTTCAAACCTGGGAGAAAAAAAAAAAGAGAAAAAAAGAGAAATGTCATTTCAGTTCTCTGCCAGCAGATGGCGCCAAAGCAAAACGCACATGACAGTCGGAGACTTACAGCAGGTGGAGACGGGCACGCTGATGGCCAGCACCATCCACACGATGTCCACTCGGCTCAGGCAGACGGCGACGCGCGGCACGGAGTCCGGGTCGGGCTCCGAGCTGTTGCGGACCCCCCAGGGGTCCCGCGCGGTGGGCGGCACCTGCCTGTTCAGGAAGCCGCCGTCGTCGTCGTCCGTGGCTTCCCGGGTGGACGCGCGGCGGCCCGGCACGGCGGACGCGTTCGCTGAGCGCGCCCCGTCGGAGTCGCTGTCCGTGGCGTTGGCGCGGGCGGGCCGGAGCGTGACCGTCCAGACGCCGTCGTTGCCGGCGGCGCCGTCCGTCAGAAGGAGGGCGGGCCGGGCGGAGGTCCGGTTCCCGAGGGGCGCCCCCGGGGGGGTGACGGACCGGGACGGCGGCGGCCGGTCGGTGGGGGGCTCGCTCACGTCGCCGGGCGCCTCCCTCAAGGTGATGGCGCGAGGGGGCGGGACTTCCCCGAAGGGCCCGCGCAGGTCCGAGGCCCGGGTGGCGCGAATCGCGACCTGGCCTTTTGTCGACGATTGGCCGCCGGAGCCTTCCCGGTGCCAATCCGAGCGGGGGGCGCCCGAGGTGCTGGTCGCCATGGCGACAGAGTCCCCTTCGGGGGCCGCGTGGTTGAGGTCCAGCTGGTGCGCGGACGACGCCAGGAAGGCCAGAACACCTGCCGCGGGCACGCAACGCACACCTTCAGCAACGCCATTTTGCACGGCGGGCAGACCCATTCGTCGGATAAGCCCATATGCGGCGTTTTGACCAATATTTACTTGGCCAATCAGAAACCACCTAAGGGCGGTGTTTACGAGCGGGAACTATTTCTTTCTTTTTTTGAGATTGAACTATTGTATTTATACACGGAAAAGTTAACTTACTGGGACATTTTTTGCCCACGTCGATGATTTTTGGAGCTCATTGCGGTAGAGTGCGAAAGCGGGAAAGCGCACGTGACGAATTAGCCATCCCGCCTGCGCCCGATGGCTCCCGCGGGGCGGCTGGGCGCACCGGCTTATTGTCTTGTTTTGCATTGGGCGCACGCCTCCGCTTTTAATGGAGCGCCTTTGTCATTCTCTTGCTACTCGAGGCACGTTAAGCGCGCCGGCGGCTAACTGACAGCGAGCATGTAGTCACGCCGTTCTAGCGTTAGCATGCTAGCACGCAGTCAGCACGGCAAGCTTTATGAAAATTCTCCATTTTGCTGGGAAGCCAGTGACATGACAAGTTCAAGGCGGGTATTGTGGTACCTTTAGCGAGTATTGGATTTCCTTCAGTGTGCCGCGACCTCCCCCAAGGTCACTTCCCAAGATTACTAGATCATGCCGACAAAACACTTGACAGGAAAGGCTGCCATCCGATCAATAATATTGATGATTGAGGGTTCCCGTTTTCAGCCTTTGTGTCCGCTGTGTAAAGTGTGGTTTCACATGTACGCCACTAGATGGTGCAAAGGCATTCTCACAGCCCAAAAGCTGTACGCTGAATGTAAAGGATGTATAATAATAATAAGGTTGAAAGGTTTTTCCATCGGGACTAGGTTGGATGCGATGCGCGCACGTGACGAGCCTGACGTCAATAAAGGGGCGGGGCCTCAGCTCCCAGCCCGCTGGGCGCTGAGCCTCAATGTCAGCAAACAGCAGGCCGTGAAGAGGGCAACACGGAGCCACCCATCGCAACACTGGCCCACCAAACAAGATCTTCATCCTTTTTCGATCGCCGCAATTAGAGCAGAACATTAGGTACACCTCCACCACAAATACTGTTATAGCAAGTATTTTCTAATGACGTAAGCTCAATTTCAAATGACATTAAAACGTCTCCATTTTAAATTCAGACCGTAATAAAACTGCATATTGTTCCGTTGAAAAGTTCTTTTGACGATGTGTTTCTGTAGTGAAGAAAACAGCTTGTGTAAACTTGCAGGGTGAAATACTTCCTGTCATGTGATTATTTTTGACTAGCTGTTCTCAAACAGCGTTTTTGCAGGTTTCATGCTTTTTTACTACCCGCCAGGAAGAATATACTTGAATTCTTTTCAAATGAAAGCAAATTAATTGGAACCTGGAGCAACCTATTGGAACATTTTTTTTATAGTGAGTCCTTTGCAATACTTATTTTTATCGATCACTTTTGGAAATATGCCGGAGCTGGCGTGGAGCTAAAGTTTTTTGTTTTTTTTTCAACCATACCGGTAGTTTCCAGCGGTGACGCAAAGAGCAAATATTTGCTCGCAAAACGGGCGTGTCCCTTTGCGTCCAGATAGCCTCCATCCTGTGGACGGTCCGGCTTGGGCGGCGAGGACTCGGCAGATGTGAGAGTGCAGATAAAGACAAACGCTTCCTGTTTGAACGCCCCGCTAATTGTCGCTCGCCAACTTTGAAGAGTGCACAAAAAAAAAGTGCGCGCTACTGATTTAGCGACGGGCGGCAAACAGGAAGAAGTGACATTAAACAGGAAGTGCCGCGCATTCCGGAAGAAGGGTTAAAATTGGTCCATTATAGCCAGGCACAAAACGTCCAATGGGAACCATCGGATAGACGTCACATATTAGCTCACGTAGGCTAGAAATGTCGGCAATTTGAAGCAGGGATTTGACTGCGCAGGTGTACCTAATATTTCGCCTCCCTTTCCACCTGTTCCAAAGTATCTCTGTTTGGGCCGCGTGCGGTTCGGCCACAAGCCCCCCCGGGGTGCACTCACTCAGCAGTTGGCAGCGCAGGACCCGCGGGCCGGTCTTCATGGTATCATGTGATCCGGGTCCTCCTCCACACTGCTCATGGTTCTCTGACAAAAAAAAAATAAAAATAGTGAGGTGAACCTGAAATAAAGTTATGGTCATGAACGAAAGCATACAAACGCACAAAAAATAGTTTGTTGTTGTTCTTTTATTGCTTTTGTTCCCCTTTTTAACTTTTGTCAAATAAATCAATAAATACTGGTACGTAAAGTCAATCTTTGTGGGGCATTTGTTTTTTAAATGATCAAGAAAAATGGTAAGGTCAATTTGAAATCAATTTATTGCTCCCTATTTTATTTTCTTTTGTTTAAAAAAATAAACACCGGTACATAAAATCGTTTTTTTTTTCCACTTTTTTGACAGAAAAATACCAAGAAAAATCCTGCAATAGAGATGGTCAGAAATGAAAATCAATGTAGAGTGTAAAAATAGGTAAAATTGCTATTTTTTTATACCTGCTGTTTTACAAGAAAGACAAAAATGCTCTGAAAGCTGCAGAAGAAAAGGTGATGTTTATAAATGAAAACCCATGAAGCAGCAATAGGCGAAGAGCCAGGTGGCATGGGAACAACGTACATGGGAACTTCCGTCGATTTTTTTTTTCCCCTCTTCCGGGGAAGCGCCGATTCATGGTCAGCTACACACGTGCGCAAAAGCGCACGGCGGTTGTCGCAGTGGACGGCAGGAGCCGTCATCTGCAGCAAGAGAACGCACGCGAGACCTCTGGCAAGTTCGCCTAGCAACACCATGCCGTCCGTGGGCGTGTCAGGCCCAAAAGCTCGTCCAACATCATTTTCTCCTCTGCTATTTTTTACTGCAATTTGCATCAGGCAGCTTTGCCTTTTGTAGTTTTCCCAGTATTATTTCACATTTTTTTTATGTTTTATTCATATTTATATTTATTCAATTGTACAGAATATTTTTCATTATTTATCATTTTTGCTCAAATATCTGTTATATAGCTGTAATTTTTTTTGTTCTTTTTGTTTGGGTGTATTTGTGGGGTGCACCAACTTTTTCCCTTCAGGGTTCACATACAGAGTACAAATAAAGATATAAGGGTTGCGAGGTTTTTTTTTACTTGAAATTTTTAATGGTCGTCACATAGTATATATAAAGTAGAACTGCACACTTCTAATGTTGTACCTGTGTGTGTGTGTGTGTGTGTGTGTGTGTGTGTGTATATATATATATATATATATATATATATATATATATATATATATATATATATATATATATATATATATATATATAAATATATATATGTATGTGGGTATGGCCCGCGAGCCGCTGTTGAGTGTCTAGCACGCTTATTAGTCTAGATCGTGCATGGGAACGCTAAATCGTTTGCTTGTCAACATCGGCATAGTGGCTTATTATTCCAAAAAGAGCCGATTAAGAACGGTCACCGAAAACAGAGCGTTATGAAAGCCGATTTTTTTGCTTTTGCGCGAGTGGGGGAGGTGTCACACACACACGGACAGATTGGTGCAGTAACACCACTTCCATGACACAAAACGACTTGATGCTGACTCACCGACAGCATGCGTGTGCGTGTGTGTGTGCGTCGGCCATTAAAAGAACATTAGGCCCCCCAGTAGGGGAGCAACGGCGTCACGCCTCCACTCTTACGTAAGCGACGCTGACCGGACACTTCATCGGTCACACCGGAACCAGTTTACCCCATTCGCCACTGACGCGAAAGCGCTCGCTTTCAGTTGCCCTCCCCGACCCGTAAAAATGAGAGAGAAACTCATATTTTCTTTTTGCATGAAAACAGAAAATGCAGATGTGATTTTTTTTGTTTTTTTCCTAATAAGGAGTCGAGGCGCGGGCCGTTGGAAGGGCGTCCCCGTTCCGCTCCGAATTTCCGAGCGCGAGAGATTTGGCGCGAAAGGGCAAACATCAGGATGCAGCTCACTGGCAGCTAGCGTCTGAGTCGTAAACAACTCTCTCCTCCTTGCTACGGCGTCGGCGTCCCCGTGTCACCCCCCGTGGCAGACCAAGCCGTCTCGCTCGGGACGATTTGGCGCGTCGCTACATTTGTCAACACCGGCAGAAGTGACAGACGCGATGTGAAGCGCTAACGGCGACGGCTCGCAATATGTGGACTAGCAAAACAGAATAAATCTAATTTTTTGTCAATTCTTCTTATTTTCATATCCCTAAGTTATATATGTGTTGCGGGTTAAGTAATGTGTGTTTGAGATTTCCCACACTGTGAGCGGTCAGTGAATGCCTCGCCACTGTAATGTTGAATGCACTGTTTTTTCTCTTCTTCTCGTTCTTTTCGCCACAAAGGTTATCCATTGGGTTTTCGTAACATCCCTGCGCGTGAACCGGGATGGACTCGGACGTCGGTTCGGTCTGCTCCCTTCTTTTTTTTCCCAGAACGTATTGCCGTAACAACCTCAGCTAACACGAGCCGCTGTTAGCGGCAACAGGCTCTGGCTGCTAACCGCCAACTGACACCAGCCCGTTACAATAAATATCGTCAGTAAAGTTAATATAAAACTGGGCTCACGCGGCTGACCAATCCATCTCCCTCGAAGGGAAGGGAAACACTAACGGGGGTCAAGTCGGGCGCCATTGTTACCTCTACTTCCTGTTTTGGTTCCGCTTTGAAACGCTGACTTCCAACGGGTTTATTCTTGTCCAAACTAAGCCATTGTGACCCGAGTTGGTCTCCGCGGCAACCGTTTCCAGGTATGTTTTTAAGCCGTACAAGGAAACAATATCAGCACTTTCTTTAAGTGTACAAGACAAAGATCATCAAAAATTAAATTTAAAGCGAGACAAGACTGCTTTCCATGCGGGGCAGCGTTACCATGACGACAAAGCCACAATTTGCCTAACCTCACCTATGCTAATGCCTTAGTGTGCCAAAGCAGTTCTTTACTATTGTTATTTTCACCGGAGATTCAAACTCAGAACCGGTTGACTGCGAGGCACATCTGCAGGCCACAAGTACACCAAGCAACTGGCAGTCCACTTACTTGATGACTACTTTTTGTTTTTTTTTGCAGAGGATAAAGAATATATGCGTGAACACCAGCAGTAGTGTTCAAATATGATATAAGAATTCAAGGCGATGACCCAGAGTCCAAAATACGGTGAGGAAGCGCTGCGGAGAACAATAGCGTCCACGATACAAAGAGGTGACGACGGCTCCGGTGGAATTTACGGTTTCCTCCCGAAAGAAAAATTGCCCAGCACAACAGGCGAGCAGAGGAAGTTGGAAGTTCAGCAAAGCCTGGACACGCCGCTACTGGGATTTGGCCGAGTGCTCCCGCGTTTTGCAACTCCACAGCCGGCCCGGACGCGCATTTCCCTTGCTTTCCAATTTTAGGGGCGGAGCCTCTACGCTTTATTATACGTACTTGCCATTTTTTGCTGCATTGTCAAAGCCATTAAGCATGCCATGACCTGCAATGCTTTTTTTTTTTCCACATTTATTTTTCAAATTTGTTTCTTGTTTTAATATTCTATGAGGTTGATATTTCATGTGATATTTCTGTATTTTCCCACCTATATATTGTTGTATTTTATTAAATGTTTTCTTTATATATATATATATTATTCCTTCCAACAACTTAATCATTTTAGTCATTTTTTACCAACATTTTTGCCCTCTTATTCATGCATATTTTCATTCAAATATGTAAGGTTTCTCTCATTGCTTGTCTAATTTTTCAATGTTTTTGATATCTTTTTGGTAATCAAATGTTTGAGGGAGTATGACAGCAAAACATCAAAGCATATATGCTTTCCATCACTGCTCTTTGGTCCATAATTTCTTTGTGATGAAATTAAATAAGATGGCGTTACCCAAGGGCGGAGCTACAAGGTGGCCAGGGGTGGGCAGGCCATCTTTGATCTACTTTTTTTGCTCACTCCCACATGTAGGTAAAAAAAATCATTTGGATACAATCTGTAATTTTTTTTTACCATACAATACTGAATGCTAATACTCTCATGTTAGCATTTTTTTAACTGCATACAGTATGTATTTACATTTAAACAAAAATAATCCTGGGTGTGTGCCCTGACCACCCCGTGGAAAAATCTCCATTCACGACCCTGTTTAAAAAAAAAACAAGCAGAAGGGAGACAAAGGTGGCTTTGGGATACAACCGAAGCGAATGACGAGCAAAGCGTTGTCAAACAAGGCGGCCGGCGATTTTGCGGGACTGATCCCCGTGTGCGTGCGAGGCGGCGAGAGAGACGAGGACGCGCGGTCGAGCTCGGAGTAACGGGCGACTTAGCGGCGGCTAATTGAGTGGCGCGAGTGTGATGCAAGAGGATCAGCGCGGATCACTCGGCCTTAAGCCCTCCTGCCTGCCGCCGCTCATTAGCAAACAGATAGGCGCCAAAGTCATTCATATTTGCCGAGGAAATCGTCGTCGCCGTCTTCATCCTCCCTTGCTTGATTCCAAGCAATGTGGGCGACCTCTAAACAAACTAATTAGCAAATGGCTTACGGGATGACTCACGTTTTGATGTTATCAGGATTATGAAACATGGCCAACAAGCTCCGCTCACACGCATGAAAAAACAAACATAAAAACCCTAAAGTTTTGCAGTTTAGCGTCGCACTGTTCACTACCCAAAAGGTTTCTTGGAAATGGTCAACTTGCCTTTGTTTTCAGGAAAAGTACGCATGACTTTTTTCCTCCACCTAGGCCGCAGGCTTAAATGAGTTTTGGCACCCCTGATTTATTGGATCGCTTGGAATGACCCATATGAAGGTAAAATGGCCGCTTCAAAACCAAATGGGCAACTTCCGCCTTTTTGGAGAGGGGTTCTAAAGACTTTTTGGGGGTCTACCCATGATAGACACACCAACTGAAGTTTATGGTCCTAAAAAAATGGCTTCAGGGGATGAATTCTGTCCGACGTTTCCCTTGGAATGACGGAAATGAAGCTGAAATGGCCACTTCAAAACAAAATGGCCGACTTCCTTTCGGACATGGGTTCCGGAGACTTTTTTTGGTGGGTCTACCCATGATAGGTCAAATTCACAGTCCGAAGTGAAACTGTCTCAAAGAAGTGAATTTTCAAAGCACCTCAGTTTGGTGCTTCACAAAGAATTTTGGGGCCTTTGGGCTTTTGCATTTTTCTTTTTTTTCCTGGTGGAGACAAAGTGCACCTCCAGGGAGCAGGCGTCCACTTCCCGCCCGCCAGTGCGCGCCGTCCTCCGGGGATGGCCGGCGGGATAAAAAGCGAGACAAAAGCAAGGTCGATGGAAAAGCGGCTGCCTGTTTACGGGCGTCACGGTTAAATGTCAAACGCGAGGGACGCGAAGACGGCCGCAGGTGTCTGTGTGTGTGTCTGTGTGTGTGTGCGCAAAAAGATGAGTGGCGGGATCTATTATTAGTGAAAGATGCCCCAGAGGATGTCGCGACATCCGTTTTTTTTCCTCGTTTTGAAGCAGCTGCCGTTTGACGTCACGATCACCTAAGTTTCACGAGGTACACCTGCCCCATCTTACACAAGATTCCATCCAAAACAACAAGCATCTTTCTTTCATACGCACTAGTAAACACTACTAACAGTAGGCCCGCGTGTACCATCCTCCCGTTCCTAAGATTCGGGTCCCATTATAAAGCTGACCCTCAAGAAGGAACGACGCGAAGGACGCCACGAGGGAAAAATCTCTCCACGTCCGTTCCCCGTCAGCGGGCCAGACGTCCGGCGCGAACCTCGGATGACGGCGCTGTCGCCATGGCGACGCGGCATCAGCGCCGCCACGGAGAGTACGCCGCGGCAAGATGAACCCCGACAGCCGGATGGACCCGAACGCCTTCTTAATCGACGTTAATGAAGATTATTTCACACCTTCCGGGGTCTCTAATGAAGCATAAGCGCGCTCTAATTGGGAGTCCAAATTGAGAATCCAAATTCCCAGCAGTCTGAAAGGCATCATGAGTCTTCTAAAAAGGAGAGTAAACATTACACTCTTTTGGACACAAAAAGTCCTAGGGTATTGTGATAGTCCCCGAGTTGACATTAGCTTAGGCCGCTAAGTTATTTCATAGGGATACTTGTCTATTTTTGCACTTTTAAGTCCTGGTTTTCATACTAGATGTCGATAAGATTGTAATAACATGCTAGCTGGCGTCCCTGCATCAAATCTATCCCCAACAAACAAGAAATATAGAACAAATGATGAAGCATAAAGGCTTGTCAACAAAAAATAGGTGCCCATATTTCTATGAAACACAGCCGCGACTGACATCCTTTTCGAATATTAGCAGCGGCTGTGTGCATTAGTGTAAAACCCGCCCCCCACTGATAGAGTTGACTCCAAAGTCAAATTGCGTATAACCAAAGAATGGGTGCAAAAGAATGATAGCTTGCATCCATACACAAGAACGTCACAGACAGGAGTTCCATATCGTGACACCTCATGAGCATGGAGGTGGTCTTCAATCAGCAAGCATATGGCGGCACTTTAATCTGCAGCTCCTATCACATGAAGCCGGCACCAAGACAACGTTTGATTTCAACGCTTTGGGACTCCATCAAAGCTCCAACTAGAATGATCCGCACGGAACAAGTTGCCAAGGAAACAAGAAAAGGTCTTCTTTTTTGTTGTTTGTTTGAATGGACTGCCCCGGCCGGCCGGCGGAGCTCCATTTTAATCCTCACGCTAGGTGAGGCGGCGCTCATTATGTGGACGCCTGCTCTCTCACCTCAACGTCGGGGGTAACATGCACCCCCCCCCCCCATCGCCCCCCACCCAAGAGGACTCCTTCACCTCTCTCCAGCAGGTCCTCTTATAATCCTATTAGAGGCGCTCATGTGTGGCGCTTTAAGAAGAGGCAGGAGCCGGACCGACGTGCCCTGGGAATGGACCGCACCTCACGCGGACGGACTGCCACCAACACACATATATATGCATATATACATACATATAGTGCACATATAAACATATACTGTACAGTATCCGTTGGAATGACGTCGCTAGCGCAAACGATTGAGGAGTTGCAGGGATTCGAAAATGTGTCCTTTCCTGTTGACCTCGACCTTTTCAATCTTAAGTGTTGAATTTTAATCATAAAATAAATTTGTTGTATTTCAGGAAAGCCTAACTGTGCATGCCACCCCTCACCGAGTTGTTCGGGCCCCCTGGCCCCACGATACAAAATTGTAAGGCTACGCCCCTTAACTTAATCGTAGTTTTCCATTTTCCAATTATAAATTTTCAACACCCACTCTTTATGAAGACAGCTTTGATATTTATTTCTTCTTTAATTCAAATTTCTCACACGCGTTTTTACGCAACGACACTGTGCGGCTAACGCTAATGTTAGCATGTCGACCCGAAAAGCTTTCTTTTTCTAAAGACAGATTTTTTATTTCTTCCATGTTTCAAATTTCTCATGGCTGCGCGGCTACGGCACCGAGCAGCTAATACGCTTTTGTTAGCATGTCAAGCAAGAACTTTCATTTTTCTAGAGCAGGAATTAATCCTGAAAACGCAGCTCTGCTTGCCATATTTGGACTTCCTGTTGGTGAAAGGCTAAATGTGGCGTGGGGCTGCAAGGGGACTAATCCCAACATGGACAAGAAGTCCACTGAATGTTTTTTTGTTTGGTAGTACTGTACTCAAATGCTCTCTGGAGCCGAAAAAGAGATCTTGCGCAAGCTAGTCGCGGCGGATTAGACCAAGCAAATGGGTTCTTTTTGGAGCCGGTGGCTCCTGGGGCCACGCGTCAGCGGGCGGGGGCGCACATCGGAGTGGCACGGCTGCAGCCCAGGAATGAAAGGAATTCCCCGTCGGTAATCAAGTCGCCCTCTTGCTCCGACAGTCACCCTGGCGCTTATCTACACCCGCCCCCCCCACTACCACCACCATGTGTAATCATTAGGCTGGCGCGTTATTCATTAGCGCCGCACTTCCTCTTCCGCGTTCGTTCACTCTCCCTCAACAACAAGGCACACTTCAACAAACTAGTCCTTCGGAATTGGAATTTGGCCGCTCAGTTTGTTGACATGGCTGGAAGCGGGGACGAGAGGTTTCCGCTGTATTTGTTCTACCTCTTCTTTCAAATGTGATGAAAGGTTGTGTTCAAATGTAGCCGTAGGCTAAATGCTAAAAATGTATTTTGTTCATGATGCCGCACACAAGTCAATGGCATTATGGAAAAAATATATTTTTAGCATTTAGCCTAAATGTGCATTCTTAAATATGTCCAAATGTACTTTTTGGATAAATGCTAAAAAAAAATTACCCCCCCCCCCCCCCCCCCCCCCAAACTGACACGCAATAATTGTGCACGGCATTATGGGAAAAAAATGTCTTCAGGATTTAGCCTACACATGCATTCAAATCTATTTTTGAATATGTTCAAATGTAATCGTAGGCTAAATGCTAAAACCATACCATTTTCCCCCCCATAATGCCTTGCGATTTGCACATAGCATTATGGGAAAAAATGTTTACAGCTTTTAGTCTGCGAGTGC
Organism: Hippichthys cyanospilos; assembly: GCF_059441005.1. Lineage (NCBI taxonomy): Eukaryota > Metazoa > Chordata > Actinopteri > Syngnathiformes > Syngnathidae > Hippichthys > Hippichthys cyanospilos. Next base: position 16,131,232 of record NC_142387.1, read on the forward strand.
ATTCAAACGTACTTTTGAAAATGTTCAAATGTACTTGTAGGCTAAATGCTAAAAACCTCTCATTTTCGCCAAAACTCCTTGCGGCATTGATTTGCACATACATTTGGACTACATGATATCAATATCTTTTAATATGGGGTAAGTCAATTAATTATTTGTATTTTTAAATGGTTTATTTTTACATCAGTTTCACACTATTTTCCCATAATGCCACAGGGCACATGCGCGAGTAAACCAGATTTCGACAGTGAGCGAGAAAAAAAAAAGCCAGTGCGTTTTTGTCAGGCGGGAGAAGGGCGCAAAGTCCGCGGCGAGGGCGAGGGCGAGGGCTGGAGCCGGGGGCCGCATTCCACATGGCCGTGTACCACCCGCTACCAGCCCGTGTTGCAGATTAAAACCTTTTGCAGGCGCATTGGCTAATACTTTCCCATCAGCCCCCCCCACTCGCCAGTGTTTCCTGTCGTAGGTTCGTCCAGGCGGCAGGATGGGACAGCCGATAGTTTCCGGGCGTTTTTCAGACCTTTCCGGACCGCTGATAAGAGTGCGACCGTGCCGTTGGTTCTTCCTAACACGGACTCGAGAGATACTCGGGAACTTTTGACGGGAAGCGAAACGTTGCCGCTTCACGTGACAATTTTTCGCAATTAGCGGGGCGCGTCCGATGCGTGGCAAGGGGGTGCGTATGTAGGTGGTGCGGTGGCCATCTCATTGAGATTCGTGCGATTTAAGAAAACGGTCAGCGCAATGTTTTACAACTTTTTCTTCAGGTTAAAATGTTGACGATCAGAAAGCTAGTCCATCATGCTTCACGGATAATGAAAACAAATAAGACCAAAAAAACAATAGTCCTCATAAGCTCAACGTAAGCATCCTAATACCCATCGGCCCGAGACCGCTCCAGATGTCATTGCCCCCGCTGACCCCCCGCCACCGGTGACGGTGGGGGTCAGGGGATTGTCCAGCAGAACAAAGGAGGCTGGAGGTGAGGGGGCGCGAGGCGGGCCGAGCAAACATTCCGACCGCGACGGACGGCCAGGTCCCCATCGGGACTCGAAAACGAGCGCAACGGATGACTCGCCGTGCTCCGTTTGGCCCCGGCACAGTTCCTCTAATTCTCCTCTTTCCTTCCACGCTCGAAGGAGAAGTCTTGCCAAGATTGATGCCACGTTCCATGCAAATAACATCAAGCCCATTTTTATTTCAGAAGATAAGATCCGCAGGTGCCAAACAATGGGTGGGGTTCCGCCGCACATCAAATACATTTCCCCTAAGACTACATTCCAGCTTGAACAAAAACGATTTGTTTTGGACGAAAGAACTTTTCTGCCGAAATGGCGGACTGGGGTGATAAAGCGCAAAGAACAGTTCCAGGTAAGTGAGACTTGATGTGAAATATTTTCTCAGCCAAGTGCCCCAAATCCAAAAGTATTTTTAGTAGTATTTTTAGATGCAATAAATGATGAAAACAAAGGCATAGCATGTTTTGCAAAGGAGTCACTTTACAGAACATTTAAGCAATGTGTTTTTTCATGTACCAATTAATTTGCTCTTAATTTGAAAAGAAGAAAACTGCTCCTACCGGGGCATTTAAAAGCATTCATTTAGATTTGCAGACACCTGCGGAAACTCGGTTCAAATCTCTATTTTTTTCATCCAAGTCCTGCAGATCGCACGGTGTTTTAGAATAGATAAAAATAGCTATAGAAAATTGTACAAAAACGAAGAAACTAAAGGCATACAACATTGTTATCGTGACGCCCTTGCACAATTTAGACATAAGTCGTTCATGTTGCAATTGATTTGCTCTTGATTTTGAGAGACAAACATACTGTTCCTGTGGAATTTAATTGAAATTGCCGATAGCCACAGAAACAGTCACAATTGCTTACGTAGCCTCAGCTCGAGTCGATTCATTCGCAACAAATAATGTATCTATGTTCATCTCTCTATGCTAGCTATATGTAATGACAGGGAGGACATTTACAAGCTGTTCCACTACTGTCTGTGCATCCATTACTTGTGACAATTTGTTGCCATTTTGTTCTGAAATTCCATCTTTCTTTTAAAGGAGCCCCTGATAAGCATGAAAAAGGCTTGTGAAAACCACCCGTTTTCCTAGTGTAGATTTCAGGGAATTACAGTGCACTGATCAGACTGCATATTTCCCACCCCCCCATCCCTCTGTCTTTATTACCGTCTACATGTCTGGTCGAGGCGAACGGCCGCCCCGCACGGTTCCATGCGAAAAGTGCATTGAGCGAACTTATTGGGACGAAACATCGGCTCGAACGCCACAATGACACCGTCTTGTTGAAACCGATGCAGTCGCGTGATCTCCAGCCCGCAAATCGATGCGCGCGATCGATCCGCGCGGCAGTAAATAAACAGCTCTCCACTCACCTACGACGGCGCGCCGGCGTCGACTGCGAGGCGCACTTCACGCATGGCCCGGTCCGGTCCGGTCCGGCTGGCGAGGAGGTGTCGCACTCGCACTCGCACGCGCACGCCAGCTCCGGGGCAGGGGGAGGAGAAGCGGCGCTGGATGTCCGTCCGCACTCCGGCCGAGTGGATGCGATGCGCAAGGCGGTGCCAGCTGACTGAGTGAGGACCACCCCCGGTGGCTCGAACCCGCTTCCTTCCCCGGTACCTGTGACGCAGCTTTCACTCCGCCTTCGCCGGTGCCACCCACCGAGTGCGAGGGAGGACCTATGGAGGCGTGGAGACGGGGAGGGAATGTTAATGAGGGACCTTGGGGGGATGCATGCTGCAGTCGCTGGAGCTGCGGCGGACGGGATCAAGCTAAACAGCTGAGGCCGCTACTTAGATAGGTTCGGGGAGGGACTGCGAGCACCCCTCCGTGATCAATTAACACTCAACGGGGCCTGGATTGGAGCGTGGATCCCGTCATTCGCGGGGAATGCGCACCGGGTCAACCCGCGAATAGCCAAAACCAAAAACCAAAAAAAAACCAAAAAGCCAAAACCAAAAAAACAACTCTTAAGTTTCGAATTGCACAATAACAAATATGGAGGGTGAACACAAGTCGAGGCTTGTGGGAACCCGCGAATGAGAAAAGTTAGCCAAACGTTAGCATTTGGTGCGGAGCTTGCAGCAGGTTGTGTACCAATAAATATTTGCTACTTTTGTTCACCAAAGCGGCTGATGTTGGCTGTCTACCAGCAACCGCAGAATTGGAAATCATTTACTAGCACCGGGAGGCAAGCGAACTACGATGTGCAACTGAAGCCACTTTTAGCACTATGCACATTTGCTACTTTTATTCAAATGATCCTTAACTTTGGAAGTAACCTCGACACTCAAAAGCATTCTTCACGACAGTTTTTAAACATTGCCGTTGCATTCAAAAAAAGACGCTTAACATGAATGCACCGCATTCCGGTTTGTTGTTTGTGCGTCATCATACCCAGTGGGCTCGCGCAGTCCACTAGAGAAGAGGTGGGCAAACCTTTTGAACCGAGGGCCACAAATGGCTCTAAAATTTGACCAAAGTGCCAGACCAGGAGCAGATGGACGGAGTCCTTTGGCGATGCACCTTATAAGAAGACAAAATGTGGGATATCTAGTAAACATGTGCTTCAATTTCAAGAGAAAATTAACAAAAGCATTACAGCAGTGTGATTCAAGTCCTATGTATTGAACTATTTCTTAACATGACTCTCCAGTCTCCAAACTGATATGATTTTTTGGCCGGCCGGATTCAAAAGCTAAACGGGCCAAGGTTTGCTCACGTATGCTCAAGAGAGAAACAAACAATCTCACGTGGGTAAAGAATCAGATGTATCAACTCAACAAGTTAACTTGAATTTCCTTTTTTACATTGTGTCGTAAACTTATTTTAGTATTGTTAAAAAAGCGTTTTGAGGTAGAGGCGACTGAAGAACAGAGAAACATATTAGATACATGAAAAATGTACTTAGGCGCAGTATCCAAATGTTAGTTGTTTCGAGCAGAAACACGTAAGACTTGCTCATGTTTACCGTCCTGTCGAACTGGCAGAATTCCAAGTGGCGAACAGTTAATCAAAATGAGATAATGAGGAAAGTCTCACCCGATGACGAATCAAATGAATCCGCGCCTACGAACAGAGCAAATGAAGTATGAAAACAAGCGTGACGATGTAGCACCCTCTGCGGGCCAATCGGTGTGCCTGCAGCCAATAACAAAGCATGACTGGACATTTTGTGGCGGGCCCACCTCGGTCATCAATCACAGCTTGTAGCCACACTGCAGTCTCTCTCTCGCCAGCCACACGCCACAGAGGGACGCCACATGCGCTACGCTTACTTTATTTCAATTTTATATACAAGAATTGGAAGGAGTGAGCGAGTGCCCGCTGTCAGTGCAAACGAGACTTTTTCAGGCGGGAGGCGTGTTCTGCCGCTTTGCGTTTCAGCGACGGCAAGCCGGGCGCCTCTTCGGGGGGGCTCTGGGCCAGGAGGTAGAGATCCGGAGAAGGGATGGGCTCCTGCGGGCGGAGAAAACATCGTAAATCCACACACATAAACGTGTCCGCAAGGCACGGGAAAAGCCCCGTTGCTTGCCAACGACGATAGCATTTAAGTAGCCCTCATTTGCTACGTCTTCAAATAATTGGAAAAAGAATAGGATATTAGTTTTTGTCTTTTGTCGGCCACGTAGTGTCATTAGTTACATTTCAATATTTTTGGAAAGAAAGATTGGTATTTTTGTGATATCTCTCCAAATGACCAATGTATGCTCCCTGTGATTTTTTTCAAAAGCATTGAAATTTGAAAAAATCTATGTGTGAGGATTTTTCTCCCTTTGTCCAACAGAGCTTGGTGTCACTCAAATGACTTATTTTCAAAAGTAGTACCGGAAAAATCGGGATATGATTGTGAGGCGTTGACCTGCATGAGGTAGTCGGCGATGTATTCGGGCTTGAGGCACGTCACCCCCTGGGCGGAGGCCTCAGACACGTCGGCCCGGAAGTCTCCCGGCCGGAGGCGGCCGAAGTCGGCGAACAAGTGGGTGGCCACCTTGTACGTGGAAGGAGACGCGCTCGGCAGCACCTGCAGCAAATCCCGATGACAAAGGACTTGGCGCAAAGCGTTTTGTTGTGTTGACGGAGACGACAACGGCGGCGGGCAGACCTTGGCCCCGCCCGACTGCAGCAAACGCCGGAAGCCCGCTTCTCGGCTCTGGTCGATGTTCAGCATCACCGTCCAGCCGCTGAAGGCTCCCTGGGGGGGAGCGTAAAAGATCCAAAAATTGAAGTTACATTTATTTTTGTTCAAGTTTGTTTTGTTTGTTAAAAGATGAGTGCATAAAACCCCTCAAAAATGTTCAACTGGTCCAACTTAGAAGAAAAAGAACATTTTTGAGTCTTAATTTGTTTTGTTTGTCTATCTTCCAATTTCTGTCGTTTCTTTTGTTGAAAAAAGTAACATAAAATTGATATTTTTTTCTGATACGACTTAGGAGGCGGAAAAATATCAAGAAAAACAGCAAAGTAAACCATAAAAATTTGTGAACATCCGCAACAAAGTGAAGATACAATAACCACACTGCGATGCAGCAAGAGAACAGCGTACTTTTTTTTCCCCCCATGACAGACTGGCAAAATGACACAAAAAAAACCTCCATAGTAGTTTGAGTCCAAAAGTTTGGAAGCGTGCGCGTTTATTCCCCACACAAGAGCGCAGTTCGGAAGGCGGCGCCACGTACTCCCCGTCGCGAGGTTCCACGCAGGGTTTTCCTCCAGCGCATGGCCGCTATGGCTAAGCGCCTCTGCTGCGAGCTGATGGAGGGCAAAGCGTCCAGGATGAAGCCGCTGCCCCACTCGTAGTCATCCTCCTGGAGCGCGAGACGCAAAAACCCAATGACAAACAATCACGACCGGGGCGGGATATACCGCGGCGCCGGCGGGCCGACCGGCAGGAAGCGGCCCTCGGCTCGGCAGGCCTCCAGGTAGGAGCGGTGAAGGATCCATTTGCCGGCGGCCATGGCCGCCAGGTACTTCTCGTTGCGCAGGGGCATGCCCACGACGATGTGCGAGCAGCTGGGGTCAAACGACTGCTTGTCCAGGACGACGCCACCTACGGGCGGGGCGGACGAGAGGACGGAAGGCAGAAATGAAGCAAAGGGCCCCAGCCCCCCGCCGCTTCCGTCTGCGGTTTCGACTCACCGAGCTCTTCGATGAGGTGGCTGTAGTCGATGCGTTCCTGAGGGGCGAGCGAGGACATCTGGAATCTGGGCGGCGGCTTGTCGTCCTCCTAAAAGTAGTAAGGCGAGCTTTCAGCCTCGAGACGCCGCAGCTCGCTCGTCGCGCTCAATTTGAACTCTCGCCTTTGGCTCGGGAGCCACGGTGGCCTCGGTGAGGGGGAAGGCGACGCTGGGGGCTTCGGGAGTCAGGATGTGATTCTTTGGCTCTTCCTCCCGGGGCGTTGCAGCTTTCTTGCCCATTTGCTGCTCGATGACGTTGCAAGCCGCTGATGAGAGGAGGAAAGGAGAGCGAGATTATCTTGTATTTTTCTCTTCAAAATGAAGCAAATATTTTTGCAATAGACAAAAAAAGAAGACTTCAAGCAGAGTGCCGTGTCATTCCTGATGGACTTAACGTAGGAACGCCATTTGTAGTGGCGTCTCCATTTCTCTCTGGGAGAGCTCATGTGATTTCATCTGTTTTTATTTCTGGCTCATTGCTGATGATAAATGTGCATCTTGCGCATACAAATAAAGGCATGCAACGTCCAAAGTCACGATGAAACCTGTCACTATCGAATATTGTTAAATGTATTAACAACTTAGTGTTTATTTAGTTTTATTTACGGGAAAAACAAATAACTTAAATAATAATAATTTGATGGCACAAAAGGTTATCGGTCTGCTTTCAAAACAAAAGAAATCAGAAAATCATTACCGCTGAAATCAGAAAAATTTGGACTTCAAATAAAATAACGGCTTTAAATGATAAATTGATTATTAAAAATAGTTGGAGAAAAGTATAATTGATGAATTGTGGATTAATCAATTGATTTTGACAGCTCCAGTCACACAATTTAGAAATAAGTTGCTACATGTTCCAATTAATTTGCTCTTAATATGAAAAGAAAAATGTACTGTTTCAGTCAGGACATGATAACATTTCCTAATACCTGAAACCTTAAAATCTGACGTACCACCACCATTTGAGGAAGGTTTAATACAGGTACGCACCCAACTCCACCAGTTCCGAGTCGGTCATAGGGTCCTTGTCCTCGTCGCGCTGCGGCCCAGTCTGCGGTGGAGGCGGCGGAGCCTGCGAGTGCTGGGAAGGGCTCCCGGGCCACTGCAGGTTGTCGGCCAGTTTGGCCCTCTCCTCCCTGGCCGTCGGATCGTCCCAGACGATCTGCTCGCTTTGCGAGGGCTCCGTGTTGACATCCAGAGCGGCGGCCCTGGAGACCCTTACATGAGGAACGGGAACGTTGTCTTTTTATTCAGCGTGCTTGTTACATTTTTGAAAGAAGAACATTTGTGGAACCACCCCAGCACACTTTCCACACCTTAACGCTTCCAGGGTGCGCCTGCTGCCGCCAGGCGTGTTGGGGGTGGAGTCGGCACCCGCCGAGCCCGTTCGTTTGAGTCGTGCTGACGTCCGCCTGCCCGTTGTCATTTTGGTGGCTGACATGATTTCTTGGAGGGCTTTTTGAAGGTTCTCTCGCATCTGAAGAGTCTCAGAAGTATCTGAGAGGAGGCGGTGAAATAAAGGACATGCCTTTTATTTTGAAGGCGAGAGCTGGACAAATACCCACCGGTCTTGTCATCTTGATCCGCGGTTCCATCGCTTGCACGACGAGAGATGGAAGCATCTTCTACGGCCTTATGCTCTGACTGGAGGACAGATGCTAAAATGTTAACGGCTACAGTATAAGGGCACACCATCACAGACTCATTCATAAATGATGCAAAAGCATTGGGTGCTACTGTCAAGAGAGGGATACAAAGTTGACAGTCGGTTTTTGCTGAATACTTTGGAACCTATCACCTACTATTCTCCTGCTGCGGGGGGGAGTAGTGCACGAAATAAGTCAGGGAGGAGCTAAGATTAGTGTTCTGCGAACAAATCATGTCAGCCATGTAAATACATGACACTGACATGAACGAAAGGACAGTAGGCTTGCAACGTATGATCTTGTCCTTGCATTCTCTTCGTTCACCACTAGAAGTCGCATTTTCAGTAATTTGAGGAACTGAGTAATTAACAATGAGACTGAAAAGAAAATCATTTGGCTTTGTTCATTTCTGACTCTTTTGCATCATGGAAATATTGCTCTTCCTGAAGAGCGTGGCCTACTTTTTCTTCCTGAGCTTGCGTGTTGTTCAGCCGTTGTGCCCGTGTGACAGGCGGAGGAGACCTCTGCGAGCTGCTGGGAACCTGACTGAGGTTTAGGCTCATCTTGGGATTGTAGGTGAAAGGATACAGAGACTCAGGGACGCGCCTCTGCTCCTCGGCGCACTAAAAGACACGACAAACGCACGCCGGTGTTCAAAGGTTTCGGGGAACGCGAGCAAGGCTGCAGGAGACGTACAGCTTGGAGCCAGTGTTGAGAGACAACGTGGAGGCACCGCTCCTTAACGCCTCGGTATTCCCGGCTGTTGTCGCCCGTTCGGCCCTGGTGGATGAAGTGGGTGACGCTATCGTCGCAGGACCACCTTTGCACAGAAACACGACTTGTTGTTTTTGTTTTTGCCAAGACATGATAGTGGGTTGCGACTACCTGAATTCGGCTCCCAGAGAGGCGGCAACGGCGTTCAGTTCGCTCTGCATCTTGCTCAGCTTCTTCCCGACACAAATCACAACGCCTGCGAGTGGCCCGGCCCCCTTTTGAATCACCTTGAGAAATCCAAAGATCAGGAGAAAAGAAAGGGGAAAAAACAAAACAAAAAAACAGATGTGGTGTGGCCGCCAACCTGTTTTGCGGCAGTGCTGAGCTGTGGGCTGGCAGAAGCTGCTTGCATGTCCCCACGGGCGCTGTTGGCCAGCGCCAACTTCATGTTCCTGTTGACCAGGTCCGTCAGCGGTGTCTCTGCCCTCTCGGTGGGCTTGGATCTCCCACCTGGCGTGTCCAACGCTCCCAAGGCGTCCTGTGGGTCATAGACACAGCGATAATTTGGCATTCATTAAATGCTAACATTCATTAATTGATGTTTTTTTCTTTGTTTTTTTAGTTGTAATTTATTAGGAATAATTCAGTTGGTTCGTTTTAAGTTAAAAAAAAACAGTCCACAAAGGATTAAGGCCGATAAAATTGGGTCCAATGCGCTCCTTGGCCTTGAACGTTTTCAGACAGGATAATCCATGAGAAGCCAGCGTGGACCGTTGCCACCCCCTACCTTGATATTGAAGGAGGGCCTGAAGAGCTGATCCTTGTTGAGGAAGCGCGACGGCGTGTCCAGCTGCAGCGAGGGCTCCTTGCCGAGGCCCTTCCTTCGGCCGACCTCCTGGCTTTGCTCGGGCGTGCCCGCGTCCTCCTTGGACTTCATCTCGTCCAGCACCGAGCGGAACAATTTGCTCTGGAAGCGGCCCGGATCCAGCGGCGTGACAGCCTTACCGCTCTGCGGCCCCGGCAGCGGGACCTCGGGGGAGGGGCGCGCCGGTCGAGACGGCGGCGGCATGGGCGTCCTCTGAGAGCTGCCGACAAAACTCTCCACCTCCTTTTCTGGGGGAGAAATAGAAAACCGCCAATCAAAATCAACAATCATACTTTCCTTTTTGCGGCACCTCCATTTTGGAAGCCATGTGAATGCAGTACTTTGCGAACTCGCCGCATAGGAAAAAAAATAAAAAAATTGCAAACCCGGAGAAGGCGGCAGGTCAACCAGGAAGCGGTCCTCGGCCGCTATTTGGCCGGTCCTGGCCGACGCAACCACCCAGTGCATGGTGACCGCAGGGAGTCCCCACTTTTTGGCCGCCTCGTACTTTGTGCCGTCGGGGCTCTGCAGGACAAGGTGAGTGCTGGCCAGCATTTCTTTCTTGGGTATGGCGAAGCGCACAAAGTAGTCCTGAACGCTGTGGGAGCGCAAAGGTGCAAATCACAAGGAAAACGGACTTTTTAATGTTACATACAAATAGTTGCTTCACTGGAGTTTTTAGACCCATCAAGTGTGAAAATAAATAACCACGTCAATCTTAGCTTATCTACCGGTAAACATGCCTTTCTGAATTTTTAACCCAACTGTGATGTAACAATGAAGCTAATTTCCATATTAGTCACCCCACACAAAGTTTCTCCACCTATGACATGGAAGCAAAGATTAGGAAGATCTAGAGCCACTTTGTACCAAACGGTATCATAGCAAAATCAAAAAGTAAGTTGATCTGGGGTGTACCAATTACATAGCCGCACGCACAAGAGGCTAATCACATCGGAACAATAAAAGGAAAGACGTACGTGGCTCCCAGGTGCTTGGCCAGTTCCACCAGCGCCTCACGCTCAGCTCCCGCAAACTGGCTGACGGAAAGGACGCAATCCTTGAGAGGGGAGCGTCCTTGCATCACGGTAACGGGAGTGAAGAAAGGGTTGGACGAGAGCTCCAGAAGACACTCCCTCTCTACACACGAGGCCTGTTGATTCGGAAGAAATATACAAATAATAAATATGAAGGGGACCCCCAAACACAATGGCGGCACAAACCAAATTTGTGAACTCACCAGCCAAGTTTTGGTGACCACCTCGTCCACCGTGGCTTCCACAGAGCAACCCAACAGGGGCACCGCGGCGTATTCGGCCACGGCGCGCGTTCGGCTCGCCAGCACCCGGCCCCCGTTGTCTGTCACCAGCAGAGAGAGCTGGGCCTCCGTCTCGGCGTCGAATCCCCGCAGCAGGAAACGTTTCCCGGAAAACAGACCCGCCGCGCTGGCGTCGTGCGCGGTGGAGTCCGGCTCGGCTTTGCCCCTGCGGTTGAGGGTCCAGGAACGCTCGGCGGCCATGTTGAAGGATGTCCCGTTGTTAAGTTTGGCAGGCGGTACCTCATCCACTTGAAAGAAAACACATGGTCTGGTTCAATATCCCACCGATTTTCCATCGAATAACCCCGCTTTAATTGAATCAAACAGAGCATCTGGCCAATTGCTGGTGTATCAAGACAAGCAATGGAGCTCCACCGTATGTCAAAACCCACCTACTGTGGGATCGTCATCCATGTACTGCGAAAGGAGTTCTTCCTCTGCCTGTTTTAGTTTTGGGGTGCTGGGACTGGCAGCAGGGGGCCCCTCCGAGGACCTGGAGGAAGCCAAGCGACGGGCTGGTGCAACCAAGACATCTGCCAGGGAGGGAGGCGCACAGTCCGGGTGAAGGAAGCCTTCTTCTGGGAGGAGGCGACCTTTGGAGAAGCTGTCCAGCAGCCATTGGACTGTCACCACGTGAGGTCTGGTAATAAAAAAAAAAAAAACAATTCTATTGTGAATGTCATCATCTCCATGAAGCTCCTGAAATTGAAGCCAACCTGTGAGTGGCTTTGGACAGAAAAGTATGGAGGTCCTGGTCAGGTTCTCCCAAGATCACGTGTGTTAGTTCCTCGCTGGGCTGGTTGAAGCGAAGGCCCCCCGCGGCGCTCACCAGGCGACGCAGCTTCTCCAGCTTCTTCACGGGCAGTCCGCAAAGATAGAGCTGGATGAGAAAATGAGCAAAGAAAAGCTCACACAAAACTGGATGAGAGGGGAAAACACACCTGCTTCCAAAACCACATTTAAAATTGTACTCACTTGTTACCAGAGATAGAGACATGAACTCATTCACTGCCATTGACGACTATAGACGTCCAAAATGTATTTTAACTTGCCTGGCAGTGAAAGAGTTCATGGCAGTGAAGTAAAAACATTTACAGACAAATTAAACATGCACAAAAGTGTTATGACGTCAGCGCTCCTCATAAAAAAGATCACATAGTTACACAAAATGTGAGGAATGTTCTGACACTTGCCTTACAGCCATCCAGGATGTCTTCCGCTGGACACACGGTGAGATCCAGATTGTCAATGGGGTCGGGGGTTTCCGCACGGCTGACGCTTCTGTTGGCGGGGGCCGTCTCGTTGACGGTGGCGCTGGCGTTGAAGGATATGCGACTCAAGCCCAGCAAAGAAGGAGCATCTGCATGCAAGACCAGGCCTGGATTTCATCGAGCGTACGGCACTTCATACTTCATTCTGACATACGGTGTTGACAAAATTACATGGAGAACATTTTCTTTTTTGAAATGTCTCAACTCCTCTCTCAGCTCGATAGTGCGGCACTTGTATTGGTCACATAAATAGAAGATAAAGAATACGATTGAGAACTGTTATATTTGCCTTACGCGGGTGTTAGTTAAAGCAGGGGTCCCCAACTGCCGGTCCGCGGCCCGGTACCTTTTTTTGTTTTTTATTCAAGTGCATGTATCGGGTCAGATAATACTCTCGGCAGCAATATCTGTTCCTATCAGAAGAGGAAAAGTTGCACCCCTACTTTTAATGTAAAACAATACACCAAAGATATATTTACTGATAAAAATTTGACAAAAATGTTCCTTTGTAATATTTTTGGGGTGGGGGTGCTGGAACAACAAAATTCCCTTTCTTTTGGGAGGGATGATTTGAAAGTGGAAAATGAATTAAATTAGAGAGTCATGACTTTCTCCATCTCTCAACAATGGTTCAGTAAATACATTTAAAAAAAAACCTATTTACGGTTCTCTGTCTATACGGAATTAACAGTGAAAAAAATGTGGTGGATTGTGATGCGGACCGACCTTCCTTGCTGCCGGAGCCGGTGGGCGTGGAGGTGTTGGGCCGGCTGCTTTTGGAGGCGTGGCGCTCCACCACGTAGTGGCGCTCATCCTGACAGGTTCCCTTGTCGATGCTGTCGAATAGCCAGCGTGCAGACACGCAGAAAACCTTCCATTTGCGCGCACACTCGTACTTCTGACCTGTGCACACCCACGGGATGGGGAAAAAAAAATGAGTGCGCTCGTACTTTGACCTGTGCACCTAACACAGCTGCTTGTGGGAAAAAGACAAATAAGATCAAATAAAAGTAGGCTCTCAAGAGCCAGACGGCGAGCGACTTGCCGAAGGGCTCTTTGACGATGAGGTGCGTGCACTCGCTCATTTTCAGCTGGCCCGTGTAGCGGCCGCCGTGCATCTCGCACAGGCGCTGCACTTCCTTGCGCTCGGCGCCGGAGAGGCCCGTCACGCAGACGGTGCACCCCTGCAGCACGGGGCACAGGTGCTCCTCCTCAGGCAGCTCCGTGTACCTGAATAGACTGAGGAGGCGGCCACACATCTTGTCAAGTGCACCACTGTGTCTCTTTCTTCCAACACGCAAGGTAACCATATCCCATAATACGCCTGCATTTCAGGTTCACAGTCCTATGACACTGCAGATTTTTCTTATGTCAAATTGTCAGCTTATTTAGTTCTGCCTTTCATTTATTTTGGGCAAGTTCTCTGGGCAGGTCAAAGTTCCAAGACATCAAAATCTGTTTATAGAATATTATAGAAATATTTGAGGGCCTTGTTCATGTTTCCTTTATTTTTATTTTCACAAAATGGTAGCCACTTTACATTACCGATTATTGATGTATATTCTGAGATGTCCTAAGTTTGTCACTTTGGGCACCAAAAAGAAAAAATAAACATTTGATTTTTTTTGTAGATGTCACAATAACTTTCTCTGATCTATATTTTACATTCTCTTATTTTGTTGATTTCAGTATATTCTTGGGTGCTCATTGCACTTTCATACTTTGTTCGTTTGTTGATATGACAAAAAGTAATTAAATGTTTACTCACTTTCCCGCAACCCTCCACTCAAAAAATAAATAAATAAATGTGATGTATAAATATGACACTGCTGGGTTTGAGCCTCTTACCTGTTTTGAGAGTTCTTCCAGCATGCTTTGACCCAGGAAGGAAGCAGGATGGGTTTGCCCAAGTTGGCGGCCACCAGGTACTTTTTACTGCCCACCTCACCGGCGATTAGGTGTGTGACAAACACATTAAAGTCCAGAGAGACGCGCCCGCCCATCAGCTGCACCAGATCCATCACCTCAGCCTACTCACACGTTCAGAAACGTTACACAGAAATGATGCATAGATAAGTCGGAATAATGCACAACGATTGACTAAGTCTAATTGAGTATGTTACCTCCTTAAAAAAAAAAAAAAAAAAACACCAAATAAAAAAACTCAGTCTCAGGCAATTTGATTTTATCCAGAAATATTTGACTTGCGACTTTCCAGTTATTTCCATTGACCCTTGAAGCTAAAATCTGGGTCAATCTGCAAATGTTCAAATAAAGAGATGACCGACCCGGGCCGTTTTATTCAGGTTGGTGCAGGACACAGTGACGTTGGCCATGGCCATGTTGTACACCGGCTTCTCCGCTTTGGGCACGCAAATCTGCTGTTGCAGGCAGAACACCACCACCAGAGGGCTCACAATCCTACACCCCAGCTACGATAAGACACACACAAAAAAGGACCATAACATGTAAGAGTCCGGGAAACGCTGATGTCAACGCTGCGGAGAATAAGGGACAGGAATATATTGTACATTTTTGCAGTGCTGGAAGGCAGGAGTGTCAAATTCACTGAAGACAAACAAAGACTTGTCCTTTTGGTCCATCTTCAACACAGCTTCTTCGTCAATTTTCTTGACGTACTTTTCAGACTGCAGTTCCATAATAGCCTGAAAACAATGTTCATAATCAGCAGCCGTAGGAGCAAATTGGGACTCTTTGTTATATTTAAAGTTGCAAAATCTTTCGATGTTTGATGTGAAGATTCCATTGGAATTAATGGAAGCATTCCCATCCTTTTGAAACACTTTCAAACACCAGCTCACCTCATAAGCTTTGGCAGCATATTCTGATGTTTGTCCTTTACTCCCAACAAACTTGACAATAAAGTTTTCCTTGTCTGCTTCGGACATGCTGGAGAACCTAGAAAACATTTAACGCCAACACTGACACATGTACTTTGATTAGAGATAAATATGAAGCTTAAATGATCAAACCACTTACCCCTTCAAGACCGTGCAGTTACATTAACATTAATACTTCAACACGCTTGGAAAAACAATTCGTCTTTTTTGTTGGAAGCAGAATTTCAGATAGCGTTGCTGTGACTGTCATACACAGCTTATGCTAACTTTACAAAACATACTGTAACTCGAGTAATAACCGGTCGGCTAAAACGGCGTTTGCTTGGCAAAACATCACTCGTACTCATTTATACTTGCGAGTAATTGGTCGCGCGTTTGCGGAATAGGCCGACATGTTTTTTCTTATTGTTTTGTTTTCGAGGGTTTTCGACGACCATTAACTCAAATGTCAAGTCGGCGTCCTTATTCGCGCCACAACGTCACTTCCGCAGTCACAAGATAATTAAACCGTGTGGAAACATTTCTTATAGGCGGATACGCTTCATTGCAAGAATCATAAATTGCCGGAAGTTTGCTGAAAGAATGCATTGATATTTACGTTGTGATGATTCACCTCCACCCACTTATATTAACTGATTAACTATGCCTCGCTTTCATCTTAGATTGCAATGTCTATACTTTCGGTGTTACAAGTAAATTAAACCGAGTGGAGTGCGACACTGACGAATTAAGAGTCCGACAAACAAATTGTACTGTTCTTACAGGGGATTTGTCGGTTTACGACCAGCGTATTTTATCGCCAATTTACACAAACGCAGTACTGTGAGTTATGGTTAAAAAAAAAATCACTTATAGCAATTAGATGAAAACCAGTGAACCTGATTGTGCAAGCTATTTCACAGCCCACCTCACATGATTTAACGCCCTTTGCATGACTGTATTAGAAATAAACGCTCAATTTTGTCCATAAACCAACTTTTGTCAGTTATAAAACATATGGAAACACCGCAGACAAATGAACAACACTGTGGGTTCCCTTTTATTCTTAAAATTTTATGTACAAGTGCGACTGATTCATTGTTTGAATGTACATTCAATATAGAAAGTTTATATACGTAATATTACATTGAACATGTCACAAACTGCACTGGTCTTTCACACAGACTCAAACATAATCATTCGTCCTGTCGACAAAGGTTGAAGTTTTTATAAATATTCTAGTGCTTGTTTTTCCATCCTGGAGGTGAGGGGAATTCTTTTATAAAATTGAAGGGGCAGCCATGGAATGAAGGAGGAATCGAGGTCAAAAAGGAGGCGTTTACAGATAGATCCTTGAGTTGAAAAAGGAGGCGAAATCTCATTAGCAATTTCCTTTTCGAAAACTCCAGGATTGAGGCTGACATTTTGCGGGGGCAGTAGAGTCAGTTGGGACATTGCGAGAGGACTATGATAAAGGCGAAGAGACAAAATCAACCAAGAACAACAGTCTTCCAATGTTTTTCTCAGTGGAAAAACAGAAGAAAAACTAGAGTAAAAAATATCTTCATACAAAAAGTAAACTCTTCTGCTTTTCAACCAAGTACGGTGTATCACTGAAACGAAAGGGTGGCCCATCTGTTAAGATAATTTCAGACAATTTTCGAGGTGCCGGTCGGAGAGGGCAGATGGCGAAGTGGGGAGGAGTCGCCGGCATCCTCCTCCCATCTGCGCGCCCTGCGTGTGTCGAGTGAGGGGGAGCCCAACGGGTCGGCCTGGGTGCCCGACTTGGCTCTTTGCGAGTGTGCGTCCCCCCCCACCCCGTCAGCCTTGATCGCTGTCCACCGGGGGCGGGCCGCTGAGCAGTACGGTGGTGCCGCTTCCTGCTGCTGTCAGGTAACCGGCGACTCCTGGCCCTGTGGGTGTCCAAAGCGACGGTCAGCGAAACGCCACCAGAGGACACGGTGTCAACGACTATTTTAAGACTAGTTTTGAAAAGCAGCAGAAGCTGACGAAACAGTGCCATTATCATCCAAGAAGAGTATATGACATATGCTTTTAATTATTCAAACCAACCGTATTTTGTCTAGTACCAAATTAATATCCGATATAAATTCTGGACTATAAGACGCACCGGATTATAAGGCGCACCTTCAATGAATGGCCTATTTAAAAACAATTAAATATATTTGATTCAAATTGCAACAAAAAAGCTTAAAGTGTTTTGTTGATTTAAAAACAGCTATATGGATTTATTTGATAAAATTGCATTTTCTTTTGCGCCTTGTCGCCATATAAATTGCTTCAAAATTGGTGCATATATAGCATACCAAAATATCAAACAGGGTGTTGAAAAACAAAAATGAATACATAAATACATTTACAGGTAGAACTGAAATACAGAGATAAAAACAGAAGAATTTACATGGCGATTAAGTTATTTTCTTTTTTTGTCCCCCAAAAATGAAAAGTCGTGGTTTATGTGCCATATAAGGCGCACCTGATCAAAAGGAGCACTGTCGGCTTTTGAGAAAATTGGAGGCTTTTAGGCAAGACGGTAAATGCGGTTGAACGAGGATTGGCAAGAAGGAACAGAAGGTGAAGTGAAAGGGCAGGTTGCCATTAGGAGGTGAGTTTCTACCTGCGTTAGTGCAACAGAGAAAGGAGGGCTCTGAGGGCCCGGCTGGGGAGTCTAGAGCCCCCCTCGCAGTGGGCTGCTGGCGGCCAGGAGAGAGGGAGTGGAAACCCCTGAGGAGGACACCAATAGCGGGACAGAAAAGAGAAGACGGGAAAAGCCACAGGAGGGAAATTCAGGGATTTGGAGAGGGAAACGTTTTGGGATCAATGGCAAGGCGTGTGTGTTTTGAAGAAAGCGTTAAGAATGCACCATTTACCTTTTTGTGCGATTACGAGCAGAGCGAATAGAAGGAAATAACTCCTAACCTGTCAGGTAGCCTGCTGTCTGAGACTCGTTAATGAAGAGGTCGTGTTTCTGGTCCTTGAAGGCACTCCACACGGAGGACTTGGCCAGGATCTCGTTCACCTGGAAAGCAGAAAAGCAGACGACAAAATTCTACAAGGATTGATATTGCATTAGAGGAGAACGAATGCTATTATATGAGAACAGAACGCTTGGAAAGCTCCTTGAAAGTCAAAAGCATCGCTGCTAAAGCCTCAGACCTGTTCTCCGTACTGCAGACTGCGCGTCATGGACTTGAGCGCCTTCACGATTTGGGCCTTGGTGGCCGACGGGTTGTCCAGGGTCTCCAGGCCGATCCCCTCCAGGAGCTTCAGAAGGTACGGAACCAGGTCCACTCTGAGGGCCTGAGGAGCATGAAACGCTTGAAGTGAGGCTAACCGGGACTCCATCGGGACTTGAGGAATGTTACCTGAGCCACCAGTTCCGTCTGCTCCTTCTGGAACATGCGGTTGAGCGCCTCGCAGGCCAGCCCGGCCATGTCCGTGCGCGACTTCATTCCGGCCATCAGCGGCCCGATGGCCTCCAGAGCGGACATGGAGCGTACGCAAAGCTACCAAAAACACAGTATCATTTAGCACAAGCAAAAAACGGCTCAAGTGAACCTCATCCATTTGCCACCAAACACTACCAACTCAAATTTCAAACTATTGGTGCCTATCATTCCATGCCGTCATTCACAACTCCTTTTGATGTAAAATTGCTGACGTAAGGAGGGAAGAACATTTGTGTCGGCTCATACGCGATAGAGGAAGGTGCCGATTACCTCGTTGTCCGAGAGCACGTGGATGAGGCGTATGGCGCTCTTGGGAATGGCGTTGTTCTTGTGATTGAGTGCAGCTAAGATGCGGGGCATGTGACCCAGAGGCGGAACCTGATCAGCCAGCTGCGCCTGCGTGCTGAACAGACACACTGCCGCCGTGGTGACCGTCTCCAGCGCCTCTCCCTAAAGGAACATTTGAGGAATCGATGGAATTTTTTTTTTTTTTTTTTTTTAAACCAGAGATGATGTGTCAGGCTCACGTTAGGTTTGTTCTTCTCCAGCAGCTCCGTCAAGGTCTCCAGGAGCGAGACCAAGAAATCGCGAGGCTTGCGCAGCACCCAGCCCGGCTGTGCGATAAAGATGCGCAAGAAGACTCCGCCCACTTCCAGCTCGCCCTGGCCGGCTCCGTAGGCCACGGTAAAGTCCTCCGGCAACTGAGCAGAAACACACAAAGGTATTCTTCATCCATACGTTATTTCGTGGCGACTGTACGTAAAGTGAGGTACACGATTTTTAAAATGTGAGACAACAAAGTTGGGTCAAGAAAAATAATCGGCATGCTTCCTGATCGGCTATCGTTGCACGTCATGTCACAAACAGCATATGCGTACCCTCGCTTCTGTGAACTTACTTTCCAGTTGACGTCAGGATTGTCCTTCTGCAATTTAAAGTGGCTGAAAAAACAAACAAAACAAATAATGATGAACTGTTTGGCCTCTTCTTTCTTTCCGTCCAGATTTTGAACTCCGGAGACGTACTCAAGCATCATTTCCCTCACGGTGGTGGACACCGTCTCCCGAGAGCTGTCGTTCCAGATGAGCTCAGGATTCTCATGCGTTCCCTCGAAGATGTGCACGGCCGCCTCGGCGTTGTCCCGCATGGCATCCATGAACACGCTCGGGAGGAAACGGATCAGAGTCAGCCGAACCTGGCGAGTGAAAAGAAGGAAGAAAAGCTATGGAACGGAAACGACACATGGATGGGTTTGCCAGCAAAGTATGTTTGCCAAACCGACCTTGGGCCCAACCAGTTTGTCCGAAGTCATCTTGGAGAAAAGTTCAGCCGTCTGCGTGCGAACTTGAGGGTGAGTGCAGTTGCAGAAGAGATCGAGCAAGTAGATGAGCGCCCCTGTAAAAAACAAAAACAAAAACAGATTGTAGCAATAAAATGACCAAAGAGGAATTGGCCAGATATTATTATGTTGCAATTGAATTGAGATGCTTGAGGTTTTTTTTCTAATGTCGAACAAAGTAGGCAATAAAAAGTATTTTTATTATTGTTAAAAAAAGGGTTTCCACAAACCTTTGGCCATGGCCTCTTTGACTATTTTGGTGTTGGACGTCAAGGCATGGAGCGTTTCCAACACCATTTGCCTGCCTAGAAGAGCACGAATGGACAATTAAGAGCACAAAACAGACAAAATGAAATGCCGTCTCCGTTTTATATCTGACTTGATGGGAGGGAGTGCAGCAGCAGGAGGAGGTTGGACAGCACCAGCGACTCAGCAATGTTGCTCACGCATTCTTGATTTGACGTCACAGTGTTGACAACCTGCGAGGAAGCGGATGAGACTGCTGAAGCGACATCCGTGACACTTGAGAGTTCTTAATAGGAAGTTTTTGCACCTCTAGCACAAGTTGCTGCACCCTGCCAGCGCCGTGAACCCGCAGCAGGGAGAAGAGCAGCTTGAAATGCCCAATGCATTCCGTCTCGGAGCCTAAAAAAAATTAAAAAAAAATCATTGAGTGTTGGCTTATAAGTCAGTGACAAGACAGCAGCGAGTCTGACCGGGGTTGTTCTTGATGACGTTGCGTAACGCCTCCAGCGCCATCTCGGCGAAGCGGAGACGCTCAGCGTGCTGCTGGGACTCCACCTTGTTGCTCTGGCTCATGGCCAGCAGAGTGTGCAGGTACTGTGCCTGTGAGCCCACGTAGTCCAGCAGGCTTGCCGCAAAGGCTTTGGGATACTCCACGCAAGAAGGAAAACACGCCATCACAAAGACGCCAGAACTACTAAAAGCAACGAAAAACTCCAAAATGTCTTCTTGAGCTCCTTAAAAAAGATGTACCGTAAAATCACACAACCCTCTTAAAAATCACCTTTAAAATTGTGTTTTTATTCCCCAAGAATATTGGGAATGACTTAGGCAATTATGCTATGCGGCCAATATGAAATAAGCATGACTAAGTAGGTTGATATGTATTATTTTTCATTGACTGCAACCCCTACGCCCTGCATAGTTACTGGTAGAAAAACGACATTTTCTCAAAAATGTGCAATGATTCCAATGGCATGATAGTCCTAAAATCAGAGGCGGTTCTTGTCAAACAAAATGTGCGACCGTGCTTACCTCTAGTGGGAAAGTGGGTTGTTCATTGTAAACGCGTACAAATATCTCCCCGACAATCAGCTCTTTGCTGTGCTCGGTGAAGGTGAAATCTGCACCAAAGCTCTCATCATTCTCCCCCTGAACAGACAGAAAGACTCTGTTAATAGCGATAAAGGAAAGCGAACCATTCCATTTTGGAAGACCTCCTTCTCATGGGTCATCGCTGGTGACCGAGACTCAAACTAGATGACCTTTCCCATTTGAAAATTCTCTTCAGAAATCAATAAGGAATTGTTGTATATATAAACAAAAAACCTACCTTCACACTAGTGAAACAGGAGGAAACTTTCATCTGTCTTGAATGCCAATGGCCCACTAAAACCTTTGGTTCAGAATAATTTGGTTTTGTATCAAACATAACTTCACACTGAGTGTGGCCTCCTGTCTCCTCTCCGTGTTCTGTCTCTGCCTTTTCTGTCTCTCCTTCCTCCTGCCATCTTTTTCTACTGTGGCTGCGCCAGGGCTGATCCTCTCTCCACTGACTAGGGCCTGCCTCACCGACATTAGGAAATGCCTGCACGGCCAGGATAAGAAACAGGAACATAAAAGCTCTTCACCTACAGCACAAAACATTATTTTCAGAGCGAATGCCATTTATGACCATCATTTCCCAATTTTTTTCCCAAAAGACAAAGGCCAAAAGTAAGAGTGCATCCTATAAACAGTAACTTTTTTTTCCCACACCATTCCAGTAAGATTGATCCGTCAGTCACATAAGCCGCGTTTTCAAAGATTTAAAGAGATTTTATTGTCACATTATAGTACTATCCAGGTCGAAATCTTAACACTTACTCTCCTAATGTTGCCCTCTTGTTGACTCTCCAAGAACTCCAGCAGCTCGGCTCTGGTTCCGTTGTTCCAGATGAGGTAGGGGTTCTCCGTGTTGCTGTTCAGCACTTTCAAGACCTTCAAAGATAAAAAGGCAGCGGAGTTTGCGTTGCCCGTGCACGGCAGGGCCTCCTACCCCACCCCGCCGCCCGTCAACCAACCTCCGCCGAAGGTGCCACTGCCAGCTTCCTGGAGATGTAGGGCGTCAGCATGGCGGCCAGGCTCTTGCGGATGCTGGGGTTCTCCGGGGGAACGC
The DNA here is from genome assembly GCF_059441005.1 of Hippichthys cyanospilos. Taxonomy (NCBI): domain Eukaryota; kingdom Metazoa; phylum Chordata; class Actinopteri; order Syngnathiformes; family Syngnathidae; genus Hippichthys; species Hippichthys cyanospilos. The sequence goes on from NC_142387.1 coordinate 16,153,303, forward strand.
TTTCCCCACCGTTGGTCTCAGAAGCGGGATTGGCGCCGTGCGGCGTGGCAAGATAGCCCCCCAGGCGGCTGAGGGACACCAGGCTGAGCTTGGCCAGGTGGTTGGCCACCTCCTGCTGGTTGCTGTCCTGGCTGGTCTGGACGCCGCTCTCCTCCAGTGTGTAGTCGTAGTTGAAGAGGTTCACTAGCAGGTGCCAAAGCACACCGGCGTGGTACAGCTGCGTCTGCAGGAAGAAGTCCACTGCGAAGGAGCTGACGCACTGAACCGCCAGGGCTGCCGTTTTGGGGAGGCCCTAAGGGAAGAGGACCAGAACACGCAAAAACTCCGTCAAAGCTCCGTCACCTTAGGTATATAGTTAAAAAAAAACTCATTTGCTGTTTGTCATCTTTTAGTGGAAAGACAGATCCGGTAAAAACTAAGCCAAGGCTTGCTGACCTTTCCATAGTACAAGATGTGACAGAGGTCTCGGATGATGTAGGGCAGCTCAATCATCTTTTCTCTGCATTCCTCAAATTGTGCCGCCACGCTGTAGCACTTGCAGATGTGCCCGCACACCTTAGACATATACATACGGGCACTGATTTCTTCTTATTGTAAAAGGACAATTTGGGGAAGCTGGCTCTCGCCCCGCGTACCTGCACGGCCATGTCGTCAGCCTTGCTGGACGCGGTCAACACAGACACGCAGCGGGAAAAAGCCTCCAGCAACACCTGAGGATTTTTTTCAACAGAGTAGCATCAAAAAATAACATGATGATGCACATATTTTAAAAAAAAAAGAACATCCGATCGGAAAAAAACGCTACCTCGATTCCGTTCTCGCGCCGCAGCTCCTCAGCGTTGAGTGCCGAGCAATTGACGGTGTGGAAGGCCAGCTCGGTGGCGGCCGGCAGGAGCGGGGAGGTCTTGGAGAAGAGGAGGTCGTCTTGAGTCTCCATGGTGATGGTTTTGATGAGCATGGGGTAGCCGGCATACTTGTAAGGCTCCAGCTCTATTTGGAAAAATAAAGCCATTCGCATCAACAGAACCAAGATGCTCAAAGGAACTAAGATAAAGAAGTACTAACACGTTACAGTATATTCCTTTTTCACTCTTGCTTCACTCTTTTAAAAATGTATCAAAAAAAAAAAACAATCTAAATATGAAACGTTTTCTATTAAACATGCATGTAGAGTTACTGTAATAGTTAGAGGTTTTTTGATCTTTAGGGTTTTTTTTTTTTGACAAATTGTTTATCTTTCAATGAAAATGGATATAGGTTCCAAATATCATTTTTTGCTACCTTGACTACTAGTAATTGCTATTGGCACTGAAAAACAAAAAAAAACACACACAAAAAACCTAATATCGATCTATCGCTCGTTTTCTCTGAGCTTTTCCTTGCCTGATTTGGCTATATACACCTAAGGATCTCATCAATTTTTCAGAATTTTAGGCCTATGAAGTCTTTTAAGATTCTGTATATAAATGTACATGATTTGACATTTTGTATCGACCCGTGTTCACATACCATCTTTGTGCCGGTTGAAAAGGATGCTTTGGGTCTTGAGGATGAGGATAATGTTTTCCGGGTCGGGCCCATCCACGACTCGTGCTGACTTAGTACAGAGGAACTCGTAGGCCTTGTTGACTTTCTCAAACATGTCCTAAAAGATTGAAAATGCACCATGTGGGGATGCGAAAAAGCAGGTGTGAGAAAAGTGTTTGGGGAAGAAATAAAAACACACCCTGCCATCTGGGTTCTTGTCCGGGTGGTACTTCTGCGCCAGCTTGAAATAAGCTTTTCTGATCTTGCTCTCCTCATGCCTTTGGAAAAAAGTACAAAAAGCATTTCTAACGGATCGGCAGTCCATGGCACTCGCATCGCTCAGAGTGGAGGAAGTGGACTCACATTCCTTGTCCTTTGGGGAGGTTGAGAACTTCGTAAGCATCGTCTATTGACATGGTGGGAGGTTTCTTCTCCACCTCCCTCTTCCATGCTTCAAGAGTATCCTTAAGCAGCTTCACCTAGGAGGATAACGGTGTCAAAACAAGTGTTTTATTCTTGCTTTTGTTTTTATGAAAAGCAAGAAAAACCACGTACAGCATCTCGAATGGGCCAGTTGGGGAAGTGGACGGTGTCACACAAGTGTCTGAGGTAGTAGATGTTGCAGAAGAGCTCGTTGTCCAGCTGGGGGAAGCTGATGACTGGGATGGGGCAGTACTGGTAGAGGGCACGCGTGTTGCTCTGCAGCCTCGGGCTGAAGTCGGCAATATGGGCGGCGATCTTCTCGATCATCATGCGCCTGGGGGACACGTTGGAAAAATCCAGAGCCTCAGTAGATGCACTTTTCACTGAGAAGATTCACTTCCGACCTCATCTCGCAGCTCCAGATGGCCTCGGGGGTGTCGAATTCTCCGAGGAAGATCTCAGAGAAGCGCTCGGGCTCATAGTTCTCCAGGTAGCACACCATGGCTTCGGGAAGGGCCGGTCCAAGAACGCTACGTTGCACGATGTCCTGTCCTTTGGACTAAAGACACAGATGGCGGCCTTTGTTTGTGCATGACAAATTCAACGGGCATTAATTGCCTATGTGTGTGCATATTGGCCATAAGAGGGCAGTGTACGCCATACAGTCGATATGTGACTGACGATGAAACAGGCAACCAAGTTTCAGGAGTAGTCCTCTTTTCAGAAGATAAACAATACATGCATGAGTGCTAGTGTTTTGGAAACAACCAGTTTGGAGAAAACTTAGAGTTTTAATGAACTAAAATAATACATTTAGAAGGGCGGGGCTAAGATTCTAAATCCATCTAGAGTTCACTATATTTGGAATAAAAAAGAAAATTTTTTACCTCTTCGGATTTAAAGGCTTGTTTCAAGTGAGTGTACTTGAGGAACCTAAAAAGGACAAAAGGTTCACATCCTGCCTACCTGCTTAACCACATTATTGAGTCGGGTGAAAAAAAAAAGCACATTTCGTACCTTGCCACAGGCAGCACGTTGGAGCCCGTGTACATCATGATGAAGAAGAAGACTCCAGTCAAGTAGAGTCGCTGCAAGTTGGGGTTATCCTGCATCACCAGGTACAGAACATTGGCCACCTTTTCCACCAAGATGGGGTCAAACGTCAAGAGAAGCTAAAAAAAAAACAGAGAGAAAAATAAAACATGAAAAACAATTTAAGAACCTAAAAACTTGATGATTCACATTATACCTGAACAATATGAGGCAGGCATGCGCTGTCAGATATCATCCTCTTGATCTTTGGTAATGGGCGAATAATGGCATTATCCGGATCCCTGAAAAACAAAAAAGAAAATAAAAACAACCAATAGTTATTACGGTCATTGATTTCGGATCAATATCCTAACAAAAGCGCTACGAACAGACCTGCTGGGGTAGTAGGAGCACATGGTGATGAGCATGTTGAGGATGAGCGTGGCCAGGTCCGACTCGTTCATCACCGCTTGCCCTGAAGCTAGCAGGCACCACTTCAGCTGCGGGATGGCCTGCAAGGGGCGCCATCCGTCCATGCCCTGGGCCCAGCAGCGTGTCTTGGCGGACAGGACGCCTGTGCTCCAAAACTCCCGCATCTGACATCATATCACATGGAAACAAAGATGTGAGCTTCAGCACCGGACTTTGCAGCTGGGCAGGATGAAGATCCCGAGCCGGATTACACGAGATCCAGACCTCTTCAAAACTGAAAGGTCCTCTTCTTTCCTTGTCTGCATTGCCAAAGTACCACTCCTTCTCACTCTCTCGCTTCATGTCCGGCGCCGCTTCCAAAACGTTGGTCTGGGAAAAATGAGGACATCCGCTCATATTATGCATTGAAAAAAGAATGTTTGTCAGATGTCAGAAATGAAGGCTGAAGATGTTTACCTGCAGTGGCACCGTAGCTCTGCTGGTATGCAGATGGGCCAAGGTGAGAAGGTCTACCAGAATCCGGACACCATTCGAGTCCATGATGTCTTTCACGTTTTTCTGCGGGAGCGAAAAAGGTGCGGTTAATAAATCAGATTTGCAGAGCAGGATAGCAGTTTTAGGTAGCGGACCCTATTGAGAATCAGCTTGTTCAAGAAGAGGATGAGTCTGTCTCTTTCCAGCTTGTCCGTACACTGAAAAAGACAATTTCGCAATCAGGCAAAGGCGCGGTGACAAAAAGCTAGCGTACCGGGTGGCCTGACTCACGCGGTCCAGCATGCCCACGATGAACTTGGTGTCCGTGAAGGGGCCGATCTCTTCGAAGCACTTGCCGTAGACGATGGTGAGCGCCTGGAGGCACAGGCACTTCATGGCCACTTTGGGCGTGAGCAGGAAGCGATGGTAGAGCTCGTTGAAGAATTCATACCTTGAAGGCGCCGGGATGAGACGCAAAATTCCGTCAGGTTTTACGATAGCAAACGCAAAGATGGCGGCTGTTTCTCAGCTTACGATCTCTTGATGGCACTCGACTCTGCATTTTCATCCTCCTCCAGCAGGAGGCGCAAATAATAGTCACCTATCTTGATCTCGTCGGAAAGGCACTCGTATTTCACCTACAAAAAGGTTGTAAAGTTACATCAGAAAAGTTGTAACAATGTTAGGACAAGTTGGCGATGAACCTCGAACTCCTGATGGTTCCAGGAAATGACGGTGGCGTTGCCGAGCTCGCGGTCCACGTTGAAGGCGCGCATTTCCCCTTCCAACGCATCCCGCAGCTCCTCCCTGGTCTTTAGATTCCAGATGAGGTTGGAGCGTGCATGGTCAAGCTGGAATCTTCATTTGACAAGACGAGGCTCCTTAGTCTACAAGTGGACTCAGCGTTTGGGGGCAAACGGGCCCGCCGCCTACCTGTAGTAGAAAAGCTCCCAGTTGGCTTCGATCTTGATGCGTTGTCGTCGCTTTCTCAGAATGACAGGTTTCTGATTGGCATTCTGCAATGTATATTGTCACCCTTGAGAACTTCAAATATTTCCATTTGCATTTCCAACAAGTGAAGATAAGCGGTTAATGAGGATAAGATCATGTGAAAATCATGAGTGGAAAAAAAAAAAAAACAGACAACCATGTGTATGTACAGTACGTCTCCACAGTGAACACACTTAACTTGGAAAAAAAACAACAACAAAATAAACCCCAAGACAATTATGGCGACATTTTGACAAAAATTGGTCTCTGCTTTTTTTTTTTTTCTTTTAAATGGCCATATTTAAATTTAGTCAATTTTTAAAGACATTTTGTTGGAACACAAGCTTTTGTTTTCATTGAAACAAATGCAATTTTTATGTTTGTTAAGTTGACATTTTTTAGAACTTGGTTTATGAAGCTAATTACTTCTTTAACTTTACATCAAATTTTTCAAGACATGCTGATGGCCCTGGGAACTCTTTGAACATTTTTGTTTGAATGTTATAACAAAGATGTGTCTACAAATTATTTAAATACTAAAAAATAGAAAAAAACACGATTCAAATCTGAAAAACTGCTCTATCAGCGTACGTTCCAGACTGTTTTTTATTTTTTGACGTCAATATTTCCCCTTTGACTGGCAAGCCATATCGGCTCCAAACATCGATTATCGGTCTCCTTGACGACCGCTAATTAGTATAAGTCTATCTCTATTCCTTCCGGCCACAAAGATCATGAATGGACTATTTCTTCCCTATTTGAAAGCAAGCACACAACTTGAAAAGAAGGTGAGCTTGAAGGTGCCTGCCAATGAGAAGACGGAAGCAATGAATGAAGAAGTGAAGAAAAGAGACGAAAAGGTCACACATCCTGTCCTCCGGGCCTTACTCACCAGATTATTTCTGTCCTGCTACAATAGTTTGACATCACAGGGGAGGAGGAGAGACAAAGTGATTATTGTTTGGGGCGTTCAAGGCCGAGCGGCAAGTTCCGCCGCAAGTGAAAGCCTCCTCACCTCCTTCTGAGCAATGCCCATCTTGTCCCTCCAGTGCATGAGGACCAGATCCGCCTTCTCCTTGGCAAACTTCTCCACCTCTTTGGCTGCTTTGCCAGCTATTCGCTGCCACTCGGGCACCTTGTTGCGGTTGAGTAGGTCCTATACAAGAAGAAAAAAAATAAAAAATGCTAAAGAAGGCAAAAAATTGTGACTTCCTTTGCGAGGGCGTCACACTACCGTAGCGATTTTCAAGTTATCTCGGACGTGCATGCGATCCATGTCTTTCTCTGGAACCGGATCGGGACTGTCCATGTAAGCCAGAAGCCCCGTCGGCTATAAAGTAAACACAGCCGCTGAATTAAACTTTGACGCCGTGAAGAGTTGGACACGACAAAGAAACACTTCCATTCACAGATGAAGTAACTGAGAAAGTTACCAATATTCTCTTGAGGAGATTCATGGCCACGGGGTTCTCTGCGGTCCACAGTCCCACCAGGTGACGGCTCAGCTGTCTAAATTCACCCAAAAGCGGAAACATGTTGACATTGAGTTCGCCTTGAAGCTGCGTCGCCTGTAAGCATGATTCCGGTGCTCTCCGTCACCTGTTGGTGAGCATCCTTTGGTCGGCGCTGATGGTGAACAAGGAGGTGTGCAGATGGCGAGGGAGGGCCCCCTCGCTCAAAGCCAGCTCTTGCATTTTGGTGGCGATTTCCTTGTCTCCTTCCTGGAAGTCAAAAAGAGAGAGACGGCGGAGATGAAGTACTTTAACTCCTACATGGCAGTTTGTTGTCATTACCTCAATGATAGCCTTCATCACCAAACCGGCTCCCTTAACAATGGCCATGGAGGGATGCTAAGAACAAAAGAACAAGGATACCTTCAACAACGTTCATAATTATGTATTGATTTACAGTATGGAAAGACAATTTCAAGGCCACATAGAATTTTGAAATATATTAGTGTGGTTTTCCCCCACCATCACGCTTCACTTTACAAGGCCTTTGTTATTTTTTTCTTGCTTTTTTAATAGCACGGACACACATCGTGTTTTCATGCATATCACTTACAGTGGAATTTTTTGGTATTTTTTGGAACATAATCCCCCCAATAAACGAGGGAACACTATTTTAAAAATTCACATTTTTCCCCAAAAGACCCTCGGCGGAGGTCATGACTAGATTGTGAACCTGGAAGAGTTTGAAGAGCGTGCGTCCGTTGGAGGCCACCATCTCCAGTAGCATGTCGAATTGTTGGCCCTCCGTGGTCTCGCTGTAGGGGGCGCACAAGGCGAAGGTTAAAAAATCCAACAGGGAACTGATGACCAAAGCCCCTGTTCCTTGGTCCTGGACAGCAACAAAAAAGTCAATTGAAAAAAAACCTGTCTCCGCTTCGATCACGGGAATAAAAGGACTTACCACATGGGTGATGAATTTTTCAAGCAGGTTTTCCAGGAACTTCTTGGATGACAGCAGGGACGCCTTGTTGAGCTGCTCCTGCCTCAGGTCGTAGTCATCATGCATGGGCTGATGGAAGGAGGCGTAGGCGCTCTTCAGACGGGATCTTTGCCACTCGCGTGAAAAAGCAACGAGACGCTACTTACACACATCAGGGCGCAAAGCATGTCGATAGCGGCGTGCGTCACACCGTTGTTGTTCCTCTTTAAAGCTTTCACCGTCTTGACTCCTAATTTTTCCCTGAACCTGAAAAACATCAAAATGCGCTTCTTTCACATCAGACAATACTTTGGACAAAAGCTCGATTATTGAAAACCGGTTTGGGTGCGGATTATGGGGTTTTGACGTTGTTCATACTTGAACTTTTCATGTAAAATGGAAGTGTAAATCGAACTGCAAAGTGATCATTCTTCCAAGAGAGCATGCTCGCCTGTTACTGTGCCAGCAGCTCAGTACTTGTCACTTACTTAGGCAGCTGAGTGAAGGCCTGGAAGCCGGCTTTGGAGGCCACCAGGCGGCGGATGGCCTGGAAGTGGCTCTCCAGCTCAGCGTTGAGCGGCGGGAGCTCGGCGTCCTGCGACAAGAGCGCCAGGACAGCATTGTTGATCAGCTTCTCTTTGTTCTCCGAGAACAGACCCTGCGCAACACAAAGCGGGAACCGTCAGCTGCCGGGGCGCGTGCCGATGCAGAGAGACCCTCAATGTACTCACGTCTTGTGTTACGGCATGCAACACGCCGCTGTAGGAAATGTTGGCGTTGAATCGAAACACTGCGTCGCCGAAATTTCCATCTGTGAAACAGAAATAATATCGATTGTTATACGATGGTTGAAAATGTGAACGTTATCACGAACTAGAACGAATTGGATTTTGGCCTGTTAACTGACGCTTCTCCAAACTTTCACTAAAGACTTTTTTTTTCCATGTAACCTTGGCTTGGTTTAATGAATTACACACATAAAGGACCAGCAAGGTTAACACAAACGTCATCTTGACACAAGTGAGGGTTCAAGGCTCACTTGGAGGTGCAGCCAGGAACTTGAGGTGCAGACTCTCCACCTCCTCATCCACGGGCATGCTCAGGAGGCCCCAGCGTTGGCCGCGCTGTGTGGGGGCCATCTTAACGCACACATCCCTGTTGCCCGACGCGCGCACGCCATCCAGCAGGCTGGCCAGCAGAGAGTCCCTGCATGAATAGTGTAAATAAAATGACGCGGTCTTAAACAAACTTGGGGGCGAATACTAGATTATTTGATGGACTAATCAGGATAGTCTATTCGACAAAATCAAATTAACCTGTGATCCTAACATAACAGTTCACATGTTTTTCCAGTGACGTACCCCTGGCTTAGAAGTACATTTAAAATTGTATCTCTAGGCATATTTTATTCATAAACCCAAAAAGTAGGTCGTCTAACATCATTTGCTGAAAAATTACAACACTAATGATTAAATAAAGGCATATGTTTTGCAAAGGTATCACTTTAAACGCAATTGAGCAAAAAGTGGATTCATGTTCCAACTCATTTGCTCTTTATTTTATAAAAAAAAGGTACAGACACAATATTGAAAAGTATTAGATTTGCAGATACCTGAAGAAAACTCATGTTCCTAATAACAGAGAAGTGCTATAGGAAAGGTATAGCTGACTCTAAAGTGTGTGTACCGTTCCGTGGAGGAGAACTTTCTGATTTGGCCTCGAATGAATTCGACCGTAAACACTTGAGGGTTGTCCACATCGCAGATGAGAGCAAACACCTGCAGGGAATAAGAAGAGGAGAGAGGAGGGAATCCCATAAATTGAAGGCAGTGCGATCAAGATGTCACACACACATAAAGTAATTTGACAATGCTGCGACCGCACCTCTCCAAAGGGTTTGATGGTGACAATGTTGTATGAAGCTGGATCCCTCTCCACCAAACATGTCTCGGTTAGCGCCAAGATTCGCTTCACAGGCTCCTGGAAACGAAAGAACGCTCAGCTTTAGTGAAAAAGGAAGCAATGAGGAGGTGGGCCGATGAGAAGGGTTCCAACCGGGTGGCGCGGGGTGATCTTCTGCACCGCAAACTCGGCCAGCGACGTGATGCTTTCGTCCGAGCTGTACTTCCCCAGCCGGTCCGTCACGAAAGTCTCAAAGGTGAGCGCCTCCTTCCTGAGCCGCAGCACGATGCCGATGAAGTTGCCCGCATGCTCGATGGCGCTACGGATGATGTCGTCACGGTGCTCCGAGGCAAAGAAATGCTGAAAGAGAAAGCCCGCCATTAAACGTCTGCATACCTTTCATTAACAAATGAACCTAATGCTTGCGGGAAAATCACTTATCTCTAGCGAGCGTGCAAACGCACCAGCCGACTGAAACCGCCGTAAAGGATGCAGAAGCCGCCCTGGTAGTCGGAGGTTTCCACGAACCCCTCTACGTTGCGGTAGTCGTAAGAGCACAGCACCCGATTGGTGTGCGGGTCGATCTGGTCGATGCCGCCCGGCGTCACCTCCAAGCTGACGCTCTTGCGTGTGTCGCTCCAGTGGTGCTTGTAGCAGTTGTACCGCTGGTGCACACAAGAGGACAGAGGGTGGGATAAAAGGAGCCTGACATGACAGCTCCAGCATTGCTTGGCAAAATTCAAGATCAAAATTTGAGGGCTTCAAATTCACTTTGCGCTTATTACAATGCACTTGCACTGGCCCCAAATGGGGGAACATTTTAACAGAAGCAGTAAGTGGCATTGCAGTGTAAAATTAAAAAAAAACAAAAAAAACTGTGCTGAAAAAAATGTCATGAGATGCAACAGCACCACCTACATGACTGGAGGGGGAAAGGTCATACTTCTCAGCTTTAGCGGTCTACGCTTCCTACTGTCACAGCATTTATAAGCAATCAAAACATGCAAGTGCCCTTCCCTACAAAGCTTAAAAATAATATTTACCTACACATCACTTTAATCCTAAAATACACATGCCTGTGTATTATTGCCAGCCAGAAACGTGACTGCAAATCAGGGTAGTCAAAGTGTGCAAACAGTGCCAGGTGAAATATGTACGGTACACGCATCTAAGAACACAAACGGCGCACACGTAGTACACGATGGCAAACTCAGCTTGCTAGAATAGTAGTGTACATTTTGAGTAGAAATATCATAATTTGTTGCAGAAGATTCTGCTTAACTTCACATGGGTACCAAATAATCTTTTGCTGTCTAATAACATTAAAAATTCTTTAAATTTCAAACTTTGACAAGATTTATATTTTTATTTATTATTTTTTTCAGGGATGAAAACTGAAAATAAGTTGAAGCCGAATGAATGGATTTTGTTTGTCTAAAATATTCCACAGTGTACCTTCCTGTGTATTTGTTACTCACCCTGCCAGTGATTTTGCCTTCTGAAAATTCTGTTCGGAATCTCTGTGAAAAGGAAAATCAGTGAGAAACGATGTAGGGTGCTTGCGCAAGGCTTGAACGCTTGCACTTTGGCCTTCACCAGAGCTTCCGTGAGCAACTCTGTTCGATGCTCCGTGGAGAATTTGAGCGTCTCCGACTTCTTGCCGGTGCCTTTACGGAACGTGAGGCTGAACTCCGTTCCCTGGCCCTTTCCCACCGGGCCGATTCCACAAATGTCTCCATAAGGCCACTGGAAAGTTACAAAAGATAAAATCACACGTTGACGGTTATTTAAGGTTATTTATTTATTGCTCAAACATGGAATGTCGTTTGTTACTCAGGGAAATGAACGTAATAAAAATGTCATTGTAGTAGTATAATAATCTATACATATAACAATAAAACTCTTGAATCATGTATTTTCCAAGAGGAGCTTGAGGGCCATGTTAAGCGGGTAGATTTTGCTCACCTGATTTGTTACTTCTAGTGTGGTGGGGTTGTACGTGGTGATTCCGTGCGTTCCCACAGAGAAGACGCGCTTGTACCTGAAACACATCAAAACATGCGGTGTCCCAGTGAAGTAAACCGAAAACACACTCTTTCGACTTGGTTTCCACCATATTATGGTAAGTGTGCTCTTGTTTCTTTCCAAAAATCAATTGAGACAATTTGGATGTGCTCTCTTCTCCTACTTAATGCAGTGCCAACGTATCGGCTAGGGACTCATCAATGAGTCTTAAAGTACCGTAATTTCGTCATTTCGATAACACAGACCATGTGTTATATTTGGACAGCCACGATCTATGTAACCTTTAAAGTCAGGGCTAGACTTATCATCGTGTTTTTGTAAAATTCACACAAATTGAAGTAAAAAAAAAAGGGGAGCGGGGTTATAAACAAGGTCGACTTGTACTTGAAAAAATATGGTATGTCAAATTTAGATCAATATTTAGGGGGGGTGTTGTAATCCAATTCTAAATTGGACTGCTTAAACTGCACCAACCAGAGCATAATTAAAATCAGGTTGAAATTGTTACGCTGGTGTTTATCATATAAACAGTTATGCCGATTTATTTGAATTGTGGATAGTTCATGCATCTGTTACAAATTTTCATAGCCCACACCGCAACATGCTGATTGGGCTCGCTTTCTCTGCGCATCCTCATTAGGCCGCACAACTTGAAGTGAGGTGGAGCCATGCACCCATGAAAGCGACTTAACGCGGAGAGACAGGACGCCGAGGCGGCCCGAGGCCCATCCCGCTCATCCCTTGATGTCATGCTATTTCAACGGACCTTTCCCTTGGGATTGTCTCCTCTGATAAAAATGAGACCACATTCATTTCCAAAGAAAAAAGACATTTGACTACAGTGTGGTAGTTCCGTTTGAACTTTCACAATGTAGTAGAGTGCAGTGTTGGTTAATGAGCAAGCCGAAGCAGATTTTTATAAGCGAGCTAACCAGGTGAAACGCTGACATCAGGAGTCCTTGCCAAACAGGACGAGTGAAGACGTGTTTTGTGTCACAGGCTTAAAGCTATGAAAGACAAGTGAAGCACTCGTGTTGCATTCACGGTGACAACGAGACGGTGCGCGATCCGCGTTTCCTTCCGGGCTGAGATATGGATTTCACTCAGCACACCCTTCGTTATAAAGTCTTTCCTTCCACTTGTGATGTTTCGTAATACAGCAAGTTAGGCAACTTCCCTTCATTCAGCCTACGTGCACGTGATGAGAAATGATGTGAATCAAACGAGAGCGTTCGTCAACGGGAGTCTGATCAAGGCTAGACGCCGGGCAGCCTCGCCTATGTTACAGAGATACCGATTGGTAATACGATCTCCCCGTCGCTCTGCAGCAAGCGAGGTCTCATCCGCTGTCAAATTCATGCGAAGCCTCGCTGCATCCAGTCTCGTTTTGGAGCTAATGAGCACTTGCAGCTAAGCGTCAAAACACAGGCGCTTGTGGAATTACAACTGATTGGCATTGTAGTACGCTAAAAAATCTGAACGAGTTTCAGCTGGATGCTATGAAACAAAAAGCCAAGTCAAAAATGTTAGCTTAGAAAATTTTCCTTTTTTTTTTTAAGGATGTTAATTTCATCTAGCCATGTTGAGCATTTTTAATCCATCATTAATTTACATTTACAAATAATGCCTTTAAAAACATGTCCAGAAAAATGACACATGCTCACGATTCAGGTAATGCCCAATCAGCTCAGAATGGAAACATCACATGACCAGACCCAGAAAACATGAAAAATGAGTTGATTTTGCTGCTTCATTCATATTCCACAAACACAGTATTAATCAGAATGCCGTGTTTAGACTTGCAGGGCTGCATAGAACATTTACCATACTATTGTACAAACAATATTTGAGTTGACCTTTCCTTTAACTACATAAATCAAACTACATAAGAACTGGCATACAAATCTGCTCGGGGAGGTAAATATTACCCTTGTGCGATAATACAAGAAGCTATGAATGCTTTGGTGAAGAAGCACTTTCTCCCTCACAATCATGTTAGAGGAAATCAGCACAATGGAGACCCCTGAGTCAGGTTTTTGATTTCCCCAAACGTGAAGCCAGAAAACAGTCATCAGAGACACCCAACACAAAGTTAGCATATCCGGAACGAAGCATGAAATCTACAGTAAAAGCAACGCAAAGCTCTTACTTTCCTCTCCAAGAGTGCTTGGTGGTGTAGTAGCAGGCCAGGTCCTTGTTGTCTTTCAGGACGTTCATCTTTTCGCAAGACCTGAGGAGCAGAGCAGACGGCGGAAACTTGAGGACGGACAACAAGTCGTTCATTTTGGGCCCTTTTGCGATTTGGCAGCGGAGCGCGGTGACAACGTCCGATTGTTGCGAAGCCATCTCCAGCTAGGTTAGGGGCTTTGCACCGCGGCGACGCGCACACTTCACGTTGCCTTTCGACATTCTACAGCGCTACAGCAAAAACCGCCGCCGGACTAACATATCATCCAACCGGCTTCTCCGCTGCGAGCGGCTTCAAATCAATCGGACCACTCACAATGGATTAGAAGTGCACAATGGGGTCAAGGGTCCAGAACACAGCAATCACTTGTCAGTAAAAATGAGTGAAACGCCAGCATGGATATTGATTGTATTCAGAAGGTCGAGGGTTAATCAACCGTAACTGTCAATAGAGACATATAAAATGTATATTAGTCGAACATAATTGTGCAGATGAAGATTTTGCCCCCGAAAATGCAGTACCCCTAAAAATGAGCTTCCCAAACCTTTTTTTTTAATGAACCACCCGCTGCTCTTAATTTGAAGAGAATTCCTTATAAAATTTCACTCAACTGAGATGTGCTAAAATAGATGGAGTAAACAAATGTTATTTCAAATATATTTCAAAAAGCTTGTTTACAGAAACATATAGGTTACAATAATAGTAAAGCATAGTACAAATTAAAGCTTTCCCAGTAAAATACCATGTCCCCTCGAAAAACGTGATATTTCTGCTGCTTTTAGATATGATGCAATGTAAAGTCAGCTTTTTAACGAAGTCAAAATGACATATGAACAAAACTGACTGGATATGGGCTCAACAAAATAAAAGAGGACCAAATAAAAAGCGTGATCATTGCCGGCTCCTCTTTCCTGAGAATGGTGACTTGGGGGCCTGCGTCAGCATTCTGCCGGGCTCCAGGAAAACGAAGACTCCGGCTTTCCTTCCTCTACTCTCAAGTCAAATCGAGGAATGCCCCCTCATGTCTGCTGCTGTGAATCAGCACTTGGAGGAAATTATTCACAATCCAGTCGGTCACGCATGGACACTATAATACGTAGAAGATCTTCAAACGCATACAAATTCATAAAAAGGCCACGGCAGATTCCAGGACTGAGTCATATGACAAGCCATACAGGGGCCAGCCCACACTTCCTGTCTGAAGATGGATCAATAATGAGGTATTAATGGATCATTCGAACTAAAGAAACATACCCATGCCGAGACTATCCTGACAGTTTTAGCATCTTCCCATTGAGGTTTGAAATGAAGCACTGATGTCACAGGATGCTTCCTTCCAGTTGTAGTTGACAGGTGCTACAGAATTGCGGCTGATGGCTCGGACAACTCTTGAAATGTGCCCCGTACGCTTCTTGGCCTCATATTTGGATTAATGGAGCAGAGCCAGGGTGCAAGGTTCAAACTGGCAAGCGGCATTATAGCACACAGCGGCAGTAACAAGCAGATATCGCTTTGATATAAACAGCCCCATTACATATATGAGCGTTGTTTTATTTTACACTATGTGTAAATTTTGTTGAGGATACAATGCTCGGATGACGGATTGACAGTTTTTGTGGGTGAATGCAATTTCCGGTAGTAGCAGCCTTCATTTTTACAATGCTTTTGCAAATCCTTTTTTTTTTTTTTACAGGAAAAACTGGCCAGTTGAGCAAAGATGCGAAGGGTTGTCGCAAAATGGACGTGAACCCTCAAACGAAAATGAAATCGTTTAAGGCTGCGTAACCACGAAGCAAGTCTCCGGTTGCCAGGGCAGGAGCACTTCATTGCAACCGCTATGACAGTTTGTGCGCTTCTCATTTCCTTCCTGGGGAATGAATGCCAACGTGTGCCTAGCGTTTCCTCACCTGGCTTATCAGGAGTCAACTTCCCTGCAAAGCGGCCTAGGAGCTTGACTAATGACTATGCAGCGTAGAGGCCGGAGCCTCCGCGATCACCACCCAAACGACACGTGTTCAAAGCCCAGGATGCTTTAACGGAGCGTTAAGAAAACCAACCCAGTTCGGAGCTCCATCTTGTTATGATAACAAGATAAGCGGCTAGCCAGCGCATCACTCGCGCGAGCTAAGCTAGCCGCATTAGCATCAGGTTCCAATTACATGGGTGCGATGGCTCCACCATAGGAGCAAAAAAATAACGCGTTTACCTGTCAAGTCACGAGCGGGTGAAAATTCCAGCCTTCCCTCGGCCCCCGGCCCTCCACTGTGTGCTGCCGCCGCCTCTTGTGGCAAAGGTGGCGAAGGTGCTCGCTTGACGCCGTCCCCCCCCAACAGCGCTCAGGACGCTGCCATATTCCTCCCTGCCACCGTGAGCCAGTACGCATGCGCCATGCCTGCCTGTCATGCGGCGGTCAGCTGATTAGCTTTTTCTGAAAGCATAGTCGCGTGAGCTGATTCCAGATCAGCGTCAACTCCGTTTTGCGCTGCTTTGAATTGATGAATACGGATAATTACGGATTGTGGAGCGGTTAGGAAATACACGCGTGTCCAAATAAAAAATAGAAACAGTACATTTTAAGTAATGCTGATGATCATTCACCATTCACTTTGGATGAAAAAGGGAAAATCCATTCAGAAATCGTTGGAAAAACTTTGAAAAAATCTGCAAACATTTACCAGAATGATTAACGCTCTGCATTGCATAACAAAAAAGGAACACACTAGGAAAAAATTGCACTCTGAGAAACGACGATGTATGTTCTATAACATTTATTCTATTTACCGTTCATACGTATTTAATATTATTTAATATGCACCATTCGGAGCAGGTCGTTGTATACCACCTATACAGTGACAGTAAAGGCATTTCATTCTATTCTATTCTATTCTATTCTATTCTATTCTATTCTATTCTATTCTAGTCTAGTCTATCTTATTCCATTCTATTCTAAAATTGACCCAGTAATTTCCAATGCAACCCTTAAATGTTTCCTCCATACAGAATTTAAGTCAAAAGATGCCTGAAACTGCAACACTAAGGTTAATGGAAGGATAGTGGCGCTCCCTAGCGGCGGTAATGATGTAATGATTCATTATTAAAATGAAAATAGAGCCCCAACCTTCAGTGAGCTCATTTTATAATTGATAACTTTCACCGTAACTCACTGCCATAAAATTGAAGTAAACACATTAAAATAATAATTCTGTTGTATGAGTAGCAACATTTGGTTGCACAGGTTCCACCATGTAATTGGTATTGATAAAGTTACGTCATATTTTGTAATAAATGCACATTTTTTTAACCAAGCAGGTGAAATGAGATCATTTGAATATTACTCACGTAGACAATATGGACAAAGACTGAGGTCAAGTAGTTCAACGACAGAGATAAAAATGCAGCCAACTAGATGGAGTAACTACTTTGTGCATGATGTGAGAAAAAAACACATTTCGGCCCGCTGTACTCAAATTTGAGGTAACTCACCCAGACTGGAGGTTGAGGGGAAACATCTTGGCCTCTGCCCTGCACTCATACACATCGACAGTGGTCAGTCACGTTATGATGGAGCATCTGATTTGGTGACCAATCATGCGCTGCCCCTTAGTCTAATTCATTTAGAGAAATCTGGGGGTGGAGTTTCCTGTCTTTTCTTCAGATCACATAATCACTAAAGGAATAGAACCCTTACATTTACATAAAACCTGTGATCTTGCATGGGAGGTCAGAGTTGCAAAGTCAAGGAAAAACTTTTGCCCCCCCCCCCCCCCCCCCATCAAATCAATCAATCAATCAATCAATCAATCAATCAGAATCAGAATCAGAATCACCTTTATTGTCACTGTATTACTACAATGAAATTAGAGGTGCTACAGTGGTGTCGGCGTAAAAATATACAAGATTTCACAATGTAGTGGCAACCCAACTTTTCCCCAGTAGTTTTTTTTTTTTTTTTAATCAAACTACACAGTCTAGCTACATATATTGTCTATTGTGTTTTTCTATGAACAGTGCTGCATTATTTTTTAAATGTAGCTACAAACAATTGCGATTGCAGAGTCGTGCTGCTTGATTTGCTTTTCGGCGTCATCAAGTGATATCTAGACATCCATGCAATAAGAAATAGTTTGAAATTGTATGCAAAACAGTTGCAGAATACAATTTTTGTAAAAATAAAGTGCATTATTGGTGAGTATAAATAGGCATTAATTTTAAAATGCGGTTTCGGATGCAGATTGTACGTAATGCACATTGTTTGTTACCCGCTGCGTTAACAGGTCACTGACGAAAAGCAGTCTATAAAATAAAAAACAAAAAAATGATTGAACGATTTTTTTTAAGTGTACTATTGGATTAAACATTTCCAGAGTGTGTACTGTCGTTAAATGGTTGAGTGCAATTGCTTGAATTTGTTTGTAAAATTGACGACAATGACGTCTTTGCTGTTGGATTCTGTGGTTTATGGAGGTAGCTTGAACGCACCTCTTGTAACCAAGGCAATGACGCTCTTGTTGGTTGCCGGGGCATTCTGTTGCAAACACATAGCTTCACTGCTAACCTGCCCAAACGGACAGGATTATCTCCCCACACCCACCGCGAAATAACCTCTTCAGTGCACCCCGAGTTAAGCGCTTAAACGACGTTAACGCGAACGCAGTCAACAAGTGTTACTTTTCACAAATCAGGTTTAGCCGCACATCATCATCCTCCCTTCCGTTTTGAGCCCCAAGCTAGCTAAAGAGGCGACGCTAACGTTAGCTCGACAGCCACCATGGTATGTCATTTTTTTAATCTTTTTTTTTTTAATCATCGCTTTGTAAAAGTTTTTGCCTCCAACATCTGATATTGGTGTTGCCAAAGAACTGCCGCCGCTTTAAATTTAGCTGTCTTGCTAGCTTTCTCACATTTAATTCTGTTAGCCGTGTTAGCACTGACTTTTTGCTACTTCTGGGATTTGCTTGAACTCTTTTTGTAGCAAATAAGCCCTGAAATAATCACCCCGACCAGCATTACCATGCATCGACTTCTACAGAAATAACAGGATTCAACGTTTTATCTTCGAAGATACTGTGCGGTGGAAAGGAGCTTTATTTTGTCAGAATACAATGCATGCAACGCAAGCATAAACCTTCCATACATTCATGTTTTAAATATTCAACAATATAACAAAATGTGCCTTGGCTTCGGCTTCCTCTTCAGTTCCCAAGATATTTGTTAGCTCCATTGCAGATTATTACAACTCGAATTGATCTTTCAAATGTGTTGAGTTGCCCAACCCTGCTTGTTCCTTACCTTGTTTTTTTTCTCCCTCCTGTAGGCTGAATTTGGATGTAATGAGCATCATCAGAGCGAGGTGATCAACTATATGCGATTTGCTCGATCCAAACGCTTGCTGAGGCTCAAGACCGTGGATTCCTGCTTCGAAGAGCTCAAAGACAGCAGGTGGGTGCTAGTCTTTTGTCAAGATGGCTGCACATGCAAGTCAGTTTATTTAGATACTTCCTTATCTACAGGACTATAATTTCACATGCATCGGATAAATAATAAGGGTAACAACAATTCTAACAAGTCCTTCAAGAGTGAGCACGTCTCGTGTTAAAGTTAAATACAATAGAACTGCGCTTAGGAAGTGAATCTTTGTTATACCGCTACTGGAACAAGGCGCACACTTTCAAATCCAACTCAGGATGTGGCCAGTGAACCTATGTGCCATTTTGTATTGTCCTGGTGGAGTTTAGATGAGCTTGTGTTTACTTGTATCCAAAGACTGGTGGAGGAGACCTTCACGGTGGATGAGGTGCGAGACATGCTGGATGGGCTGCACGTGGTGGTGCGCGGCGAGGTGGAGATGGAACTCATCAACACCGCGCACACCAATGTCCTGCTACTACGCCAGCTCTTCTTCCAGGCAGAAAAGTTCTACCTGCGTCTGCAGACGGATATCTCCGAACTGGAGAACAGGTGAAGAGCAACCGGTCCCAGTTTGGGTGTGGGGGTATAAGTCCAAAGCGGGTCGTGATCATCCTTGAGAAGGCCAACTCCACATTAAACCTTGCATTGCCAAATAACATATGGACATCGATGCCTTGGTGCACTTTCATTTTTAAGTACATACGGAGAGTGTTGCCCGTAACGTAACTAATGACCGACGTCAACAACTCCTGAAATCAAATTCGGTTGTTAATTATGCTAATAAGGACCCCTAAAAACATGTAATTGTCCTGACGTCTTATTTCCTATCTATCAGAGTTGTATGTATTATTTATCTGTTATCCAAAGAGGCCATTTTCTTTATTGGATACCTGTTTACGTAGCGTAGCCTTTATTTGACATACCTGTGTTTTGATGAACTTCATGTCACATTTCACCTCGGTAACCTTTGCTCTACACATGTGCTCAAAATGGGTGGATCAGACTTTTTTTTTCTTCCAGCCCGACGTGACAGATAGTTTCTAAAGCAACATGTACGCCCTGACAAGCGTAGCCATCTACGTGCAGTTTCGCCGCTTTTTCAAACCACATCTGTGTACTCCTTCCCTATCTTTCGTACGAGTGCTCTGTCGCTATCAACAAAACAAGGGTGTACCCAAAATCTCCTCACTGTAGAATTATCTTCATCTTCATGACAACAACTGTAAAAATGTCAATGCATGCGGAAAGATCCATCAAGCGACAGTAGAATATTTGTCTGTTTTAATGTAGAACTGAAAAGAGTTGAATGGCAAAAGATATTGATTATGGTTCATGTGTGTTCCACCTTGTCTAAACACACTCGCTGGCCATACAAATGTTTTTTTTTTTAATGATTTTGATATTCTTTTTTGTTGTTAACTTGCCCCTCAGTTTTCCCGGCGTAAACGGACGGTCTTCTCCTTCCCCGACCTCACCCCCCGACTTGCTTGTCCGATTACAATCGGACGCCTTCGCTCGGTGTCATGATATCGAAATTGATGGAAAAGATCCACTTTTATTCATTTTTGATTATTTTTCTCTTTAACTACGATGCATCAAAATAATCCAAGCGGTACACACATAATGCCAAAGGAATACACAGCGGAAACAGGGGACGCATTGATGGTTGTTTGCGGGAAGCTAACGTGAAGCTAATGTTCGTAATAGGGAAATGTGGAAAGGAGAGACAGTGCAATGGCATCTCGAGCATTTTGCGTTCCACACAAGTACTGTGCTGTAATTTAATACGTCGACCAGCAGTACAATAATGACGTGCTCCCAAAAAGATTGAAATTATTTCCTTGGTTTAAATCACTGCTCCAATTCGAATCAAGTCTCACATTGGGATAGTTTTGTTTGAACCAAAAAAAAAAAAAACAGACAATTTGGATGCACTTTTTTTCCCCTCCTCAAAACAGTGCCAAGGTATCGGAGCGGGACTCTATATTGGCAGATCCTGAAAATCAGGTGACTGGGGTGCAAAAAAATGCGAAGGGGACACCCCAAAATATTTCCACAAGCTGCTCTGACTCAGAGCCCTCCACCTGTTGCTCTCAGCAAGGCATCTCTTTTGTGAGGGCCAAAACATGCGATGGGTGATTAATCAACATCAAGCCTTTTTTTTTTTGGCGTGGTCACATGACGAGTCTGTTCAAGCCGAATGTTCTCTCCATACAGGGAGCTCCTAGAGCAAGTCGCCGAATTTGAGAAGACTGACTTTAAAGTCTCGGACAAGGTGAGCGCTTCCAAATCCTAAAAGTTGATGCGCACAGGGGGCGGAGCGTCTCTGGTCAATCCCATACCAAAAGGAACATTTTGAAATCAGTTTTTTCAGGCATTTTCACACATGCAGTATTCTCAGAGCCCTTGTAGTCTTCCAGAATCATTAGCGCACTTTCTGCATCACCCTGGCTACGCCCCCGGATGCATACGTTAGCAAACATTTGCACTCGTGGCCCGAAGCACTCAAGTGTGTCTTTTCTCATTTGTGCCAGATGAACCAAGACAGCAGTAAACCCAAGTTGGCACCGCTTAATGAAGCCGGAGTTTCCGAACTTCTAAACAAGGTAAAACGGAGGAATGGATGGTCATTTGCCATCTTTCGTGATTCCTTTGTACTTTTTAGGAGATCGCAAAACTGCAGGAGGAGAACGAAAGCCTGAAAACCAAACTGCGCACTTTAGAATCCCAGGTATGAAAGCATACTGTTACTCATTTAATGCCATGGACGGATTTCAAAGATTTTTACCTTGCTGCCAGTGACTCAACTCATTCTGTCCCACTGACTGCAATATGAATGAAAAATACTGTATGTGCGAACCGGACTGGCGGTTAATGTGTTCGTACGCCGCGTTCATCGCAACTTGTTCTCTTCCCACCAAGGCAATGAATGTGCTGGATGAGAAGACCAAGGCCCAGCGAGCCCTTCAAGATCTCCAGAAGGTACAAGGGGACCAGCAGGTAGTGCTCGCTTGGATTTGGGCCCACTCGTTTTCAAGCAGATTCCCGCCGCTAACGGCGCCGTTCCCGCCCCGTTAGCTGACAGCTCAGTCTAAGGAGATCAGCAGTCTGGAGGACACGGTGGCGGCCCTCAAGGAGGACTACGAGCGCTCCTTGACTGTCAGCGCCGCCTCCCAGAAGGACCTGCAAGAGAACCTGGTCTCGGCCAAACACGAACTCCTGCGGGTGCAGGAGCAGCTGGCCTTGGCGGAGAAGGTCCGTCCTTGCGCATGCCGCTCTTCGAGAGCTTGACGTTGAGTGCGTGCGTTGGTGTCCAGGAGCTTGACAAGAAGTTCCAGCAAACGGCGGCCTATCGAAACATGAAGGAGATCTTGACCAAGAAAAACGAGCAGATCAAGGAAATTCGAAAACGACTGCAGAAGTACGTGACCGTGTATCACCTTTGATATCTACTCTCATCGGCGATGATTATGAACTTGTGCTATACTTTGTAATGCAGGGGTTCCCAACCTTATCACCCGGGTCAACACTTGAGATTTTTATTGTAGACCGGGAGGGGGCTGAAAAATGCTACACAATGTAATATCAACAGCAGCCAGAGGCGGCGTCAAAAACAAAGCTCAGGTCAAACAAATTACAAACAAATGAACTGTTAAAGGATAAACTAAATCATTTCCAAAACATCATTACTTTGGGTGTGGCCCATCCAGGACCAGTAGATCCACGGACCAGTACCGGGCCGCGGACGGGGATCTCTGTTCTAATGCGTTTGTGTTTACGTGAAGCGAGTAGTTTTGATTTATTGCGGATTTTCATGGCGTCTGTATTTCAGATATGAGCCGACCGAATGAGGCCCCGTCGCGGCTCAGAGGGAAGTTCACTTCCAAAGGCGGAAGCGGAAGGTACGGCGCGTTTTGGGACGGGACATCTTCAATCCCCGTGCGAGCAGAAGGAAGCGGCACTTTAGTGACAACTTTTTCATTCATTCTTAATCCGACCTCTTTTTTTTTTTGCGGCTTCTGAGTGGATGTGCCGATCAGAATCTTCTTAAGATGGGTCAGGCATCCCTTGGTCAGAGGTTCTATGGAACCGCTATCATGTTCCCACTAGAAGAGGCCTTCGCTCAGTTGGACTTTGACGATTCCAAATAAAAAGAAAGAAAAAATTGTCCCTGAATGCCAGCACATTGTCTCGACTTCCTGTGAAGTGTCTGAACTTTTCAGTCATTTTGGCTTCAGCTCATTTGCTCGCTTTGCTTTCACATGATGAATATAGACGATTTCCTGGAAAAGGAGCATCAGAGATATTGATGGATGTCAGCCCCAAAAATATATCAAGATAGATCCAAATTCTATGTTAAACTACAAAGCAGTCCAAATTTCTCATCTTTTTCTCATAGCTCAGTCTTGTGAATTGAATCAAAATCTGTTTTCATTTTGGAAAACGACGTTTTTAAAAATTTGCCTGAATTCCAACATGATTCTGAACCAAACCGATTACTGAATCCTAAGATGTTGGTGTATTTTTTGAAAAAGGATGGAAATAAAACAACTAAATTATCCATGAATTGACGAAACAATGGACAGGTTACTCGGTTGTTAAAATAAATGAATTGCAGTCATATGGTGATTTAAGTGAACGCAGCAGCCACGGTTGCGCTGAGGAAGCGCACCTCGGGTCACTGGTGGCGTGCAGCTGTTTCCCTGGGCCCCGCTTGCGGTGCAAAGTGGCGCGCGTCCGCAAAGCGAGGCGAGGCCGCCGCCTCTTGTGAAAGCCGGCGCGGCCTGTCAATCAAGCTGTCGTGTTGCTCGCGCGAGTTTCGTCACCTTTGTTTGGGCCTCTCCTTGTGTCCCATGTGTTGTGCTGCTGCTGCGGTTAGTAATGTGACTCGGGTCATTTGATGTATTTCCCTTTACTGGCAAGCCTGGCATGCCCCACTTTTTTTTTTTTTTTTTTGTCATGTCACATGAATTGTTTTGAGTAATGTCACCCTGCACTTACTCCTTATCCGGCACAAAGCAATTTTCAATGAAAAAAAAAAGACGTAAAATGCCATGTTTGATTTTCTAAACTTAATTTCCAGTGGTAAATAAGCACCAGAAAGGTATAATAGCATAGTGTTTTATTTCTTGCTTGTCTGTCGGAACATTGCCTCTCTAATGACAATCTGTAAAACGTGAACAGAAAAGCATTAAAAGGAGTCACAATAAGACAATTTTGCATGAAGTTGTTTCATGTTCCAATCAATTTGCTCTTCATGAAAAGAAAACTACAGTTCCTTCCACCGCATTACAAATGATGAAATTAGATTCGCCGATGCCTGCAGAAGCCGGGATAAAATGTCACATACACCCTAAAGTATGCCCACGTACTCCCGGAAGTACTGATAGCCGAATGGAATTGTCCAGGCACGGGGACAGATGGCAATTGGCTGACCCGAGCTTCCTTCAAATTTAGCCATTCTCCTCTCTCTATTTGCTGTTTTGCACAAAACGACACCCAAAATGAACTGTTGTGTGCAAGATAAGCATAATTTGTTTGTTTTTTTTGATCAAACAACCCAGATCATTGGATCAAATCGATGCAGTCATGGGGTTGCTCATTTTATTACCCAGAATTGTGTTATTTTTTAGCCAACAATTTTTAGAGTGCACCCGAAAGAAGACTCGTACTCCCCTCAGACAGTGCGACATCTAATGAGATGCGATACAGAAGCCGTATGAAAACATCAGCCTTAATTCTGCTTTTTTGTGTGCGTGTCGGTCCAATCTATCAAAGTCAATCGACTATGGACCCAGAATTGCGAGTAAGGGAGTGTTGGTCTGCACTTTTTATGCCGGAGCAGTGCCATCTAATAGCTGGCACGAAGATGGAAAATCCGTTAAATCGCATCCCGTGAGACCGAAATGGGAACTCATCCATCATCCGAATGACAGCAGAGGCAAAAAAAAGTGTCCGATTACGCATCAAAGATGCTTCCCACAGCTGTAGTGGGGTCCGTCCCAACTCTGTAATCGCACCTGAAGGTTTTGCCTTTCACGCATCGGTCATGCTAAGCGCTCCACCTGTGAACACAAAGCTTTTTTTTTTCATTTTTTGCCATGATGATTTTGGACAGCAGCGTGAGGGGGGGTCCCATGTTTGTGTGTATGTGAGCGTGCTGGCTGTTGAATGATCAGCACGTGACCCGGTGGCGGGCGAGGAGTCATAAAAGACAGGCGATGAGTCGCACTCGCACAAAAGAAGAAGAAGAGCTTCAAGGTAAAGCGCTTGTTGCAACACTCACTCACTCACTCACTCACTCACTCATTATTACGGTGGTCACGGAACGTTTTTTGGTTAAGATTTGCAGATACCATGGATGATTTCTTTCCTTCCACGTTTATGACAACAGCAACTGACGACTATGTCACTGTGAGTATTTCTTGTTTATGCCATGACATTATGACCATGATATAATTACTGCAGTTTATCAGAATATGAACTAGGAATTAACTACGTCTATATTCCGTGTGACTTCCCTTTAAAGCTCCTTTCTTTTGATGTGTTAAACTGACTTCAAAATTGGCATATTTGCCAATTTGTTTGAACATGCATATTAACTACAAAAATTGAAACAACTTTTTTTTTTTCTTTTTTAGTTTCTAAAAAAATGTTTTGATGAAAAACTGTAAAAGATCCTGCTCAAAAGTGAATTGGGTCAAAAAATGCCAAATTGATCATTTTAAAGGTGAGATCGCTCCCCTTCGACCTGATTTGGATTATTTTGACCCAACTGTTTTGAAATTACTATCCACTTGAAAACAGGTAGGTCCAATATAACCCAAATTGGGGTAAAAAAAAATGGGCTCACCTAACTTTTTGGGTTAATGAATACCCTAAAAAGTTGGAGTAGTCCCACCCAATTTGCATTGTTTTGTTTTGTTTTTTACTAAAACATTGATTAAGAAAAAAATAATAATGATAAACGTTGTCAAAAATGGCCCAAATCTGATGAAAAATAGGCTGAACCAAATTTTTGTGTCAAATGAATAACTTAAAATGTTGTGTTGGTCCACTTGGCCTGATTCGGGTGATTTTTTAACTGTTTTAGAGTAAAATGCACTTGAAAACAGTTAGGTCTAAAATAATCCAAATTGGGTCAAAAATTAAAAAAATAATAAATGCTTTTGGGGTCAAATGAACAACATACAAAGTTGGGCTGGTCCCACCCAATTCGCATTGTTTTTAACTAGCTGTTTTTAGAGCGTAATAGACGTTGGTTTAAAAAATAATAAGAATTTGGAAAACCTTGGATCACAAACTGCCCAAATCTGGTCAAAAATGGGCTGTCCCAACAAAAAAAATGTGGTCCCTTTCTGCTCCAATATGGGTTTGTTTTAACCAAACTATTTTTTTGGAGTGTAAAAAATGTTGTTTGATAAAAATTTGTGTCAAATCAGAAATATAGACCCCAAACATTTTGGGTAAAATGAATGGAAAGTAAGGGAGGTGCTCTTTTGACTCGGTTTGGGTTATGTTTGATCCAACATTTCTGCAGTTGAGTGTGTCTTTTAAGAACGACGACGGTTTGAAAAACAAGCACACTTGTGGCAGCTTAACTCGCACGCTTCTATAAATAACAGTGACGCAAAAGGTCGGTTTCTGTTCTTTAAGGTACAAAAAAATTCATGGATTCCCATTGGCTTCATTTTCGCCCTCCGAGCCCAACATTTATCACTTGACGAAATCAATTTCAGCATGCCTATTTTCTCCTAACGTTAGTAAGATTGTTTCAGTACGCTCCTTATCTGTGGCCCTCATCTAACCTGGCGGGCCCCTAACCAGAGACCCCCGCCCCCAAGAATCGTTGAATCCCCCCCACACCCACACTCTTTGGATAGCAGCAGGAAGTCGTGCAGCCATGTGGTTTCTCCAGGCGAGACAAGCAGCTGCACGAGCTGCGCTCAAGTCTACTCGCTCCGGTTAACTTGCTGCATGTGCGTGTTTGATGTCACATCATTGCATGTCCGTCGAGCGCTTTTTGTCGTGCTCTAAAAGTGTGGCAGCAGATTTACCGAGAGAACAGGAACGTACGTGACAGGAAACGAAAAGATAAAAACTAACATCTGTCACCATGATGAAATCAACACGAAACAACCAGAACTGCCTTGTGAAGAGCGTGTCTTGGTTTGCGAGATGTCGCTTGACTATTTTTTCGTCTACTTCAACGGTCACCACTAGATGGCAGCATCCCACTATCCATCAGTAGCACTAATGCGCCATTGAGTTCTTGGTCTTTCAAGGGGCGGAGCTACAAGGTGTCCAGGGCTGACCACGCTCGAAACAAAAGACAACCAAACACAAAGTCTCCAGTTTTTTGTATCTTTATCAACCTATTTCATGGTAGCTGCAGTCCATTGAAGTGTCAAAAGCCCCCCCGCCCCCCTTTTTTATAAACCTAAAAACTACAAAACTAGAAGCGTGGCAGCAGAAGTTCAGAACTCTGTGCTGAAGTTCATGATCTATATGTTTAGTTTACAGCGTAACCTCGGAACCTCGGCACTTGCAGTCTTTTTTTTTTTTTTACTCACCAACGGTACATTGTCGTGTTTTAGCAGGACCCTTTGGATTACTCGGGCGACTATGACACGGGCCCCACCCAGATCACCGGCATGTGCGACAGGAGCTGGGTCAGGCAGTTCCGAGGCTGGTACGAGCCCCCGCTCTTCTGGACCATCTTTGTGCTGGGCGCCGTGGGCAACCTGATGGTGGTCTGGATCTACACCACCGTGCGCAACCGCCTGAAGACCATGACGGACGTCTACCTGCTCAACCTGGCCATAGCCGACCTCCTCTTCCTGTGCACGCTGCCCTTCTGGGCGGCCGACGCCACCAAAGGCTGGGACTTCGGCGGGGCTCTCTGCAAGACCGTGTCAGCTGTGTACAAGATCAACTTTTTCAGCAGCACCTTCCTGCTGACCTGCATCAGCGTGGACCGCTACATCGCCATCGTCCAGGTAGTGTTGGAATTCTCCGGATCGGCCTTGGTATTGAGACCGAGCTCAAGACCGGTCTCTACCTCCAAAAGTCGTGCTTTTGTCTCGATCTCGACCTCCAAAAATGTTGGTCCCGTCTCGATCGCGACCTCCGAATGCCTCGGGCCTGTCCGCATCTCAAAAGTCACGCCTTGGTCTCAATCTCAAAGTCATGGTCTTGTCTCGGTCTCGACCTCCAAAAGGCTTGATCTCCTTTCGGTCTCAGTACTCTCTTGTCCGGATAAAAGTCTTGGTCTTAGTTGGTGTGATCGTGACTGCAGCGCTGCATGTGCAGGTCACCAAGGCTCAGAACTGGAAGGAGAAGCGTCTGTTCTACAGTAAGCTGGCCTGTCTGGTGGTATGGCTGGTCTCCAGCCTCTTCGCCTTGCCCGAGTTCCTTTTCGCCCGCGTGAAGACGGACCCGAACGGCTCGTCCTTCTGCGCGCTGGTCTACTGGAACAACGCAAACAACCGCACCAAGATCCTGGTGCTGGCCCTGCAGATCTGCGTGGGCTTCGTCCTTCCTCTCCTAGTCATGATCTTCTGCTACTCGGTCATCATCCGCACCCTTTTGCAGGCCAGGAGCTTTGAAAAGCACAAGGCTCTGCGCGTCATCTTCATCGTGGTCTTTGCGTTCCTGGCCTCGCAGCTGCCCTACAACGGCCTCCTGATGGTAGAGGCCTCGCAGGCCGCCAACGCCACCATCACAGACTGCGCCGTGGTCAAGCGCTTCGACGTGGCCGGGCAGGTGGCCAAGAGCCTGGCCTACACGCACGCCTGCCTCAACCCCTTCTTGTACGTCTTTGTCGGGGTGCGTTTCAGGCAGGACCTCCTGAAGTTGTTGCAACCGTGCGTCCGGGGACCGGAGAGAGGCGGGATCGTCAAATTCCAGGCTGTTCCCAAACGTCCCTCGGTCGGGACGGACACTGAAACCACACCGGCTCTTTCCTTATGAACACCGTCGTCCATTACTTTTCCGTAGTGTTAGGTCCTCGTGAGCGTCCTCGCGAGAGTCACGGTCGAGCTGGGGCTCATCCGGCTGACGAAGGCGACAGGCGGTTGTGCATGGAGATGTTGGATTAGGCCTCCTAGACACGTAAACTCGAAAGGTGGTGAGTTAGGCCCTTGTGACCTTTCTCCCGGCGCCCATCTTCCAATCTGTCTGCACCGTTGCGCATTGCAGTGGTCCCCAACCTTTTTCTCACCACGGACTGGTCAACGCGTGGCCAGATTTCACAGGGACAGAGCGTGTGCGTCGCCAACAGGGCCGCCGTCCTCCCTCACTACAAAATGTAAGATCAACAGCGGCCAGAGGCGCTGCTAACAAACAAAAGATCAAGCCAAACAAAGTACAAATGAATGAATTGTTAAAGGATAAACCAAATCAGGTCTAAATCATTATTTGGGATGTGGCCCAGTTTGTACAATACGGCGACAGATTCGAGTACATGCTCCACGTCTGGTTGCGCCATCTTTCTGGCATCCGTTAAATAGTTCAGCACTCTTCTGGATGTTACTGCTAGAGTAGTGATGCTTGCATCACATATCAAAAAAAATAAAAGATGTTTTAAAATGTCAGGCTAACCATATAAATCATCTTTCAAAAATAGCGATCAAATATAATGGTAGCTGAATTTGCTGTGTGCACTCCTTGAGCCTCAATCCTGACCTTTGACTTTTTGTACAAAAGATACAAATGTAAATACTGTTCTGTGAGTTTGTATTATCACTTTTTGGATGAAAATGTACTTTTTATTTTCAGAAATAAACATTTAAAGACGTTGGGTCGACTTCAACCGTTTATGATCAATGTGCAACTGCCACTGTGACTTTGCACTTTACAAATGCAGAAATCACTGTCACATGGAACTACATTGGCACACCGTTGCTTGTGTTTGTGGTGCAAAAAAAAAAAAAAAAAAACGGCATACTGCAGTTGGGCACATGACCTCGAGAGAACCTTGTGCGTTGCGGTAGGCCACAGTCTGCTGTACCTTGTGGCCTTCAGGTGAGACTTTGAAAACTATTTACTGCTGCAGCTGCTTGTCACAGCAGGAAGTTTGCTTTCTTGTTCCTCAACAATTTAAGTTTCTCATTTGTCCTTATTTTAGTTTCCGAGACGCTGATGTTGTTTTGATCAAAAAAGAGAAAAAGTCAAACCCATGTTAAAACAGGCAACGACTCATGTATTTCTAAAAAAGGAGAAACTAAAAAGAGGACGTATCCTCTCGCGCAACACTTGATATTTTTGTCCCCTGACTCTAAAATACATGACCTACTAATGTCACCTTAATAACCCCTGTAAAATTTAAGAGTCTAAAAAAAAAATAACTAAAATCATTTTATCATAAGGCTGGCCATTTTAGCATAAACGTCACCTTGCATCCTCAATGCACAGTGAATGAACAGATTATGAAATTCTAGCCCTGAAATTAAGTGGTTTCAAATTTAGTATCTGCTTCTGTTTTCCGAATAAAATAAAAGCATCCGTGGCCTGCTAAGGAGGTTAACGATATATACTGTATTTCTGCCCTTAAATAAATAAATCGGGACGGCCTGTATAGTATCACTAATAAAGATATTACGTACTACACTAAATATTTGGACTAACAACATTTCTAGGCCAAAAACACCTGAACATGAAAAAATAGGTATGTGGACGAAAACAGCTAAAACCTGTAATGGCAGTGTTTCATGTGTTTGATTTTCTTGTATGTGAGAAAAAAATGTTAAGTAGTAGTCTGAAAAAAGTAAAGTGGAAGAGTTTCATGCAGAGCCAGTCTTCCCTACTGTTTCGCAATCGGACTTCTTTCATTTGTGGCCTGCATCACGGTCTTGTGCGGAATAAATGTCTTCCGTGCGTGTTTCCTGTTCGGACTCCTTTCAGGGACGGACAGACACACCGCTCCGCCCTCGCCGTCAACATACATTGACTTGAATAATCCTCTTATAGTGTCCACCCGCTGTCCATTGCCATGCAGAACATGCTGACCCTTCTCTCCAACGCGCTGTGTCGGATCACCGGCAGGACTGCGGTGAGTGTTTTTTCCGCGGCGCTCGACTAACTGAAGCCTTATTTCTCTTCCCCCGGGCGAGCTAAAGACGTTAACGGCGCTAGCTTGCTTCCGATGGGCACGCTGCCTGTTCGCTGACCTTGTCACAGCCTCACTTTGTTTCCAGTCAATTTCTTTTTCATAACTTGCTGACCTTTCAGGACATAGTGTGACTTAATTATCATGTGTTACCAATGTATGATACAAATACGTTTTAGTTGAGAGTGAAGTAGAGCTGGGAAATTGGAATTACTTCGATTGATTACCCATTTAAAAGAATCGAAGATTTGAAAGTTCGCCAAACCGCAAGGTTTTGTAAAAGTGATCAACAACTTAATTGTGGCATTTGAACAAACTATGCACAAGCGTTCAACTACCTTTAGCATTTGTTAAAACTCGATTTAAAATGTGTACGTTTTCTCCAGTTTTTTCAACTAATTAAATCAAATGTTTGTTTGGGGGTATTGAATTTTAGATTGTAATCGTCCGTAATAACTGAATACAGTCAATATTTTCTTTTTTGGGCCAAATCACCCAGGCGAGAGAGCCATTTAAATAATAGAGCTTCCTTGTTCTTCCAGCAAGACTTTCACAACGGTCTCCCTCTACTTGCATGACATCTTTACAAAAAAATGCTGATAGTGTGATCCTGCTTTTGTCCACTCTATAAAATGTATCACATGTTGTTTTTGCCCTTCAATGCTGCATCGCTCACAAATCCAAATTGATGTCTGGCTTCTTGTCCCTGTTGCACTCCCAACCGAACCACAGGGAGCCCAAACGGTGTCGGAGGTAAGCTGCTCATCGCTCACCTGCTTTTTGTACCTAATCTTTCCCCCTGCTGCGTCTTATTTTTACACTGCAATGACACTCGGCGCACTCCTAAAAGTCTCATTTACAGGTCATTTCAACAGTTTTGTCTAAAAGTCTTACTTTTATGTTATATTCATGTTACTTTCTCCAAAGTATTCCAAAATTGCTAGTTAATTTCATGTAAATATGCAAATGTTTCCCTATTCTTTGTAATACAAATTCACTATCAGATACATCTTAGTAGTAATAGAAAGCTTGCTTGATTATTTATTTAATAGGATTGGACACTATCCACATTAAAATAATAAACCCAACAAACCTACATCTGAAGAAGTTTTGATTCATTAAAAAATAGTTTTAAAACGGTGCACAACATTTTTAATATATAGCGATTTTAAATCTGCTTAATCATAAACTTATTCATAGCCTCTGCATAATGCCAGAACTAAGTAGCTAATAACTATTGTAAACAATTGTGCAAAAGGTCCATTTGGCTAATTTTCAAATCATCGATTTCTGAAAAGGCAATTTTCTCAAATTAATTGAATTAATTGCCCAGCTCTATGCTAAAATGTCACCATTGACAGTCGAGGCCATGCAAGGGAATGACTTGGCATTTCTTACATTCTGTTATTAGTAAATGGAATTTTGTGAGAGTTCCCTCAGGAATTTAAAGTAATCTCGGGAAGCGGTCTTGTTTAAATACCGTCATATCGATGTAAACACACTGTCGCCGCCTAAAAGTCAAATTATACACAGAGGCAGCCTGCCTAGTCTCCACTTTTGCCTTCTAGAGGTTTCATGCTCGGCGCTCCCTGTAGGTTGGCTTCTCGCTGGCTCTGATTGGTTGGCTCCTGTGCTCCCCAGTTGCTGATTGGCCTGTCAGAGTACGTCAGTCTAACCTGGCCGGCGGCGCCCGACTTGGCACAGATGCAGCCGGTGCCCCCCAAACCTCCGCCAGTAGCCGCCGCTAAAGCCAACGCGGCGCCTTTAGCTAGCGCGTCGTTAGCCGCACCAGTAAGAAGCGGAGATGCTGGCCTCCATGTCTGCTTGCCTGCCTGACACTAACTTTTTCTTTCTAAGCCCCCGTATCCCCTGGGGGAAATTTTGACCCAACTTGGGCTTTTACAACTTTTTGATGTGTAGTATCAAAGATAAAGCATACAAAAAACGATAGGGGGCTAAAATATTGCTTAAACTTTCAATATGCCGTCCCTTCTAAATGCTCATAAACGGGAGGTCGAAATGTACACCCCGCAGATGTCAAATTTAGCCCATGTTGGGCTCATTTACGGCTATTAAAAATGGAAAATACTGTCATTTTTGGACATATTGAAAACCCGATGTTTTATCATGCATTTCCTATGATTTTTGCATGAATCCTTTTAACAGCAACTATCCTTGTGCAATAGAAATGTTTGTGTTGAGAGCTCCCGGGGGCGCCAGCGAGCAACTTTTGAGATTTGCAAGCCTTTCAATAACTTCGTTGAGTGGCTTAGCCTCGCACTCGTCATGCAAAGTTCTAGCTATGCATTGTGGGACTTCTAGTTGACAAAATTCTTCGATCCAAGAATTAAATGTTGTAGGAAAGCTTGTATTTTGCTGCAATCTGTGCATTTACGCACTACTTGGGAGCATGATCAATCAGTCTTCTTCACTTTTGGTGTGTGAGCAGTGTCAAGGGCGCCCCCTTGTGCCTTTGAATGTGACTGATAACCCTGGTCATCAATTGCTTCTCCGAGCTTGCAAGCTCTCTGCTGTGGCTTTTCTGTGCTGATTGTTTGTTTGTTTGTGTGCATCTCCAGGCAGCCCGCGTCACCGCATCCCGCTCTTTCACTGACTTTACACCGCAGGTGACGTTGGACATCAAGGTGAGATTTGAAGAAGCATCATCAAGGCTGAGCCAATTGCATTGTGGCGGTGCTTTCAGACTTGGAACCCGTTTGTGGAAAAAAGAAAAGAAAAAAAAACAGTGTCATGGATGAGAATTCTTGCATTTTAAAATAATGATAAAAATAAATAAATAAAATTCCGGCAACTAATCTTTTTCTTATCTAATAGTAATCCAATGGAGCAATGTAGGGATCTGTGACCATTGGATGGCAGTGTTGCCGTACATACAACACATATATTACATACTTTGAATTCTTTGTAAGAGCTGGAACTCAATCTTTCATACGATAGCACCCATGTTTACATAGACCTAGCACACATTATTCCGTCGACCTTGAAAGATGGGGGAAAATACGAAATATACTGTCACTCTAGAGGTTACCTTTTCCGATTACGCTTGGCACTGAAAGAGTTAATTCATTATCTCTCAATTTTGCTTTTCTTTTCTGCACTTCTACATCCTGCCACTTAAAACGGTCGGCCATCCCCATTCCATACGTTGCTTTTTGTGGCGTAAATAATTTTTCTCCCACCGCCGCCAGAAATGCGATCTACACCGCTTGGAGGAGGGGCCTTCGGTGAAGGCGGAGCTAACGCGGGAGCAGGGCCTGCAGTATTACCGCACCATGCAGACGGTGCGGCGCATGGAGCTGAAGGCCGATCAGCTTTACAAGCAGAAGATCATCCGGGGGTTCTGCCACCTGTACGACGGGCAGGTGGGCAACGCGTTCATTTTCGGTTTCCTGCTCACATTGCTCGGAAAATGGGTCCTTTTCATCGGGCCATGTTTGTCACAGGAAGCTTGCGCTGCGGGTGTGGAGGCGGCCATTAACCCCAGCGACCACCTGATCACGGCGTACCGCGCGCACGCCTACACGTACACCCGCGGCGTGTCCGTCAAGGAGATCCTGTGCGAGCTAACGGGTAAGGGCGCCGCGACGGCAAGTGGGGCGCTTCGATGCCGAGCCTCAGCCGTGTGGCCGCGCAGGTCGAAGAGGCGGAGTCTCCAAAGGCAAGGGGGGCTCCATGCATATGTACGCGCCGCGTTTCTACGGGGGCAACGGCATTGTGGGAGCGCAGGTGAGACATTTTGAGCCCATTCTTGTGTTGTGTGGATTCCTGACACGGTGTGCAACTCTTCTTGCAAAACCTTCTTTTGTGTCCAGGTTCCATTGGGTGCCGGTATCGCCCTGGCGTGTCAGTACCAAGGCAACAATCAGTTGTGTGTGACGCTGTACGGCGACGGCGCTGCCAATCAGGTAGGAAAATGGCATGCAGAAATGCACCGCTGGATAGGTACCAAGCCCTGCAGCCAAACTGCAAATATTTAATCACCCCTCTGAAAGGGGCTTTGTAATTGTGCACGGATGCCACAAAATGGCAGCAAAGCAGTTCAAATGGACAGGATTAAGAAGTATCAACACCAGGCATCTCATGTGGACGTAACTATCATCCCATGTCTTGTAAATACATTTAAATCATTCACTTAAAGTACCTTCGCATGAGGCTCATCAGCGATGAGCTAGCATAAGATGCTAACATGCAAGCCCAAAGGGATGTGACCACAAGTGGGCAAACAATTTTGAACTCACTTTTTGGTATTTTCAAATAAGCAACAAAACCAAGTAATATAACAAAAAATCAAACTTGCAAGCCAGGATTATGCTAAAATATTATCTACACATGATCACATTTTCTATTAAAGTGGGACTTGATGTACCACCCCTTGTGAAGTATGTTTTTTTTTTTATTTTCAGCCAAGTACCCTCAAACCAGCGCAAAGCATTTTTTTGATGGGTGGAGGTTGACTTCAAACATTTGTCTATGCCATCCATTATCTAGTCCATCTCATCTAACTCATTAACTCTTAATTTGAAAAGGAAAAAAAAAGTACTATTTCTGTCACTGCACTAAAAAACATCAAATGATATTTGCTGATGCCTGCAGAAAATGTGTTTTAAAATATCAAGTACACCCTGAAGTACCTTACCTCACCATTTTGCAACCCTAACAGGGGCAGCTGTTTGAGGCTTTCAACATGGCCGCCCTCTGGAAACTTCCGTGCATTTTCATCTGCGAGAACAACCAGTACGGCATGGGCACGTCGGCGGAGAGGGCGTCGGCCAGCACCGACTACTACAAGAGAGGAGACTACATCCCCGGGATCCGAGTGAGACTCTTCACCCTGTGACAACCACGTTTTTGTAATCATTCTAAATACGAATATTGTTCACAATTGGAAATCGCCACACCCGTCAGGGTAGAAACATTGGGGTGGGGGTGGGGGTGGGGGGGTCCAGGGTCGCGGCTGCAGCAAGACCGTGTGCTGGAGCCGCCCTGCGCTGACCCAGATTATAACAGGACGCCGTCCTGGCAGTTGCAGGTGTGAGCATGCAC
This sequence comes from Hippichthys cyanospilos, assembly GCF_059441005.1. Classification (NCBI taxonomy): domain Eukaryota; kingdom Metazoa; phylum Chordata; class Actinopteri; order Syngnathiformes; family Syngnathidae; genus Hippichthys; species Hippichthys cyanospilos. The sequence goes on from NC_142387.1 coordinate 16,189,308, forward strand.
CCAGCCGTCTGATGCTCATGTATGATACTGCAAACATGTCACATGTTAACGCGGGACATGGCTAGCCAGCTGCTTTTCTTTGGGGTGTTAATGAAGTCTTTGTGGCGCAGGTGGATGGGATGGATGTCCTGTGTGTTAGAGAGGCAGTCAAGTTTGCCGCGGAGCTCTGTCGAGCCGGAAAGGTGAGCAGGCTTGCAGGATTTGTGTCTCGTCCCATCCCTAGTAGAGGGTCGTTTTGATTGTGAACTGCTCCAGATGATGTACGTTGCGTGCCTTTACGCCGTGTGAACCACATTTGCGCTTTTGTTTCAGGGTCCAGTCGTGATGGAGCTCCAGACATATCGTTACCACGGACACAGCATGAGCGATCCTGGCGTCAGGTCAGACTTCTTAATCAGGAAAGCCAACTTGGCTGTCGTTTTGTCATTTGAAAATACAAATTGCATTCTTTTCTACAAACCTTTGCTGGATCGGTAGGTCCGAAACTTAATAGCATGTGATGTAACTTCCTTTAGCTATCGCACTCGGGATGAGATCCAAGAAGTGCGCAGCAAAAACGACCCCATCGCACTTTTGAAAGATCAGCTGCTCAGCAACAACATGACGTCGATAGAGGAATTGAAGGTAAGCGCGTGAATTTATAAAGATGCGTTTCTAATGCTCATGTTGGACCATTGATCATAAGAGTGTCCACAAGGTGGCACTGGTGTCGTATTCTTGCGTTTGACTTGACTGTACATACTGAATTTATGACGCTCAAAATGCTTTTATAAGGAAATGGACGTGGCCATTCGGAAGGAGGTTGAGGAGGCGGCACAGTTTGCGACGGCTGACCCCGAGCCACCCTTGGACGATATGTGCAACCACATCTTTAAAAACGACCCTCCGCTGGAGGTACGTGGGACCAATCCCTGGTCTATGCTCAGGTCCCTAAGCTAGACCAGCAGCTGGACCCGCAAATAGACTCTGACCAGAACTCTTTGTTTGGGAGTTGGAACCATTTTTCTCTTTTTTTTTTTTTTTAAATAGATATATTTATTATTAATGTATGTACTTACATTCTACTTGCGCTGCTGTTTCACCTGCAAGGTGTTCCATCACTGTCGTCCTCATCATCAGGATTCCAGCATTACATTTTTTTACAGTCAGATTGTATTTATTTAAAGTTTGATGTGACTTAATGTGTTGAAGACTGAACTATGTTATAAGGCAATACAGTATTTATTTTGTCTCCAATTTTAAGCAATATTTCAAGCTTTATCCATGCACTGAAACTTGCCAATGTTTACCAGCTTCCCTACGAGCACTTTAATAATCCACGTTGTCAACATACAGGTGAAGTTTATTATTTACAAAGAAAAATAAAGCCAGAAACAAAACTATTTTAGGGACATCGTTGCTGTCAGTAGAGTTGGCAGCCTGCCTGCTATTCTGAACCCTGAAGCGTTTCATTTTTTTTATCTGTTTAATAATGCGAATTCAAATAGTAATGTGAAAAAAAGCATTTTGTCAAATACAACTTCAATACAAATAACCCCTTTAAAGGTTGCTTCCGTGTCACGTTACTGAATGGCGCGATTTGATTGGTCAAATGGAGTTTAACGTCGCCGGTGGTTCCTCCTGGGAAACCGTCACGTGACACAACAGACAACCCAAAACAAACCACCACATGAGCAGGCTAAAAATGCAACAAAAATAAAAGTAGCATTAGTATGTTACAAGTACTCAAGTTTTTTTTAATTAAGAAGTTGCATTATAAGTACTCGGACATAGAATTTATCCCCCCCCCCCTCCGAAAGTGATTTAAAAGAAGTCCGTACGAGCCACTTTCGCCAGGACAAGTGATTTATTTGACAATTAAAACCGTGCCGACTCATTTCCGCCATGGTGACGAAGCAGCACAGGTAAGCCGACACCGGCCGCCATATTGGGAAGTACAGGAAGTCAATGCGAGAGAGCGCAGGGGGAGAAGCGAGAACAGACGGAGGGGGCGGCACATCCACTCCACTAGTGATAGTCGACTGTTACATGTGGCCGCGGTTCTGTCGGAGGCGAAAACGGACGTCCTCGTCGCCGGTTCTCATGCTCGTCCTTCCGGAGGAAGCGGCGGACTCGGCGCCACCACACACCCGCGGATAGGTCGCCTTCGCTCGGCTTCGAGAGCTCCGCGGCGGGTCGGCGATCACCGGCCAAGTGTGGCGGAACTAGCTTGAAAACATTTGACCCAGGCGAGAGGAAAGAAAGTGAGTGCGGCTGGGCTGGGCTGGGCTGGGCTGGGCTGGGCTGGACTGGACTGGAAGAGCAAGTGAAAGCGGGAGGTGAGAGGACAAGTCGAGGCAGAGCGAGGACAAGATGCCGCTAGCCCAGCTGGCCGATCCCTGGCAGAAGATGCCGCTGGGGGGCACGACGGGGGAGGTGAGTCGCCTTCAACATCCGACTTGAACAATAAAAGCCCCCAAGCGGCTCAAATACTCGCACTTTAATGCAAGTGGCACTTCACTCCGGCAAAAGTCACATGTACCCTTTTAACGCCAACTTTGGAAACTGCACTCTCAAACGCACTCAAGTACAAAAGTTTCAATTAATTTTGACTGAAATCATAACACTGTACTCGAGTAGGAGGGGAAAAGGCGACCTATTCAAATCCCGTCATCGAGTAAACGCAACAAAAAACAGACTTTAAAGTGCAAAAAAAATAATGCATTGTTACGGTTTGGCAAAAGTACAGGTGCTCGTGTGGAAAAAGAATGGAAAAGTCCAAAAATACAATACACGCAAGTAAATTAAAAAAACAGAGTCAAATTTACGCTAGTAGAAGTAACATTTTACTGTCAACTATCAAAGGTGCTTAAATATCCATCCATTTTTCTAGAGCTGCTTATCCTCACAAGGGTTGCAGGCGCCTATCTCAAGTGACTTCCCAACTGTAGGGCACACAGAGATGAACAACCACCCAATCACACCTATGGACAATTTGGTATGTCCAATACACATGCCATGCATGTTTTTGGAGTGTGGGAGGAGACAACCCACGCGGGCTTGGGGATAACATGCAAACTCCACAAGGAAGGCCGGAGGCAGCTGGCTTCAAACGCGGGTCCCTGAACTGTGGGGTGAACGTGCTAACCGCTCCTCCGCCGAGCGGCCCGGTACTAAAACAGACTCCGGTAAAAATAGATTTCCCTCGTCTACGTAAGTGAAAGTTAAAACAAAAATGAATGAAGTAACACGGCACAATGACAATGCTTTCAAAGGAGTAGCAAGCCTTCTCTGAAGTTGTTGATGTCAGTTTTCAAATGTAGGAACTAGAGAGTGAAAGTGAAAACTTGTCAGAACACGCGAGAAAAAAAAAAAAACTTAAAGTACAGTGTTTTAATTATTGCACTCTCATTTGGCGTGCGTATGAATGTGAGCACTCCAACATGTGCACACTTCTGCAACTAAATATCAGTTTTGTTATTTTTTTACTTCCCCAGAAGATAACTCGTATGAACTTTAGGTCACATTACTAATTATGAGCGTTTTGAAACGCTTTAAACTGTCTTCTTTTTTCCATCATGAAACTTGTGTTTGACCAGGGGTGTGTAGACTTTTTTTCTTTATTAAACAATGTACAGTACTGTCTGTGCGTGAGAACTGAACGCGACACATTTGAAGAGGCATTCACACGCATGTAAAAGACATTTGAAACGGAAGATCTTTATTTTTTCTGAAAAACATCTGCTGACCAGCGAATGACATGAATTGGACCCAATGGTCGTCGGAGGTCAATAGAAGCCGAAAGGCAAAAGACGATCTCATGCTCGCTCCAGATTCTATTCTGCGGCTTGGTGGCGTTATGCAAAAGAATGAATGTACGCAGGAAAGCTTTGGAGAAAAGTGTGGGATTGCTCCACCAACTGAGTCAGTGGCGCGCGCGTGCGCGTGTACCAGTTCTGCAAGTTTTGAGAAATCTCAGCAACAAAAAGGAGGCGTCAATGCCGCGTGATTCAGGAAGGAGCTTGCATAAGCGCGTCCGCTTCCTGCGCGTGGTGCGACTGCAGCGCCGTGCGCGCGGCCATTTCCTGTGTGACGGCCTGCGGCGTCACTTTGTGAAGATTGGTCCCACCTGATCGGTCGCGGCAGACTCACAGAATGTCGCGAGCCTGGCTGCCGGCATCTGGACCTTTTCCCACTCGGGAGGCAATGATGAACTTTGACCTTTAAGCTTGCGCGCGTGGATAACTGTCAGCTTTGATTCCGTGTTGCAGGTCCACGCGCTAGTATGCTTTGTCCTTTCTAGTAAGACAATTCAGCACACAAGTGCAACGCGTTTGTCTTTCGAGTAAACATTATTCCCACGACTGTGGGGCTCTTTACACTAACAGGACTACCATGCCATACAAGTAGCACAAATACATTAGAGGTGCAAGGATTAATCAACATACTGCCTCGTCCAGAAGAATTTGACACCTGTGCTCTAGACGTTATCTAGTACAAATTTACTGTGTGACTAAATATACTAGGAACATATTGTTGTCCTGGCTACTAGGATACATAAGTTGTTGTCAGACGAGTGGAGGCAAAGGCTTACTAGCTCCTGGAAAAATTGCATCTTTTACTGGTGGTCAAGTGAGCGCTTGTATACGTCGCTGACATTCAAAATGAAAGGCGGCCTCACTCCAGGCAAATCGGCCTCATTCCCGGAATATCGCAGCGTGCCGCGACACGTCGCGGGCGCTTCCCGCCCCGCCGGCGTCGATTCTCCCGTTCGCCGCCACGGCCCCCGCCTGCTTTTCAGCTCCGTGCCGTCACTGTTGCCGTGCCGGTGGTTCCCTTGGCGGGAAGCCCGCTTTTTTACAAGTAGCCATGGACTAACGGCGTCGCAATCGCAGCAGGGAAGTCGTCAGACGGCCAAACCGCCGCCGTACGGCAGACCGCTTCCTCTCTGCGCTTCTGCTTCTTCGCTTCCGGCCCACGCCACTTTGCGGGCCCTGCAGCATGGCTGGTTGAGTGCATAGAAAAAGTCTACACACCCCTATTCAATGTTTTTTTTTTTAATCTTAAAAAAAAAAGGGGGCGAGGGTTCCTCTATAAGCTGCACAAATCAGTTGATGAGAAAAAGTTGTTGGATAAATGTGCACACCCTCTATCACTGGGATGTCACCTTTCAGAATGAAGCACTCCCATGCAAACACATGTCAAATCTTTCTGATTTAGATTCCTACAAAAACTTTAGAGGCTCAGGAGCAAATCTCCAGTTATGTCAAACCGACCATGAACGCACATTGAACTGACTTGTTGTTTCTAATTATATAGACAATTATCGTGAGGATATCGATCCAGAACGTAACATTATTTATGCACGGGAAATGAAGAGTTAGGATAAAAAAAAAGACCCAATTTAGCTTGGCTTAGTGCTGTCAGACACAGGAAGCACCTGCCATGTTAACCTTTGACCTCTGCATGCTTCCAGGACGCTCACAACGACCTGGAGGACTCGGTGGGCGAGGACGACGGCGTGACGCACTGCAACGTGAGTTTCTCATGCGCCGTGCGTGCCACCCGCGCGTGTGCGCGTGATTGACAAACGAGTGGTGGGTTGACTCCCACTCCTGCGGGATAATTGCCGCTTCCAGAGTGACGCTCGCTGTGACTCATACCAAAGCATACACAAGCTTGGCTCGTTAGTGCCGCCGCGGTCGTTCTTTTTCGCGTGTGCGAGCGAGGCCGCTCGAGGATAAACCTCCCCCTTTTATGATCCTCCTCATTTTCCTACTTTTTATCATCAAACGTATTCATGTGTGCAGATCGCTAATGACAGTGTTTTGGCTTGCCCAAATTGGCTTCCCTTTTTTTAACCAATCAGGGGGCAGGAAAATGCTGAGATCGTCAAAAGGTCAGCGCCGGACTGGCCCAGTATAACTTAAGTTACCGATATCGCCGCTTGAAGGACTGTCCGACCGACGACGACGTCGATCCATATGATCTGATGGTTTTTCGGGGGCGGGGAGCTGTCAAAAACAACGCGGGTTTCATTTTCATTCTTGTCTGATGACATTGACGTGGCGGCACGTACAGATTGAAATATGATTGGACGAAAACATATAACATACTGTACTGGAAGCAGTACAAATAGATAGACTGCTAGGAATTCATAATAATAATAATACTGCTGGCTTGTGTATACGCTCAAACTTGACTTCACCCCCCAAGTCTCTGCTTTAGGGCTCATTCGGAAAGCACAAAAGGTTCTAGTTGGTGTGTGCGTGTGTGTTGCTGGCAGCTGCAGGCATCGATTTTTAAATGCAGAGGAGATGGCTTATGGATCGTCTGTCTGAGAAGAGCTGAGTAGTCATTACTTGTCCCTCCAGAGTGCTTGGCTTACACACACACATGAACACACACGCCTTTACCACTTAGAGGCACAAGCCTGTGTGTACATACGAATCCTGTGTGTGTGTGTGTGTGTGTATAGTCAGGTTAAATTGGGATAATGAGGTTACTCTATGACACCCTTGCCTTTAAAGCACAGTCATATTATGGACATCACATTGTGCGGGGAAAAAAAAAAAGTGAGGTCTTTAGCTTGAATGTTTCAAATTGGTCCACTGATGCCCCTGGTGTGGACAGAAAATGGCTTCCAGATCACATTAGGAGCATGGCCGCTCTCTTGGGGTGGACCCACACACGTCTGCTGCCATCTGCTGCATCTCAGATGCGGGTCTGTGTGCGTAGCGTGTGTATGAGGTCACTCGGCCAAGTATTGAGATGACAAAAGACGGTAAATGTTCCTGAGAGGCTCACTTGTCCCGCAGTAGCGGGCTCCCGTCAGTTGAAGTAACGTAGACGCAGAGCGCATGTGTGGACCCTTATTTGCGGCCTTCAGTCGGGTCTTCGAGACGGATGATCAAAGGAAGCGTTAATTATTCAAGAGAGGGAGCCATGGCCTCTTTCACCAAAGCTAAAAATATGAACGGCGCTCCTTATTAGGCCACTCCTTTTTCACATATCATACATCATGTCACAACTTCCTGTGTGCGTGCGTCCGTGTGTGTGTGTGTGTGTGTGTTTGCATGTGGCACTCTTTGGCAGATGGCGTTTAATCTTGTGCGCCCATCTGGGCTGACTCTCTGCGGCCTTTGTCTTTTTAAACACACACACGCAGATGAAATACTTGCTCAGTCAGGTGTGTGCGTCTCACATCGCTATTGATTGCGACAGGGAAAAAAAATGGAACAGTTTTAAAAATCAAAGTGGGTGTGCGTGTTTGTGTGTGTGTGTGTGTGTGAGTGAACCCTGTACCAGGCGTGGTGGTGTGCTGAGCGCAGTGCATTGTGGGTGTTGCCATTGTGAGAGGTCACAGGGTGATGATGTAATGTGTCCAACTCGCCTTCCTGAACTTGGAGCTCTCTCTCGCTCGCTCGCTGCGTCTCTTTCCAGGAAGCGACCAATCACAGCATCTCCACACACTGTCTTTGCGAGGACGTCGTGTGTGTCGCTAATCCCATCACCAACACTGCCTACATCGCAATGTTACAAACAAACACAGCATTCCATGCATTCGAGTGTTTTTGCGTTATCAAAAAAAAAAAAATGCACTGAAGCACTGCATTAGAGCACAATCGAAAAACGAACTTGAGAACTTTTGTCCCGTCCAACAGATTGTAGTCAAAGTGATGGCAAACCGACACGAAAGTGGAGAAGTATTTGCCGGGCCGGGCTTGCGCTGACCTGAGCAGGAATTTGACACCCGGGCTCCGAACTTGCTTTCATTTCCTCCCTGCGTCCTCCCCCTCGCTGGCACACGTGGAATTTCGAGCGTTGTGCAAGATTGATGATGCGTTCAAAGACCTGTTGGCCATCACAGAATTTTAACTCCATGCTCATAATTATTCACGCAAGCATGCAAACCCTGGATGGATGCTGCGCGTGTGTGTGTGTGTGTGTGTGTGTGTGTGTGTCAGACGGGTAGATTTGCGGCCAGATGTCTGCCTTCCTGCGCAGATGTTGTTGCCAGGGAAACAATGACAGGACATGATGAGCAGCTGGCAGGCCTTCCTGTGCGTGCGGGCGGGCGGGCGTACGCGCGTGCATGCGGCTTTGGTTGGGCTCCTGTCCCTCCAACTTTGATTTGACGCGTTGGCGGCGCCATGATAGGCTGAACCAGCGCCATGAAGACGCTTTTGCTGCACGCCAGGAGACGCCGGCTTCAGGTAGCAAGCGCCGTTCACTTTTCGGGATCGCGTGCAGCCAGCCGAAGGCCATGTTGCCCGCGTGCTGATATGGGCAGGTTGCGCACCCGTGGATTAACTCGGGCGCGCTAGCAGAAGGACTGTGTCGCATTCGGAATGTTTTTGACGTTTCCGCATTGGTTGACATCTGTGTGATCTTGCTGCTATTAATGAAGTGTGACTTGTTAACTAGTTTTTAGCTTAGTTGTTTACTAGAATTTTGTGTGACGAGATGTATTCGTAGCTTGAGGCAAATAATTCCACATAGTATATACAAAGAGCTGCGCACTTCTAATGTTGCGTGTGTGTGTGTGTGTATGTGTGTCAAAAATCATGTTCCAGTTGATTTGATCTTAATTCGAAAAGAAAAATTAGCTGTTCTTTTCACGGCACAGAAAAGTATTCAATTAGTTTTGCCGATACCTGAAGAAACCCCATTGAAATCTCGCGTTCCCCCGAAATGCCTTCACTTCCGTCCCATTTAAGAACCGCTGCTCTAGTAGAACAAGTGTATCTTACTAGTAAGCGTTTTTTGCAAGACTTAATTGCATACTCGCAGTCTAATGATGGCACCAGGAGTGGAAAAGGCCGAGTCAGACACCGAGGTTTGTCGTTCTACCAGTGCAATAAATTGTTTTGTGAGTACAAAGACCGTTGATATGATTTGAAGTTTGCGTGTTAGTGTGTGTGTTTGTCTATGTGGCGCAGCTATAGTACACGTCTAACTGGTTGCAAAGTGTTTGTGCGCCGTCCTGTTTGGCAACATTAGCGGCGGAGAATGACAGCTATGCGTGTATGTTTTCGTGCCCGGATGGATTTGCTGCATAAGACGCCAGCCCTCTTGCCATTTTGTCATGAGATCCTTCGAGCAAACGCCAGAGAAGAAAGGAAAAGACAAACAATGACAGTGACAGGCTTCATTCCTTGAGCGCGCCCGCTGCTTTGAAAGCGTCTGCGTCAAGTGTTCCGAATTCCCCAAACTCCCAACTTGTCTGTGAACGTGACATCGAATGCAATACACATGCCGTCGAATGCACGTTTGTCAATTTGTGCCCCGCGATTGACCGGGGACCAGTCGAAGGTGTGGCAAAACCCGCCGGCCGTAACGAGGACAATGCGCCCCCAAAAAGGGATGGCTGGTTTTCAACTCGATAGTCGCATTCGTGAGCATAATTAAGGGGCTTGGAGAGGCTCCGTTGGCAAGCCATGAAGTGCTTTGATTCCACTAATGAGTGAAGAAGGGGCGGCTGTGTGCGAGGGGGTACCACAGACCAGCGCTAAAAAGTCTCCACTGTCCATCAATACAGGATGGCACTCTGGTGTGTGTGTTTTGTGGACCCGTCGCCGTGGCAACGCGCACCTCTGACCCGTTGTTGTTTCCTCCCAGCATTCCTTGCCGCTGTGAGGAAAATGTGCCATGACTAGATTGGCTGAGTCATTTCGCGTTCGCACTGTACTGACACTCGGCCCCATTAGTCATAAGCCCATCCACTTGATTGCTATTGTTGCAAAAGCAATGGAAAGCCCTGTCATATTTTCGCGCCCTTAAACACGACCCCAAATCTGCCATCTACGCCCCACGATATCCTTGGTAACCCATGGCGCTCCCAATATATTGCTTAGGGATGGGCGGGTACCGATACCGAGTATTGGCATCCTTTTGACCTGATTTGAAGGTATCGGTTGTTACGATGGCAGCCGATACTATTAACTGCCGCTTTTTTGGGGCGGTTTTGTAATCACAAATTAGAAGGATAGAACATTGCCATGAGTTTCATGAAATTTGAAGGAGAAAAAGCTAGGAACGGCTAGATCGTTCTTTAAAAAAATTGGTCTTTTTTCAAGCTAGCTTAAAGGTTTAATAGTTATCATTTATAGCGGTGCTTCTCAATCTTTGTTTGGTGCATGTTATAAATATAAAAATAATATTTTTTCAGAACTGTTTTGAAGGCTCAAAACAGATTGCTGTGGTATCTTTTGCTGATGTACTAAACTTCGAAACCAACATGTGAAACGGCAGAGCGTAGATTGCGTGACATCGGAAGAATGTGCCGTTCCTGTCAATTTATTCAAAAGCATGAAATTAGCTTTGATACCTGCGGAAACCCTGTCCTCGCGTACCCCCTGTAATGCCTTCACTTAACCCAGTTTGAGAATCACTGATTTGCAAAACACAGCTCACTTTATAGCTACCAATTAGCGCCATTTGGTGCCACTATTACACTTTAAGCAGCAAATGTGTTGAACACAAACAGTGCGGCAACACACACAGACACAATATAGCAATACATGCCATAGATTCTTTATCCTCTCAAAAAAAACTGCTTGTGTAACAGCATTTTGATGAGTCACTTGTTATTTCGAGAGTAAGGTTAAGCGATAGCCTCCAGATTCTTTACCGTGAAATCGATATGGTCATACTGTGGTCTTTCTGTATTTTGAATTTTCACGCAGGAAGGATTGACTATATATGATAATAATAGCGTTATCCAGCCGGCTGCCCAGCACGTTGATGCAAGTGTTGCCACGTCAAAGTGATTGAGTGTGCGCTTGTTGCCGGCTCCTGAATAAATGATGACATCCTGACTCTGCTCCCCATCATCGATCTCGCCTCGCTTTTGTCGGGAGGCCTCTCGCGCGCTCATTTTGTCAACATTTCCATAGGTGGCGCTGCCGGCGGGGTTCCGTTTTTCAAGGCCGCAAGTTCAAATCAAGCCAAAATATGCTTCTTATCTGCCAAGATGTTTCTTTTTCTTTTTTTAAACCAGTTTTTGCATTATTGCAAAATCTTAACACTGGTAACTTGTCATTCGGATTTGATTTTACATTTCAATAGAAATCCCCTAAGTCAATGTTTCTTTACCTTTTTTTCCCAAAGCTAGCACCAAGCATTTTTGTATGGGTGGGGAAAAAAAAGCTTTAAAACAGGGTAATATCTCTAAATATTTTATCATCAACAGCATCTGTTTCATCTTTGGCTCATTTACTGGAAAATGACACAATGAATGTGCGTCTGTATAAAACCAAACATTATAAAGGCATAGCACATTTTTTAAAGAAGATACCACAACATGAGTTATTCCGATTTGTTTTGCTCTTAATTTGAAAAGAAAAAGATGCCGTTTTAAAGTTAAATTCCAAATGTTATGACTTTTTAGTGTCGGTATGTTTCTGTGCGTGTGTGTCCGTTATCGGATCCATGGTGTCCGAGCGAGCGGAAATTCACTTCCACCCTCGAACCTGACAAATCCCAAATGTGTGTGCGCATGCAGCATGCGTGTGCTAGTGTGTGTAAGTACCCTGATGTGTGCGTTTGCGCACGCCGGCCATCCAGCCTGTTAATTTGATTGCGTAACAGGATTAGAGGTTGCAGATTGTGTGGAATGGAATCCCAGCGCCGCTCGATCTGTGATGCTATGCCGCACACACGATTTCAATTGATGAACGACGGAAACGCATTTTCACTTTGTGTCGGTGTGTGTGTGTTCACGCACTGTGTACATTGTTTATCACCTCTGTGACGGTGTCGTTTGTTCCGCTGCGCTCGGATGCGGGGGGAGTGCAAGCGCGTCCTGGCGCGGAGGGCGACAACAGGTGCAGGTAATCTTAGAAATGTCATCCGGCCGTCACCGACGTTTGACCCGCATCGTGCACGTCGTGCGCGGCTGGTGGAAGTTGGAAGGTTGTGGCGAGCGGACGGCCGGGTTTGGCGCCCTCCCCAAAACAACTCACCGTTACTCGTTTCGGGTCTTCTTTGCCAAAGTCGGCTGGGATAGGCTCCGGATCGCACAAGTCCCTGACGGGGAGCAAGTTGACTCCCCCCGGGGGCCCCGGGCGGAAAGCGACGTGCAGGCCGGCCTCAGAAACGAAAACCAGACAATGGATAATAAACATCATTGTGACTGAGTAATTGGCATGAAACGAGCAAACAACTTATTCGGCAACACTGAGCTTCACATTTCACAAAAGATCAAAATGATATATCTGTACCTTTTTCATGTTTTCTCAGGTTTTATACAAATCTTTATACATTGCATGTCAAGCCTTGTGTCCTTATTTGAACGTTTGCCAGCTTAATGCTAACATGTAACCCAAAACGCTACAGATCGGCTCGCAAAACCACCAAAGCCGTAGCAATTGTGAACACAAATGGTGTAGCAACACATACAGGCAGACAGAATAGCAAATTTCCAGGCGCATATTTATCTTCTGCAAGGTTAAGGTTAGGGTTAGACCAGTTCAACAATTTACTGTAGGTGTTCCTTTACTTGATTAGAACCCAATCGGTGTTTGTCGTTTTTCCTCCTCCTTCTACTTTTTGATGTCTTTGAGAAGAATCTACACTGTTAAACTTTCAAGTGGTCTGGGAAAGCTATTTTCTTCATGTGGACCACAGTGTGGTCATTGTGAGACATTGAGTTCTACTTTGGGGGGGGTGGACTCTTGGTACTCGTGGTTCTCTGTCATTGGGCAGCGCGCGCGCATGTGTGTGAGTTGGGGGAAATCTCCAGGACACCTGATGGAAACTCTGGACGAAAGGTTACAGCTGTGAGTCAGAAGGGGAGGAGAGTTTGGGGAATCCCGCTCCCCCCACCCCACATCTCCCCTTGGCTCACAGGGCTCGCACTCATCAAGAGCGCCCACAAACAAGTGGCGCTCTGCCGCCGCGGGTTCCACGCGATGACACACGGCGCGCCTCGCGCCAAGCCTGCGCGCGTGTGCGCCGCGACCGGGCTCCTGCGGGCGCTGAGGGCCCGACTGAAAGCGCTCCGGCGCCTCGTGCTGCCCCCCGGGACGGCCGCGAGGAGGGACCGGACCGTGAGTGGCTTACGGCGACGGGCGAGGCCGCCCGCCCGAGTGGCGTCCCGGCGTTTGAATTTGTGTGTTTTCGGGCACAGGCGCCGGCTTTGCACGTTTAATCCCGTGATTAAGAGGTGCCGCATGAGCATGCCGCCGCTCGGGCTCTGATCCGCCGCCATCTGTGTTGTGACTCACGCCTACGCGCGCATTTGAAAATGTCAACATTCCTCAGAGTTTCAAAGCGTCGACGCCGTCGGTCACCGTTGCGCCGCACAAACTAACCGTCCGGCTGCTCCATCGAACCTTAAGGGTTCGGTCTCGGCCGAGGAGGTCAAGTCACCCGACCCATCGTGTCAATTGGTGACGATGCGCCCCGCTTGGCCAATCAGAGCTGCGGGGACTTTGAACGCGACTCACATGTCTATTTCTTGAATTTGAAAAACATTTGATTTTTCACGAAAGAAGACTTCTGTGAATGCTCATACGAAACCTCCAACAAGAGGAAGAATCAGTGCACTGACCAAAGCAACATCAACACGTCAATCACCCCAAAAGTCACCGTTTTGCTTTGGGGAAAAATGAAAAACCCAAATTGTTCCCAATCTCTTTTTTTGAACAGCTTTTACCAGCCTCTGATTTCAAAACTAGCAAAGTGTGTGATGAATTTTAAAATATATTTGACTTACTAGTCATTACGGTCCTCGAACAGAAACTATAACTCCTAAGTGGCCCATAATAAAAAAATGAGTTTGACACCCCTGGTGTATAGTATAGTAGTGTAAGTAAAAGCTCTTTTTTTTTTTACCACAAAGGCAATACAATTGCTTCTATGGAGGACTGTACAAATACAATATTTACAAGTCAGCTATTAAAATTCAAGGGATTTGGGCAATTTGACGGAAGGGCAATATGACCAAATATTTCCCCAGTTATTCCAGAAAATTACAGTTTGAATTGAAGTAATTAACCCAGCACATATGTATTGTAAGAAGCTTTTATTTCATTCAAAAATAAATCCTGTGCTAAATTTTCAAACAACAATAATGTACAGTACTGATAATCAGTTTAGCGTAAATTTAAATTCCATAGCCTTTTAAAAAACCTACACTTTTGCTTAAATAGCACGATGAAGTCGTTATTTAACTATTGGCACGGCCTGTAAATGAGTTCCCAAAACGGGTAACAGACGGTCAAAAATACCAATCGATGAATCGGCTAATTGTCGCGGCGCAAGTGTGCGCAAAGGAGGCGGGAGGAGAAGCGGGAAGGAGGGAGGACAAGCTCCGTCTATGAGTGAGTAAGCGAGAGAGAAAAAAGAAGAAGTGTCAAGAATGATCAGAAGCCGGCGGCGGCGCTGAGTACCGCTCAGTCCCGTCGCCGCGCAGGAGCATGTTGTCGCCGCGCAGCCCGGGCCGCGCCCTGGACCGCGGGACCCGTCGCCGCTCGGCCACCTGGGACGTCCAGGTACGCGGCGGGGAGGGGAAGGAGGAGGGCCGTTAGCTACGCCGAGCGGGTACCGGGGGCGTCGTCCATGGCAACCGCGCGCTCCCGAGGCTTGCTCCACCTGTCGCCGCCGCTCGCCGTTTTCCAATTATTTCCCACGATCCCTGCTGCGACTTTTGCCGGGCGCTCACCGGTCGGACCTCCTCCAAGGCAAAACCTCAAGGACCGCAGAGTGACAGATTGACAGGGGTGCCGCGTGAAATGGTTCCATTTCACTCAAGCGGGCAGAAATGCATTGCCAAAAATCATTTGTCTTTGTTCGTCTGTGGATCTCGCTGTCTTGCGCCGACTCGTCAGCTGTGTTACAGATGTCACACATTTGGCCACGCCCCTTTGATAACATCTCTAAACGCGATATTCTAATTCATTGTACGCTTGTGGAATATGAATTCCGCGGCATTTTGTCACATTTGTCAGCTGAAAATGACAGTCGCTCAGGCCTCAGATAAAGACCAATCACGACTCAACTTGTGAACGTCACATCAGCAAACTGAGAAAACAAGTTAGCCGTGATTAGTTGTTACCGAGGGCAGCTCCGCAGCGCAGCGGTTAGCACGTCCGCCTCAAAAGTTCAAGGGCCCCAGTTTAAATCCGCCTGGCTCCGGCCTTCGAGTTTGCGTGTTCTCCCCGAGCCCGCGTCGGGTTCTCTCCCGGCACGCCGGCTTCTGCGGCTGGCACCGCCACGTTTCAAAAACCTGCATGGTAGGTGAATTGGACATACTAAATTGTCCTCAGGTGTGATCGGATGCGTGAGCGGTCCTTCGTCTCTGTGTGCCCCGCGATTGGCTGGCAACCAGTTGAAGGTGCGTCTTTGCTTGCGTCCCAGGACGACGGCCCCTTCAAGGAGATCAGCATCACCCACCACGTGAAGGAGGGATGCGAGAAGGCCGACCCTCGCCAGTTTGAACTGCGTAAAGTCCTGGGTCAGGGCTCCTTTGGCAAGGTGGGTGGGCGCGTTGCCGTGGAGACGGGCAGCCGAGGGCCCTTGGCGCTCCCGCCGAGTGTCATCGTGTTTACGGATGAGCAATTTGTCTGATAAGAGTGCAAAAGTCACACCGTGCAGGCTGACGTGTGTGTGCGCGTGTGCGCGGTGTTTAGGTGTTCCTGGTGAGGAAGGTGACAGGTCCTGACGCCGGCCAACTCTATGCCATGAAAGTCCTCAAGAAAGCTACACTCAAAGGTAGAAAGACTCCCAGTCAACACCTCGAGAGATACTGCAGCTTTCCATTCAAACGACACAGAAAATGATCTTTTCTGTGTGCGATTCGTGCCGGTTAGGGTTAGGCTCACGTGAGCCGTGATTGGTCGTCACCTGTACCCCGAGTACACGTGTCGTCATCGTGACAGGAAAGCTAGTCACCATGTCGGTGTTTGATGGTGAAAGATCAACTTTGCGCGCAGTGCGTGACCGGGTCAGGACCAAGATGGAGAGAGACATCCTGGTGGAGGTCAACCATCCCTTCATCGTCAAGCTGCACTACGGTGAGTGGCGCCATCCGGCCAATCGCGGCCCTCCTTAGCGCCCCCAACGGGAAGTGGGCCGGTGTCATGTGATCCGTATTGCTTCCTTTCCTCACTCAGCCTTCCAGACGGAGGGGAAGCTCTATCTGATCCTGGACTTCCTGAGAGGAGGAGACCTCTTCACCAGGCTTTCCAAAGAGGTAACGCGTCCCCATCCAAATCCACATCGGATCCACTTCACCGCCGTTTACATCGTGTGTGTGCTAGGTGATGTTCACGGAGGAGGATGTGAAATTCTACCTGGCAGAACTGGCGCTGGCTCTGGATCACCTCCACGGCCTCGGCATCATTTACAGGGACCTCAAGCCCGAGAAGTACGCGCGCGCACGGGCGGGCGGACATGTCGGAAACGCTTTGCGTCTTCATGGCGAACCGTTTGTCCTTTTAGCATCCTGCTGGATGAGGACGGACACATCAAGCTGACAGGTGTGTCGTCTGACGGCGCCGGGCCCACGCTCGCGTCTCGGCGTCTCTCGCGAATCTGTTTCTGCCGGTCCAGACTTTGGCCTGAGCAAGGAGTCCATCGACCACCAGAACAAGGCGTACTCCTTCTGCGGGACGGTGGAGTACATGGCGCCCGAGGTGGTCAACCGGCGAGGACATACGCACAGCGCCGACTGGTGGTCGTACGGCGTGCTGATGGTACGTGCGGAATGGCGAGGCCGGGCTGCTCTGTGTGTTTCTCGTCTTTTTTCCTTCCCGTTTGATGACGACTTTTTGTCATGGCATCTTTTGTTCTGTCATATCCACTTTCAGCCAATTGAGACCCAACTGGAAAAAATAAAAATCCCTGTTATTCATTGGTATGACTCAAACATTTTGGATGGTTTGATTATGCTCACTTGAAAACGTTCTTTTGTCATGTTTTCCACCTTAGTACGCTGAGTCATTCCAGGTGATATTCTTACTTTCTTAGGACACCATTTTGATTCACACAAGTGGCAATAGCCTCTGTTGACTATTGAGATAAATTGTGTTTGTAATTTAAAGGGAATGATTTTAGCATTCATACGGTTTATGCACCACCACTAACCTAACCACACTTCATCATCAGCGGGCGACCATTTTGCCACTTGCTATTGACTAAAAAAGACATCGCAGTTGCCCAGTTCATCCTCCAACAGGTGGTTGGTGATCTCTGCCTTAGACAATAGACTTATTTTCTCCTCCTTGTTCTTATTTCTGTAAGAGTTGATTCGGGAATAGTTTTGGAGTTTTTGCAGGCTTCCTTTCTGATTTTTTTCTTCTCCCCGTAGTTTGAGATGCTGACGGGGACTCTTCCGTTTCAAGGCAAAGACCGCAAAGAGACCATGACCATGATCCTCAAGTGAGTCCGCAATGGCGTCGGAAGACGAGCACGCGTCAACTCGTCTTCTTCAAACGCCTTTGACTTGTGTGCGCGCGCAGGGCCAAGCTGGGAATGCCGCAGTTTTTAAGTTCAGAGGCCCAGAGTCTCCTCAGGAACCTTTTTAAACGCAACCCTTCCAACCGATTAGGTGAAGCTCGATTCAGCTGCGTTCGTCTCGTCCGCGCCTAGCCGTCGCTAACCGTTGGCGTTGACGTTTTGAAGGAGCCGGCCCGGACGGCGTGGAGGAGATCAAGAGGCATCAGTTCTTCACCACCGTCGACTGGAATGTCCGTTTGCCTCGTGCGACCTCTTCCTTGCGTCCCCGCCACTCACGAGTTTCTCTGTCCTGCCGCAGAAGCTCTTCCGCAGAGAGCTCCAACCTCCCTTCAAGCCGGCGGCGGGACGACCCGACGACACCTTCTACTTCGACCCGGAGTTCACCGCCAAAACGCCCCGCGGTCGGTCAGCCCGCCCCCTCGCCGTCGCCGCGCCAACGAGCCGGAGTCAAACTTTGCGTGCTTTTATGCGTCAGATTCTCCGGGGGTCCCGCCCAGTGCCAACGCCCATCAGCTCTTCCGGGGATTCAGTTTTGTGGCAATAACAGAAGAGGAAACGCAGCCCGTGCCAAACACCATTGTTCAGGTGCGCACGCGCGCACTCGCGCCATGCGCTGACGAGGACTTGCTCCGCTTCCCGCGATCCAAAACTCCCTGCCGAGTTTTGGAGGCTTCCGGCGACTCTCGCAGCGACTCTTACTGTGACAAAGCGTGCCTTGACTTAACGAGGGCCCTGACTCATAAGTCCTGAAAACCGAAAGTCATAATCGGACTGTTTTTTTGCTTTTATGTGTCACAAGCCAAGATTGGACCTACTAGTGGGCGTCACATAAGTATGCCCGGATTGAAGTAAAAGAAAAAGGAGAGCCACGTGCGCTTTGTTGAAGAGGATTAGTAAAAAGTGACAAGGGTTGGGCTAAATGTGGGAAACAAACCAGACTGACTTTAAGCTCCTTTTACAACTGACAGGGCCACACCCCATTTAGGGGCACGCATCAGCACAATATATCTCTCTGTGCGGGTGCGTGACTTAGGACCTGATTACACTTTGTCAAACCAATTTCACTCTATTTTACTACTGTTTTTTAGAGTTAGCTTCTATAATTCTGCGCAATTTTTCTTATGCTGCAAAAAAAGCGGACTCTCGCACCTCTGGATCAAATCAACGTCCTTTCAATTCAAAACTAGACTCTTAGCATTCTGGGGGACAAAACCTCGACATGGTTCCTATTCAAAAAGAAACAAAAGAAGAAAGAGTCCAACAGAAAGCAAACGAACAAAAAGAGTATTCACTGCCATTGACGCCTGTACATAGATGTCGTAGAGCCATTTTAACTGGTAGTGAATCAATCCCAACAAAAAGCATGACCGGCAATTTGGAAATGCTGTCAAATCAATAAACAAAACAATAATAAAACGTTGGTATTCAAATAAAAACAGGCGGTGCAACAAAGCGAATAGTGACGCGAGGAGGGCAGTCAGGACGACGGCCTAATATTTTCATTAAAAGACAAAAATCCGATTGAAAGAGATAATACAAAAGACAGTAAACTGCAGGACTCTGGCTCCAGTCTTGTCTCAGCTGGGAGCCACGCCACCTGGAGGTCAAATGAAAAAGCACAGGGAAGAGGAAAATCTGTTCGTTACTGACATTGAACTTTTTGTGGCCTGCAGCAGCTCCACAGAAGCACGTCGCAGTTCTGCGACGCCTACGACGTGAAGGAGGACATCGGCGTGGGCTCCTACTCCGTCTGCAAGCGCTGCGTGCACAAGGGCAGCGGCATGGAATACGCCGTCAAGGTGGGGGGCGCCCGGCACCGCCCGCCTTCCGTCCCCCGCCCGCCTTCCGTCCCCCGCCCGCCTTGGACGTTTTCTCCTCTCGCAGATCATCAACAAAGCCAAACGGGACCCCACGGAGGAGGTGGAAATCCTGCTCAGATACGGCCAGCACCCCAACATCATCACGCTCAAAGACGTGAGTGGGGACGGACGTCTTTTCGCAGCTGCGTCACCTCCCCCTTGCCGTGGCGTCACGTGACCCCCGCATCCCTCCGGCCTTCAGGTGTACGACGACGGGCGCTCCGTCTTCCTGGTGACGGAGCTGATGAAGGGCGGCGAGCTGCTGGACAAAATCCTGCGCCAGAAGTTTTTCTCCGAGCGAGAGGCCAGCGCCGTTCTCTTCACCATCACCAAGACGCTGGAGTACCTCCACGTGCAGGGGGTACGCCAATTCGTCTACCTTCAAACTCCCCTTGCCTTTTATCATTACTATTATTCATTGAGGGAGTCGTCAGCCATAGTTTGATTCAAAACCAGTTTTGCGTTTTTGAGGCATCGAGGTGTAGTTACTCTCTCCACTGCTAGGGCTACCGGAGGTGATGTCATACTAGCTCCAAAGCAGGATAAACCGGAGGCAAGCAGCAAAATCCCTAGTCGTGTGATTTTGGTGATGTCACAGCTCTGGAATTACATGAAGACGTGAGAGTGCGTGATTCATACCACAGAGGACAGATTCAGAACAGGATTTAGCCATTGAACTGCCGTATACCCGCTGTGTATATACACATATTTTTTGAAAGCGGTTCGACACGCACGGTGTACCCGTGCACCCTGACGTTACATGCTAGCATGCCATGGGAAATCCCATAGACAGAAACAGAAAGCTTGATGTGGGAGTAACGCCCTGCTTGCGTGGCGTGAAGGTGGTGCACCGAGACCTGAAGCCCAGCAACATCCTCTACGTGGACGAGAGCGGCAACGCCGAGTCCATCAGGATCTGCGACTTTGGCTTCGCCAAGCAGCTGAGGGCGGAGAACGGCCTGCTCATGACGCCGTGCTACACCGCCAACTTTGTGGCTCCGGAGGTGCGTCGCGTGACCTTTTTTAGGTTTTGTTTAGGTTCCAGTCCTGGAGGGCCGGTATCCTGCTTGTTTACAGTCCTTCTCTCTCAAACACCCCTGATTCAAATGATTAGGATCTTTTTCGAGAGCCGGCGGATCTTGTTGATGAGCTAATCATCAGAGTCGGGTGTTTTGGGGAGACACGTAAGGTACCGGCCCTCAAGGACCGGAGTCTGACACCTGTGCTTCAGGATGTCACAAGAGCGTCACGTACACGTCTCTCCAGGTTCTGAAGAAGCAGGGTTACGACGCAGCCTGTGACATCTGGAGCCTCGGAGTGCTTCTCTACACCATGCTGACGGGGTAAGCTTGGGACGAAGCTCACGCTTGTCTTCAAAGGGACTTCTCCCTTTGACCGCTTCACCGCGTCATCCTCTCGGCAGCTTCACTCCGTTCGCCAACGGCCCCGAGGACACGCCCGAGGAGATTTTGGCCCGAATCGGCAGCGGGAAGTTCTCGCTCACGGGAGGCTACTGGAACTCTGTGTCTTCTGAGGCCAAGGTGGGTCGGCCAAAGCCTCCGATTCTCGGGCGGAATCGTGAGTTTGCCCTTGTGGCCCCTCAGGACCTGGTCTCAAAGATGCTGCACGTGGACCCCCACCAGCGGCTGACGGCCGGTCAGGTCCTGCGCCACCCGTGGGTGACGCACCGGGACCAGCTGCCCAAATACACGCTCAACAGGCAGGACGCGCCGCACCTGGTCAAGGTGACCCGCTCGAGCGTCCGTCTTACATCTAGTTAAGAAGTGTTTGTGGAAGAACGGATGAAAAATCCCGCGTCCCCCCTCGAGCAGTTAATTTGCCGCGCTCCACTTCATCTCCCGCGTTTGCCTTCCAGGGAGCCATGGCGGCCACCTATTCGGCCCTGAACAGGAACGTGCCGCCGGTTCTGGAGCCGGTGGGCTGCTCCACGTTGGCTCAGCGGAGGGGTGTGAAGAAGCTGACTTCCACCGCTCTGTGACGTCAACCCCACGCCCCCGAACCCCCTCACCTCCCGTCAACTCTGACCTCTAGCTGACCTTGGACAGACTACTGATGCAACCCAGGAAGAGCCCATGATAAAGGAGCGCACGGAGGCCGCCGCCCTCCCGCACACTGACCGCACTCTTCCTATTGGACGGCCGGCGGCGTTCTTCCGGGATCAACTTGTGGATTTTTGCTTTGGACAATCAGAAAAGCGCAAACCAGCGCGCGTGTAGATAAAGCTCAACGCGGGAAAGGCCATCATCACACGCAAGCATTTCAAGACGTAGGATGCTTTGTTTTTAACTTCCCCGTCGTCACGGTAACGACGAACGTGACCTCAACCGTCTTCTGAATTCTCGCCGTCCTGCGAATTTTGCTTCGTCTCGCCTCGGGGGGCGGCGGCGTAGGGGCGTGATGATTTATGCAAGCAACAAAAAAAAAAATGGCGGTCGCCAGTCATCCCGCCATTACGCTTCCCTTTCCAACAAAAACAAGCGTACTCCCTCGCTGACGCAAATGTCGTCGTGTAAATAAAAACACAGCTCAGGTTTGAACTCGGCCGACCGACAGGGTGCAAAGCTCTTGGAGCTTTCATTTCATACCCTCCTATTCCACCTCAAAGTTTATGGGCTTAAAAACGCTTTCGAATTTACTCCTGCAGTCATGAACGTAAGGTGGCGTTTATGTGCTCATCGAGTACGTGAAATGAAGGCGCCAACGGCTTTCTATACGTTCTGAAATGTTGAAACCGCTCTTTATTTCGCATTCATCTCAAGGTTTCCGTGGCGCTGGGTGCTGTTGCTTCATTTGCAAGACTCAAGGAAATGTTAGCTACGTTAGCATGTAGCATGTTCAAATAAAAGGCCCGCGTGGTTTGTGCTTAGCTTCTAGCAACCACTTTAATCACCGATGTGTCTGATGGGGATTCTGTGATTGTACAGCTTTGGGAACAAGGAATGTCAAAGTTGTTTTTTTTTTTTTTTTCTGTACTGTAACTGTATTCTTCTCTTGTTCTCCAGCTCTTCCTTGACCTGTCAGCATTGTTCAGCCCGGGTGCTGCACCGCCTCATTTAGTTTTGTTTTATACCTGCAGGGAGACTTTCTATAAAAATTAAATAAGAGTAATAAGCTAATAAACCTGTTGACTCTTTTTTTTGGGTCGCATTTCTCCGAATGGCAAATCCAGTGCTTAAAAGCTGCACTTTATTTTTTAATTCTTCTGTACCCTCCGGCCAGTATTTTCTGTTTCTGCCACTAGATGTCAATAATGCTTAAGGCATAGAGTTCAACGCTGGTATTGATATAAACAAAACAGAATCGAGACGTAAAACGCCAACGAAGCGTTGCAAACTTGAAAATAAACACACTAAATAATGGGATGCAAACGTGTTTTCTGATCCATTGCACCACGGGCACAAACTCTTCCAAGTACTCATTACTTGTTTCTGCCACTAGAGGGCAGACAATGATGTTTAACAAAGTTAGTCATTCGGATTGTGGACCGATAGAAAAAAAAAAGAGGTAAAAGGCACATTATTTTTTTCTTTTGTTTTTAAATGAAGCTGACCACATTCTGTAATATATAACCTAAAATAAAAGCAAGTAAAAATACACGTTCAAAATGTTTTCTCCACAATGACGATATGGATGACCGAGAAGGCTAAAAATGATTGAAACAATGTACCATTCAACAAATAAGTGGCACGCGCCATGAAGGTCCAAAAGTGCCAAAATTCAATCAATAAATGCAATTAGTGAAGGGTTTAATGTATTGAATGTGTCATTAATCAAATGAACGAATAGTTAATCAAACTAAATCAATGTTTTGCTAAAACATTTAATTCATTAAACATTTAGAATTTAATAAGGGGGCCTCCTGCAGTGTTTCATAATATCCACCAGACGGCAGACCATTACATTGAAACCAATTGAAGCGCCCGAAAAGGTAACATCATGTTTATGTCCCTCGTCTAAACGTATTTATCGGACAAATAATGTTTACCCCACTTCGTCAGCTAAAATATTCCGTAATTTAGGCCAATACGACAGGTGATTTTCTACATAAAAACAGTACAGTATTTTCCAAATGTTTAAACGGAATTCAAGCAATAAAGTTTACAATTCAATACCAGCGCTGCGCATGCGCACTCCAGCGGTGAGTCTCACTCGGAAATCGCGCTAGCAGCTAGCTTGACGCTTCCCACTTGTTTCGGTCCATTTGAGGGTCGAACGTCTTTCGTGACACTTCATATCGATTTCGCCGTTCCGGTTTCATCTACTGTGATTATCGTGACAGAGGCGTGAGGGAATATGCCCAAAAATAAAGGTGAGATGGGATTTGGATCCGAGCGCGCCGCGGCGGCACTCGCGCATACGACAAACAGGGAAAACGTGATAAGTAGCCGCTAATGCTAGTTAGCTTTGCGGATTACAGTATTTTGTTGTTTTTTGTTTTTGTTGTTGACGCCCTGTTAGTTTTGAACGAGCTCGTTTTCGGGGTCGCTTTGCCGGTGAGCCACAATGCTGACGTCGTGCGAACCAGCCGCTTGAGTTTCACCACACCCGCTTTGGCCTTCACATCGCATTTACCTTTTTTTTTTTTTTTTTTATATAGTTTCACTCTAGTCGTAACTTGGCGAAGTTTCACATTTTTGTTTGGTTTTGGATCTTGCTATGCTCGAGGAGTATAATACTTTTATTCGTGAATGGGACTGACCTCGACGCCGGTCGAGGTGCTGTTTTGTTCAATATGTTTATATATGAAATCCACATTAGGTGTATTCTAATTTCTCGTGATTGCATTGGATCCAGATTTATTTAGTAGCCACTAAATGACTTACTATGTAAACTCTTGCTTGTCAGAGTTGACATCGTCTAACAGTGTCCTGATTTCTTCATTCCAGGTAAGGGAGGAAAGAATCGGCGGCGTGGAAAGAACGAGAACGAGTCTGAGAAGAGAGAGTTGGTTTTTAAAGAGGATGGACAAGGTAAGTTCCACAAGAGCTGGTGTCGCGTCCTTCACTCAAGCGACCACACGCCACGAATTTTCACACGCGGCTGCCGTTTATTCATTCGCCCCCGCAAAACTCAGACATATTACCCAAAAAAGATAATAAGCAATTACATGTTACAAAGTTTTCAAAGGAAAAATACTGTGGCGCTATAGAGTGAACGGGTGCAAACATAGATCTTGTCAGAAAAGTATCGGTCGAAATGTGTTTCGGACTCATGACTGGTCTCCCGCTTTCCAGAATACGCCCAGGTGATCAAAATGTTGGGGAACGGCCGTCTGGAGGCCATGTGCTTCGATGGCACCAAGCGCCTCTGCCACATCAGGGGAAAGCTCCGGAAAAAGGTCACACACACACACACACACACACACACACAAGCGCTGAGTCGGCGTCCCGCCGCGACCCCCTCGAACCGGCGCTCACGTGACGGCCCTTGCAGGTGTGGATCAACACGTCGGACATCATCCTGGTGGGCCTGAGAGATTACCAGGTGAGTTGCGTGGCGGCCGTTTTGTTGGTTTTGCGCCCGCCGACACCCGTTTGCCCGCTTGCAGGACAACAAGGCCGACGTCATCCTCAAGTACAACGCCGACGAGGCCCGCAGTCTCAAAGCGTACGGCGAGCTGCCCGAGCACGGTCAGTTGGCGCTTTTCACTATTATGTTTTTTTTTTTTAACTTTTTCAACGGGTGTCCGCTGTCCTCCTTTTAAGAATCGCTTTTGACGAGAATTTTCTTGCTTTTTATGAATATCCCAAAAAGGAGGATTCTCGTCCACGGCAGCGAAAGCGTTAATGAATATTATTTGTTTGGGCCCGCAGCCAAAATCAACGAGACAGACACGTTCGGTCCCGGAGACGACGACGAGATCCAGTTCGATGACATCGGCGATGACGATGAAGACATTGATGATGTAAGACCTTTTTTTTTTTTTTTTTAGCCTTGTGAGGATTGGGCCTCATATTTGCTCTTTTTTCTCTTTTTGCAGATCTAAAGACTTAACACACACGCATTTATCCAACGGGGATATTTTGAGCCGAGACAGCGCAGATGAAAAAACGAATTGTTTTATAGAATCCCATATAGAAATTGTCATTCTGTTTCCATCAGCTGACGCGTTTGTTGAATGTGTACATGATGTTTTTTGTTTTTCCTCCCACCGAAGAACGGATGAACGTTTTTCGTCTTGGTTTCCTCTGGCGTTTCTTTGGGAGGAATGTGCGACTGCAAAAACAGAGTCCTTTTTTTTAAAAAAAGTATTTATATTCATTTCACATCAGGTGGAATTTAGGAAGAACTTAAGAATCTTTGGATTCACCTATAAACAACATCAAAAGTTTTTTTTTGTCTTCATCTTAGTGCTCGCTTTTTGTTTGCTGTGATTTGGACATGGGGCTCATCTTGCGCAAAACACAATCCAAAATCGATTTCAACAACACTAGAGAGAGGTTTTTTTTTCCCAATTGGATATAAAACTTACACGCTCTGCCACTCAAAATGGCGCTGATGCGCGTTTACCATAAATATGAATGTCAATAAGTCTAGCTGACTGTTCAATTAAAAAAGATATCATGGTTCAGATTTTTTGACCCAAAAATCCATTCAAACAGGGGTGTGTAGACTTTTTATATTAGCAACATAATCAATTAGTGACTGGCTTGCTTCAAAGAAAGCCGGTATGTGCTTTGACAAGTAAGTCAAATACTTCCAATTAAATACTTTGCTCAGTTCTCGCACCTCGCCACATGCCCGGACACCCTCGCTCGTTTTCACTTTTGTCTGGAATGAAAAAAACAAAAAACATTTTCGGACTACATCCCTTTCTTCACTGTGTCTGGCGAGTTGGACTGCGCCCCCTTCAGGTCCAGGAGACTTCTGCGCCTCACTTTTGGAGGTTTTATGCTGTAACCGAATACTAAAATGTTCAATGTTGGGACGCATGGGTGTCTAATAAAAGATCTTAACTCCAGTCAGTAGTCGCAGTATTTTTTTGAACCACTTAATTTCAGGGTGGGCCAGTATTAAGTTCTATTAAAATGAATATTTGAAGTTTTGAGGTGAATTCACCTGCTGACTTGAGCTTTATTCCAAGAAGTAATCACGCTGCAAACAAAGTCAAATGTGTTTCCATTGAGAGAATATTTTTGCTATAGTGGTTTTGGAAACGTTTCTTTTCAGTGAAGTCGAGCATCTTTTAAAAGGGAAGCAAGATGACATCATGGGAAGAGGGAGGCGGAGTCCGTGCGCAAACGTGGCGTCATCGCTTACGCGGCTCGGCTGGCGATGACGTCACGGCGCCGCCAGGCTGACGCTGGCACGTGAGCCAAACGCCAACACGTGAGGGAACACGTGTGTGAAAAATCTCAGCATGTCGGTTTGACGCTTAATGACGCCGGTTATTTGTTCTCAACGTTATCAAACGTGGAAGTCGATAGTCGCTCGCTCGGCTTTCTGACTAACTTGACGAGTGACGTTCATCGAAGGAATTCTTCAATGATGACGTGCGCGGGCTAAAAATGAGCCACGTTGAACCGGAGCGAAACCGACGAAAGAGTGGCTCTTGTTTTTATTTTTTTATTTTGAAGAACTAAATGCTAAGCTACGGCTAGCTGATAGGTGAAAACAAACAGAGCGGAAGTGCCCCCTCCCTCCCTCCCCCGTCCTCATCATCCTTCCATCGCTCTCCTCTTCCCAGCATCCCTCTCTCCTCCTCACGCTTCCATCCCGAATGCTTCCAAAGTGTTCCGGTACTAGGATCCGACCCGGTTCGTCGTCACCATGACCAAAGTGGTTCAGACGCGTCCGGCTTCTTTGACAGGTGACTTCTTGTTTTTCTCCCATTTCATCAAGAAAGTATGGACTACTGTTTGACCTTTTTTTTCATTGCTAGCTAATTCAAGGTGCATTAGGACGCAGTTTTTCCTCACTAGTGATGCAACTTTAGGCCTACTACTCGGCTTTTATGCTGGACATCAGGGTGCTCAGGGACCTGATTTTGTTTTTCTTAAGGGTGGCCAGGGCTGGCGTGCACATGAAAAAAAACACTACCATTATTCTATCATATAATTGTAAATATTATGCTAATATAACTATCTAGCAGGTGAAAAAAAGACATTTTCTACCAGGTGGGCAGAATGCACAAGTAGTGGGAGAGCAACAAGTGAGGAAAACACTTGTTGCTGTCACACTGCTGTTGTAAAATGTCACGCAATGGTGGAGAAATTGTGAGTATAACGAGTGTACTCGTACGTACTTGTACACGGACCTTAAGTTGGAAACGAATTCGGAATCGGCTTGCGATGTCTGTTGAAACGTGAATGCAATATAGTGCCAACTACTGTTCAGGAGGACTTATGCCATGTCAGATACTTTTTTTTTTTGCATTAAGTATCGGTTGCTGGTATCAGCAGCCTCCATGAGATTCAATGCTTATAAAATAAGGCTGCTTTTGGTACTTTTCCATCCCTACTCTAATATTGTCCGTGTGTCTATCTGCTCTGGAATCCAGTATACTGTACTGGCGACCATTCCATGGGTTCCTTTGGGCGATGACAAAGCCGGCCTCACGTTTTCGTCCCAGCTTATGTTCTATATTTACATCTGTGCCTCGCCTTCCAGCGTAATGAATCATGTTATGTTGTCCCCCCCCCCCAAAATATTACAGCTCTGGCCCCGCCTCCTGGCAGCCCGCTGACCAATAGGAAGGCGTCTCCTTGTGGCTCACCATCCACTCACAGGAGCCCCACGGGTCAGTTCTCAGCATTTCGACATCCGGTCGTCATTGCCGGCCGACCAATCGAGTTTCTCTTTAAGAGCTTTGCTCTTTGGCCGGCGGCCGGCCCGATGAGGACTCGCGCTGTGGAAAAGTGACGTCGCAGAATCCAAGATGTGCACCCAGGCCGCGTTCGCTGTCGCGATTGTAAATACGGCGTGACGTCTTGTGTGCGCGCGGGCAGAGCTGCGGGAGGCGCTGCGAGACAAGGACGGGCGCGCTCAGCAGCAGCTGGAGCGCAGCGGGCAGCAGCGAGCGTCCAAGATGGCGGCGCAGAAGCGCAAGGAACAGCAGCGCCACCTGGCGGCCCAGGAGAAGCGACGGCAGCAGCAGGAGGCCGACAAGGTCAGAGGTCACTTTCAATCTTGCCGTTGTGACCTTAACCAGCCCCCCTCCCAATGATCAGTGGGCGTGGCGAGCGATGACATCAGAGTATCGGGAACGCGGCAGTCATTTCCTATTTCATTTCTAACCCTAACCCTAGAAAAGTAAAGACATGTGAAGAAGTTGAGGCACCCGTGTCAAAGTGCCGCAGCATAGCGCCATCTAGTGCCTTAAAATAGTACATGACTTAACTGCTCATTTCCATGAATTACTTCTTATCGTAAAATGATGTTTTTGGGGATTGATTGAGTTGTTTTAAACAGATGCATCTTTTTTTTTTACTGATGAAAAGTGATAAATAAAGTATCTTAAGTATTGCTGGCTGGTATCAGCAGCTTTCATGAGTACCTGATACCTTAAAATAAGTCTGCTAGCTATTGTAGGCCTTTCCACTAGTCCTGACTACATCATATGAGGACATGACATGTGTCATCATTTCCTGTGTCCATCCATGGATGGATGAATGGAGGTTTATGTCACTATTTTCTTACAAATTTTCGACTTTTACGCAAAAAAAAAAAACTGGCAATTTTTTTTGTTTGACTGCATGGGATTTTATTCATGACCAAAATCTTGCATATTTACCTTGCTTTTTTCCTTCTATGTCTCTTACCTCAAAGTCAGACCAGACAATATGTACATAGATATAGATGTATATTTAGTTACTGCGGGTGTTTTTGGTGGGAACGTAATCCCCGCGCTAAACGAGGGAACGTCGCGAAGACGCTTCCAATAAAGGGAGGAAGGTGAGTGGGGGAGGGGGAAGAGCGAGGCGTGGGGGAGGGTAAAGAAAGAGAGAGAGGAAGCGAGCGAGGTGCGGCGCCGAGCCGCGCGGCAGAGCAGAGCATAGCGGAGCAGCGGGGAAGGGGCGAGGCCGCTGCTCGGATGCGGTTACCATGGCGCAGCCGTCTCCCTGCGCATCGCCGGGCGCGCGTCGCCGTAGCGACGGCTCCGTGAGGGAGTGTCTCTTCTTCCCCGTGTCGGAACGCAACGAGCAGGAGCGGCTGGAGGCCCTGGTGCGGCGGAGGGCCGGCGGCCAGCGCGGGGGAGGAGGAGGAGAGGCCCGACGGCAGGCGGACGGGAGGCCCAAGCGCTGGACCTGGGGGGGGCCGCCGGACGGCCTGGAAGGTGAGTGCCGCCGGCAGACAAAGGACGGGGGGGGGGGGGGCGCGGGGAGAAGGGTGTGGAGGCTGCGCTGAGGGAGCCGCTTTGTGGCCTCCTCCTCCTCTCGTGCGCCACAGGTGTGCGCGTAACCTTGAAACCTTCTGGCAAACAAATGACGCAGCCCCTTTGCCAGCGTCACGGCACGCTTTGGCAACCTCAATAGTTGATTCCCGGGCCGACCTGGGACGGGACCCGCCCAGCGGCCCGACTCACTGCAGCACGGGCCGCGCCGCCATCACAGGATTTTCCCGGGACGCCTCGTCCGCCCCCTCCCCCCCATCTCCACTGTTTTGTTTTTTAGCGAAAATTCAAATCGGCTTCGGCGTGACCGCGATCGTTCGTCCAGTCTTCTCCCCTCCGATGAAAACCTTCCCCGGCCCGCCCCTGCCTCCAATCAGAAGACGTGCGAAATTTCCTCGGCTTCCGATTTCCAATCGATCGAGTGATATATAATTCGACCGTCCCATTGATTTGTGTCCGTTTTGTCTCGGCAAAACAGCAAAGTGGATTGCATCCTAGCCAAACGCAAGACAGGAAGCCTTCTGCCAACGGCTCGAGGACTTATTAGGGTCGCCCCGAAAAAATGTCCTCTGCAATGGACGCAAATGAATAGGCTGTCTCTCTGGAGGATACGGTGTTCAACATGGTTCAGTTTTGGGGCCCCTGCTAAGCACGCCAAGGCTTCGTAGGGTTGCTCCACTCAGTCAAAAAAATAGGACGCAAAGCAAATGTCCTTTACGGTGGACACAAATGAATACGCTTGCCCGCACGAAGACGTTTATTTTGATGAGAAAAGACGGTCAATACTAACCGTAAAAATGTCGCGGACTTCCCCGGTCACTTAAAGATGAAACGATGATGTCATCATTGCCGGGACGCTGTGCTTACGGCGTTGTCGGATTTCCTGAATGCGTCTTCATCGGGGGCGGCGCTACATGGTGGCCAGCCTCACACTAGGGAAAAATGTGGAATTCTGTTTATTTTTCTGCCATTTTTACATGTGTGCAATATTCTTGGGCTCCATGATAACTGCCAGTTTTTTTTTTCAGAGAATAATAATACGATTCTGTAATGAAATGAAACTAATCATTTGTTTTCATGCATGGCACTCTGGCCACCCCATAAAACAATTCGGATTCTCATCATGTTGCATTCAAAGGAACTTGGACATGTTTTGTTGTTTTCGCATTGACGCCTGGACGGTTTTGAGTTTGGGTCGCACGGTGGAAATGTCCAAGCGACCTTTGACCTTCACGCCGAACACTATTCCAAATGCTTGTTTTGCGTTTGTTCCACTGGCCTGGACTATTTTTGCCCCGTTGACCTTTTCCTGTGCGTGAAAGTTTATTTCTGGCGTGCGTGCGCGAGCGTAACGCTTTTGCTTTGTCCGCTCTGCTTCCGACCCGCCGGGCAGGTAACGCTAAGGCCCCGCCCTGCCGCGCCATTGGCTCCGCTCAGCTCCCCGCCGCTAACGGTACAGATCACGTGGCTGTGTGTGTGCGCGCGCCCCGCCCCGTTGCCGCCAGCCGGCTCGTCGCCATCTTTGCATGTCGGCGTGTGTTCGTGTCCACTTGAAAAGTCACGCGCTCATTGATTGGCCTCGTTCTCATCAGTTGAGCCCGCAAACGAATGGACGCCATCCCCCAAAAATCCCCCATGACCGTCAGTGACGTGCATCGTCGTCATCCATTTCGTGATGAAGCAGAATCTTCATGGCCGTGGCAACGCGGTGACATCACTTTTGTGTCCCTTATTTTGGGCGTCGGCTTTTTCCGAGCTCGCCCGCTGACCTCCCCCTGACTTTCCATTGCCGTCTTTTTTTTTTTTTTGTCAGTTTGTGAATTCCTGGCCCCGCCCGCCATGTCTGATGGACCAATGAGCAAGCAGCTGTCCAACTCGTCCACCGCCCTTGACTCCGCAGAGACAGGTGAGCCACAGACTTGCTTCTCATCACTGACTCAGCTAACTCTTCTTTTCGTTCTCACCTGGAACAATGTGTGTGTGTGTGTGTGTGTGCGTGTGCGTGTGTGTGTGTGTGTGTATGTGATGGTGTGTGTCACCGAGCAGCTTCCTCCAACAAGCACAGACCTCACAGAAGTTCCTCCAACCGCAGAAGCATCGCCGCATTCCCAGAGGAGTCGTCTCCTGCCAAAACGCCCACGGTCAGCAGACAAACACGCACGCACACACACACACACACACACGAGTTTAGCGATTACTGAATATAAATGACTGGCGTCAATTCCAAATGTCATTGCAGGGAGAGGTCCCGTCTGCACCTGGTCGCAGTTCATCCTTCAGAGCCAACGCTAAAGGTCCCGCTACGCCAAAGAGGTACACACACACACACACTCAAATTTTAAAATCCATCCACTTGATGCTTGAAGTGCTCTGCAATTCAGGTTAAAAATGCTCAAAAATCATTTTACCCTTCATGTGAATAAGGGCTTATTTCTTTTGAAAAAAAAAAAGAAATCCCATTAGGGTTTCGTGAAAACGTAGTATGCTTTATTTCAAGGTGTGACTCCTCATGATGGCTTCTGCTGCTTGGGAGCAATTTCACTATCGCGAAATTGACAAATTTGAAGAGGAGAAAATTAATTTCAAGACATTTGAAAGAACTTTGAGAATGATTTCTCGTTTTCTCGGAATGTTTTTGTATCAAAAGTACCAGTGGTATCGGTAGTCGGTATCTGTGACCACTCAAGAGTTGAGTACTGGTATCAGTCTGAAAGAGAGGTATCCAACATCACTTCTATCCTGGACTGCTCGTCTCCCGTTCCTCGGCGGGCCGAAGCACAGATTTCATGGTAGCCGCTTCCAAATGGAATCGGTGCGGTCGACTGGCGCTTGGGGAACGAAACAAAATGGAATTGGTCCACGCCGTTTGTTTTTGTTCGCAGGATGCGAGCCAGCAGAAGTCGGGCTCAGTCGCCCTGCTCGCCGGGCCAGTACCCGCCTTCGCCCCTGCGCCACAGGGCCACCACTCCCGGCGGAGACGACAGGAAGTCGGCCAAGTCGGAAAGCGCCGAGAAGAAGATGCCCAAATCCGCCAGCAGAGAACTGTGTGCAGGTGAAGGGAAAAAATCAAGATCAAACCTTGCTGAGGATGGAGGCCTTTCCACACTCGTGACCATCTGCGGCACGCGTTTAGAATCTCCGGGAACGCCCACGGGCCGCAGCGTGGGCGGCACCATGGACGCGGAGGAGGCGTCGCGACTGCTGGCCGAGCGGCGCCGCCTGGCTCGCATACAGAAGGAGCAGGAGGAGCGCCAGCGGCAGGAGGAAGAGCTGTGAGTCCACGTCCTCTCGCTCTTTTTCGCATTCAGATTGAGCAACCCTCACCCCGACCGCGGGTGTCAAACTCAAGGCCCGGGGGCCAAATCCGGCCCGCCGCATCATTTCCCGTGGCGCGCTAGCTAAACTCAGGTCCAAAATTTTCTTCCGGGAAATTTATAAAGTTGACGATTTCAAATGGACTTGGTTTCCTCATCATATCTGCCCAAAGAGGAAAAACGTGGCTACGAAAATGGCCAGCGACAAAAATGAGTTTGGCACCCCTCACCCTAACAGGGCACACACAGATGAAGGACGCTCACAAGCACACCTTGGTACCCTCCGTGCATGTTTTGGGGAATGTGGGAGAAAATCCAGGCATGGGGAGAACATGCAAACTCCAAACCCGTGACCTCTGCACTGTGTCTCGCTACATGTAATTCATGATATCATTTGAAATATGCAGTTAAACGCGGGTTCAAACGATCAAAACTTTCCCCAAGGTGAGGTGGGCGTGGCCCTCTCGGGCCCCCCTTTAGCGCCGCCCCTGCCGAACACGCACTCAAAAGCTTGTGTGCTTGCGGCAGGCTGCGAGCGGAGGAGGAGCGCAGGCGGCAGCAGGAGGCCCGCGAGCTGCTGGAGAGAGCGGCGCAGCGGGCCGAGGAGGAGCGGGCCCGCCGCAACGAGGAGCGCAAGAGCAGAGAGGAAGAGGAGCGCCGGCAGAAGGAGCAGCGATGGAAGAACATGCAGGAGCAGCTGGACAAAGAGGTCCGTTCCCCGCAAACGTGGCCTGCAGCGCCGGCGCGCTTGAGCGTCGGTTTCCTTTGATTTTCGGGGGCCCGGACAGAGGGAGGAGGCCTTCCAGCGAGCCCAGAGAGAAGCCGAGAGGAAGAGGAGGGAGCGGGAGCAGCTGCACATCCAGGAGGAGCAAGAGAGGCAGCAGAGGAAGAAGGTGTGGACTGAGACGCCCCCCCTCCTTCTTTTTCTTCTTCTTCTCCATCTCCATCTTCTTCTTCTCTTCCTCCTCCTCGTGTCCCGTCGGCTCCCTTGCAGAGAATTGAAGAAATCATGAAAAGAACACGCAAGAGTGACGTGGAAGCTCCACCTGGTGCTGCAGGTACCTCCTTCTAAATTTAGTAATAAATTCCTACGTAATCTGATTCATTTGCTCTTAATGTGAAAAGGAAATAGTCTTTTTGTCACTGCATTTAAAATCATTCAATTAGATTTGCAGATACCTGCGTAAACTCTGAAAACCCTTACGTTCCCCCAAAGAAGTCACTAGAAGACCATTTTGCAATCGGTTTCTTCATGTTCCAATTAGTTTGCTCTTAATTTGTAAAGGAAATTGTGCTGTTCCTGTCATGGCGCTGAAGAGCATTCAATTAGTTTTGAGTTACCCACAAGAACCCTTCTGACCTCTCTGAACTAAGTGACCTTCAGGTACTCCCATTCTCGAGAGCCGCTGAGGTCACGGTAGTGTGACTCGGCAGCCTTCTACATGTACGGAAACAGCGCCCTCCATTGGAATACAGCAGCACTACTGCAGAAAATCCATGTGAAACATAAACAAACCAGCATCTTGAAAAAAATCAGTGCGTTCTGTAAAATCTGATTTAAAACTCGGAAGCTACGAAAATACAGTAAGAAATCTTAAAACTGTCAGTCAAAGTCAGATGGCACAAAAAAAAAGCAATCATCTGCGGTTTTTGGAGGCAGAAAATGAAAACAAACATCCATGTTGTCAGCGTGCGACGTGAGGTCCGAGATGGCGCCGCTGGTTCTGGAGGAGGGCGCCACAACTCCGGCCGAGGTTCCCGCCATCCTGCTGGGCCCGCTGGAAAACAAAAGCTGCGTGGACGAGCTGTCGGACGGCGTCCAGTCCATGGACGTCAGGTGAGGCACTGGCTCCGCAAAATACCGTACCATGAAGAAGGTGCCGAAGAGGAGCAAATTTCACCCTCGGGTCCCGTCAGTCCGGTGTCCAGGGACGAGCCGGCCAGCGCTCAGGAGTTCTCGCCGGTGACGGACGGGCCGGACCGCTGCGCCCTGGAGGACGCCATGGACGTGGAAGCGGAGGCGCCCCCCTTCGCCAAGCTGCGGGCCGGCAGCGGCGTGGGCGACCTTAACGAGAACCTCCTCATCCAGGCCTACAGCACCGCCGCCGAGTCCTCTCCGCTCATCCACGCCGTCAGCCCCGGCCGGGTGGACGCGTGACCGCGTGGACGTGGACCCGCAGGTATACGTGGTACAGCTGCAAGATTCTTCCTTTTTTTTTAGATAAGACCGGTTATTGGCCTGATACCAATACTTGGTGTCGATACTCGCCTATCCCTGATTATATTCCGTTTATATATGTTATATTAAATTAGATTAGATTCAGTTCTTGTTTTACACATACTACATTTTTTTACAGTATTTTTCTCTATCAAATAAGCGGCCGCCTTTATTGAGTAACGCGCGACCATTTCCCGTCTTTCTTGCCAGGAGATTTACAAGCTGGGCTTCTTGACTGACTGCAGCAGCAGCAGCAGCAGCAGCAGCCGTTTTTCCTCCAGGAACAGCCGCTACTTGACGGACACTCTTCAAACATCCCACATGACGACGCGTCATCCCCACGTAGCTTCTTCACTAACTCCAAACCTAACTGGTTGATTGAGCGACCGCGCGACGAAACATCCCGGTTGGCCGATTTGTAAACGGCGGACGTCAGGATTCGCCCGGGTGGCGGAAATAGCAAACGCGGTTGATGTTTCGTCATCACGATGAATTTGCGTGCATGCCCGAGCTCGGACGAGGATTTCTGATAAGTGTAGTCCAATTCAAACGCGGGTCATTCATCTGAGCCTTTTTCGGAGATAAAAGGCATCACGCGACGCTACGCCATTTGCAATTTATGGGAGGTTTCATATCGACCAAGGTTAAGTCAAGCGAACTCTATTTGCGTAGACATATTTGGGCGGGGGGCGGGGGAAGCGGCAGTTAAACAGGCCAAAATACAGATACGAGTTGCGTAATTCATTTCTTGTTACGTGTGGAATTTAGCAGGTAGCTCATCAGAAACGTCTTCCCTTGTGAATAGACTTCCCGTAGGCTCGTTTACGAGTGTTGCCATCGGAGAACGTTAGCGGACGCGCTCGCAGCTTGTTTTCTGTTCAAGCGTAGCCTGTAGCTTCGGCTCCCGACATTGTAGTAAGGCACCCACTAAGCACGCCGGCTGCAGTGTGTAGTCCACACTATTATTACTCGACTTTCACGCTCACTTTGGTCACCCTGAGCCCTGAATATACCTCACCCGTGGACACTCGTCACTTCTGAGGCCTTCAACCTCGAGCGCACCTCAAAGTAGAAAGGCGAGGGGGAGACGAACGAGGAGCAAACATGTTTATACACTCTTTAGCTTTGCGCTCATCGTGGCCGCGAGACCGACATAAAGGCCGCCCGTGTCTCCTGTAGTGCTCGACTTGTACGCCGCAGCCTGGTTGAATATATCAATATTAACGTGATGCATGGGTTACTGCTAAATGGCATCAATAAACTTCATCAAACGATCAAATGTGGCTTTGTGTCTGTTGAATATTTAAATGATCTTCCACTAGGTGGCGCCAACAATTCTACAAAACAAGCTCATTTTTCACTTTATTTACTACTCGTAAGCCAGACTTCCGAGGCTGTATATTACATTGTGTATATTATATATAAACGGGAAGAAAGCCAATATGTTCCAACGGTAACCGAAAAATACCCGGGTTTAACTCACACTCCATACCAGTTGGTGGCGATAACGCGCCCACGCGCCATTTGCTCACCAGCTAAAAAGAAGACGTGGAACCACTACGAGAAAAAGCATCTTCAAGCTATAGCAATTTTCCGCCGGAATAGCAGCAAAAGTGACTTTAGCGTGTACTTGTGTCAATAAATAGGGCTCAAATTATCGCGTGCCGTGGTGTGAATTTTGTGTATAACGTTGCATTTATCCGCGCTGCTGGAACACGAGACGGTCTGGGGAGACGCAGGTAGGTGCCACATATGCTAATTAGCATTAGCTAGCGCACCTCTTTATTTGTTACCACATCTTTCTATTTGATTCCCGGGCGTTGCTCAAGAACGAGGTATCCTTCCCGGGAACCGTCTTTTGCATTTTAACGACTTTAACGAAAATATGTAAGGAATCGGTGTTTTGAGGGGTGCTAACATTAGCGTCGATGCTAATAACAGGAAGTTGCGGTCCGAGAGCTACTGCTCACCACGTGACTGGCAGCAACATTCGTGATCGCAGAGAAATAACTACAAATGTCAGTCGTTAGTTTGTGTTTCGTAAATTTTAACCACTTATTTAATCTCCACTAACACCTTTGGATATACTGTGCCCTGTCTGTTGGAAATGCAGCCTAATATGTTCACAGTACTTGTTCTCACTGAAACCTTGCTTGCGCTTCTTCAAAGGCCGCCGCCGGAATGTCCAGACAGATGTCTCCGTCATCACAAAGCAGGTAGATGCAATGACATCGCACAAGTTTCATATGTCAATCCCTCCAGTATATTCTTTTTTTTCTGTCTGATGTTGCAGTACTATAGCTTATTTTGCTTTTGATTATTGCTCAATGTTACTCTTGTAAGCATGCCCGCATTTTAATATGCAGTTATTGAATGACATTACAAGTTGAAACATCACTCACTATTGGTTAATTTGGCATGAAATTTTGCCGTTGTGACAGCCCTTTTTCTTGGTGGGACCGATGAATGCGTAGTCCAAAAACCTAACATGTACTTACTGCTACCTCTGCTGTCCAGGAGGTTACCTTGGGATCAACACGCACCTTACAGACCTTCAGCTGGACCGTATGGAAGTTCATCGGACCGGAGGCCCACCGGCAGAGAAGAAGAACGCAGGTTTGGTGAGGACATGTTCCCACAAGGTCAGAGGAGATCCCCTCCTCCCCCTCCTCCTCCGAAGGATCCCCTTTGGCATCAGCGAGATCAGGAAGGGAGTTTTCGACGGGAGCCGTTGCCTCGGCGCGATTTTAAGGACATCCACGTCCCCAAATCCTCCCCCCACTGGGATGGCGCATCTGATGCATACAGACAAAGAAGAGGATCCGGAGAAGAACTCCAGCGTTTTAGCAGCAGGGGAAGGTCACCGGGTTCGCCTCCCAAGTTCAGCAGAGAACCTTTGCCATTGCTTCCTAGCAGTCCCTCAGACACCTCGCAGGGTTGGTGGCGGGACTCTGAGCGGCAAGGCCAAGGGCGATTCAGAGACGTCAGCCCCGGTGTGAGGTCCGAGGTTCCGAGGGGAAGCAGAAGAGAAAGGTACGCTGAAAATCTGAAGACAAGCAGACAAAGGGATGACGTTCAGCCCTTCTTAAAGCGGATGAGAAGAGAAACGGAACGTCGCCATCACAGCGGGTACATTTACAACCATAGCAAACTTTTTGCAGCACCAATAATCTAAATATACTTCGTCATGTTGATGTTGACGTGTCCTCTTTGTGTCGCAGGTCCAGGCGGGACGACAACACGGATTTTGGGGATCAGAGTTACTCATCCGCAAAGGCCGACAGAGATTTCCACGGGGATCCTCACGGAAAAAACGGCTCGAGAACTTCTCATTTTACTGAACGCGCTCAGGCCATCCAGGATAACCGGAAAGGACCGTGTCGGGAAGAGTTGGACGCCGGTGGGCGCCGTGTCATTGACGTGCGACACAAACGCGCCGATTCGGCGATTACTTCAAAGGAAAAATTCCGGATGTCAAAAGACCGTAGCGATTCCAGGAAACGCCACTTTCAAGATAATTGGAGGGACGGCTCAGAAAGCCGGAGAAGCCTTCCGCCGCAGGAACGAACGCGTTTCGCCGAATTTGAGAGACAAGGCGCCGCCGCAAACAGGACGGAGAGGGGCGCTTCTCATGCGGCCCCGGGCCGCCCAGGTCACAACGTGGACGGAAACAACATCAAAGTCCACAAGAGCCTGACAAATGTCCAACAGGTGTCCCGGAACTACCAAAATGTTCCTTGTGAAGAGCCCAGAGCAGGGTACAGGTCCCAAAAAGGAATCAGTTACTCCAACCTGGAGGAGGAAGAGGAAGAGCTAGACTGGACAGAAGATAACCGGCACCAGGAGCCCGCTGGTCCCGACCGACGCTTACGCAGGGGCGGCCCGGAAGTGGAGCGGCCCAGGTCGCTGGTTTGGAAGGAACCCGGGGCCAAAAGCATGACCGTGGTAACGGAGGAAACGCTCACCATCAAAGTGGACATGAGCCGGCCCACCCCGCTCACAAGGTAAAGTATTCCCGTTGGGCCTCGGCGCTAAGGGTTGAAGTTGCAGAAGAGGAAAGCGTAGGGGGTAGTGAAAGTTCTTGCTGGGAAGTGGAACTAGTGGCTCTGACATCCGCAGGGTTCTTCAGCAGGAGAGGGAAGAATTCAAATTGGAACGTCACTTGGGGATTTGGGAATTTGGAAAGTTCATCAGAAGAAGAATTTGAATGTCCCTGCTTCATCACATCTATCACATCTTCAGTTTCTTCATGACCTCGCATGAGTTGGAATTCAATGTAGCGATCCGCTCCTTGTGGCCAGCGCATATCTTCAAGTTCAAGAGATGCATCTTAACGGACGTGAGTGAATTTTGCACCTTTCTGCTACGTCAGCACATTTTCAGTGATACCATGACAACAGACCGGACCGGGAGGCCGCTACATGTTCTTTTGAGAAGAAATGTTTAACGGGAATCGTGTGGAGAGCCAATTTTAAGAAGAGGAGATTTTGACTAAATTCAAACGTCTGTTGGAGGATCTCGGAATTCTCGTCAAAGCCCCCCCCCCCCCCCCCCCCCCCCCCCCCCATTCATTTTATGGAATGTTTCAATGCGCCTTCTATTCATCTCTTGGCTTCCTAATCGAAACATGGAGATGGAAATTGTAGACGGTAAAACCCGGGAAGCCGTACTGACTGAAAGAGGAAGAGATGGCTTGGATCGCTTCAAAGGGGACGTTGTGAAATCCGGTCATGTGACATCAAAAGTGGCTGACTAAGGACAGGCAGAGTTGAACAACGGGGGAGAAACGTTTCTTCATCACTTAGAGGAACGGTTAACACAGCTTCGGATGTTAGTCCATTCAACACAGCACGAATACCGAGGGACATTCCAGGTTTTCTTGATTTCCAAGTGTCTTCATGGATGCCCTTTGATCCAAACCTGGACGGAACAAGAATATTGGATTCGACGTGATCATTCATCAGCATTTGGAGCGACGGTTTTCTTCATTCATCATATTAGATTCCAAACTCAACGTCCTTCCGTTCACGCTCTGAAGAGAAACCGATGGACTCATCAACACTTATGTTAACAACCATCCGCAGCAAATTAAAAACCTATTGGATTCTTCATGGATGCCAGTGAAGATGGATGGACTTCCGTCCAAATTCTGGCCAACATGTCAGACTTGACATGGACGGGAAAGAGTCAATCCAGAGGTGCCTTTTCACGGACATTCCACGTTACGGTCAAACCTGGATGTCGGCACATCGGACCGGGGCCTGGTGAAAGCCGTCTTGGAAGGATTGGAAGGAGCTGATGCTAGGCCTGAAGCCCAACCATCACCTAAAGAACGTCCAGGATCATCCAATAGGACCATCGGGAGGAAGTGACATCACTGCCATCAGACAATTGTGCTGAAAATAGGACAGGAGGTCTCACTGTGTATCAAAGCGAAGCCGGAGAACAAAAGTTTCATCACTTGCATGAATGATGAAGATGTGATGGGAGCTCACAATGTCCATTGGATGCGATTGCCAGCCAGGAGGCGAGACAATGGAAACCGACATGACCAGCAAGCAAACTTTATGACTGATGAAGAGTGGATGTGATCGTCAAGGACGAAGGGACATCACAAACGTTGAAGACATCAATTGAAGTCAGACGGTCCATCAGATGTCGCCATCCAGTCATCCTGATGTCCAAATCTGTTTGTGACGTGAGGCCAGATTGTCAAATCATACGTACCTCAGAAGGAAGCGACTTCATTGTGAAAATCAACGTCTTGACAGTGCATTTTGAGCCCTGTCAAAGATGTCAAACCCGGGCAGGTGAGACAAGAGGAGGAAGCGACATCATTGCCATGAAATGCTCCTGTAACTTAGATGATCAGAGCTCGGCCTACGCTGTGGACCGCCTCACCGGGCCGCCGTTTTGCCCAAAGGATACTACCAAATCGTCAAGCTTCGTTATCGAACCTCGGGCTGCAAACCCACTGCATGTTTGGAAACAAATGGTATCCCACCTGTATCTCACGCTGTTGACACGCGTGACGTCACACGGGACGCCATCATCGCATCGTATCGCATCGCGTCTCGCCATATGTGTTAAATTGAGCTTGATTCTTTAGCTTCATCGAAGTTAACGTAGAGGGACAAACCTCAGACGCCGACTGCAGGTCATGTAGTTGATCAGGTAAGTCGATTTCCTTCTTTGATGTTTCGTG
Source organism: Hippichthys cyanospilos (assembly GCF_059441005.1). Classification (NCBI taxonomy): domain Eukaryota; kingdom Metazoa; phylum Chordata; class Actinopteri; order Syngnathiformes; family Syngnathidae; genus Hippichthys; species Hippichthys cyanospilos. Next base: position 16,230,700 of record NC_142387.1, read on the forward strand.
GCAGAAGACTTAAAAAAGCCCATGGCGGAAGCGGAATTGTGAAGATCTGCAGGTGGATGATGCCTTGTCCAATTACATCAAGCTTTATTTCAAGGCCTCCATCCATATGGATTTCCTTCTTTCCGCCTCACCTCACTTGGATGACAGGTGAGGTGAAGCCCGTCCTGGCTGGCATTATGGCCCGATCGCCGCCCGACCGCAGGGCACGAAATCATCCGACAACTTCCAGTCACAACAAAGGACCTATGAATCATCAGATTTTGCTCAATTTCGGAACGTTGACGAAGGCTGGAGAGGAACGCAAACTTCACTTCCACGCAGGAAACCCCTGCCCACCTGGCGATTTTAAAAGGACTGCCCTTCCCCGCAGTATTTTAGTGTTTTATAAAAAGCAAAAAAAAAAATGACGATCACGCCCAGAACAAAAATGGTTAACCTGTCTTCCTCTTTTCCCTGGCAGCTCGCTGCGTTACTCTGCAGAGCGCCAGTTGTCCACGGACCTGGTCAACGTGGGTCGCCAGCGCCTGGGCTTCCTACCGGAGGCGTCGGGAAGCGCGCTGAACAGCGACGGCGCGCAAGGGGGCGCGTTTACGCAGGAAATCATCACGCTCATGCACGCTGTCAAAGGTCTCAATTACGCCGATGGCCTTGTCTGCTTGACAAAAGTCCGCAGGTCATTTCTTACTATGCGCGCATTGCAGAGCTGTACTTTAAAGGTGACGGCATCACGTTGAACAAACGTTTCACCGAGCTGCAACAAGGAGGATTTGCCGGAGATGAGGCGATGGGCCTGACACTCAACCAGAGGTTCTCAAACAACCAGTATGTGACACTCGTCGAACATGTCGCAAGGGAATCCAAATCCAAGCGAGTTTGCGATGCTCGGGATTGCCCCGCCATGGTGGCTTTGAGACAACTACCATTTTTAGAGTTAGTTTTTTTTAGAGGTGCTACTCCCTGGTGTCTGCTTAGAAAAGTAAAATTGCAACCAAAAACCATAAAATCTATTGCTTTGTCGATAAAATAATATTGTTTTGTCCCTGTATAAATTGCTTCAAAATTGGAGCATATATAACACGTCAAAATTTCAAACAGGGTGTTTTCAAAAATGTATTTGTTAAAAAATACATTTATAACTGAAATGCAGAGGTAAAAATGGAGGAATTTACATGGCAATTAAGTGATTTCATTTTTTTTTGTCCCCCAAAAATGAAAACTAATGGTTTGTGCACGGTATAAGGCACACTGTCGGCTTTTGATCAAATTGAAAGCTTTTACAAGCGCGTTATAGTGCGGAAAATACGGTAGTGAGAAAGAGTGGAATCCATTTTTTGCTTTGCAAGTCAATTTACATTTAGCCCTTAAATTGTCATGGGCCACTGTGCCCCTAGTTTAAAAAAAATATTTGGAGCCTTGAAATCAATCTACACTGACATCTAAAAGCGATCAAGATCACAGCAGTACATTTGAAATAAATTTGTAATCGCAATGTGTTTTATTTCTTTCATTTAAATCAAATCTCACATGTGCTCGAATGTTCTTGCCGTGGTGGACTAGTCACCTCCTTCATCTTCCTCAGCGTGAACACGGCGCAGTCATCAGACGACATCCCGATGCCCTTTCCCAGTTTGAGCGTAGTGCAGGTGAAGTCGACTTCCTGCCATCTCACGGCGATGCCGGCGGACGTGGCGTTGACGCAGCGCCGCCATTTTCTTTTCTTCTCCAGCCGGCTCACGGTCCCGGCGACCTGAGATACGACCTTGAGATGCGGCGACAGAAGCGTCTGGAGGGCGTGACCGTCACCATTCCGGGAGGCGGACATCCCAAACCCGCAAAGGTCCGCTACGGCGGCGGCGGCGGCGGCGATGTCATGTTTACGGACGAGCGGGATTACGGACATGACGGCCATGTGGTGAGCGTGTAAAAGCACGCGAGACCCCGCCTGGGGCAGGCGGCGTCCGGCACCGCTTCACCTCGCGCGTGTGTTTGTAGGCTCCCAAGCGAAGGGGCACGTACAGGACCAACGCCGCCCCTATGCCCAGGTCCAAGTACCGCCAGCGCGGCAGGATGAACAGCTGCTACTAAAATTATGACGGTAACCTCCAAAAAACAAGCATCCATACTGCACATGCTCACGCAGGGTCACAAGAAGCCATGGGCCGATATGCATTTCTGATGGTATAACTTTGAGCGAAATATATAAATTACAGCTTTATTATTTTTTTATTTTTTTTAAACAATGTTAACCGCGGCCAACTTATGACATTTGCAAGCCTTTCAATGACATCATTGATTGTCTTAGCCTGGACTCCCATAATGTAAAAGTCTTCAAAAGTCATAATACTCTATGACGTATAAAATGTTCATATTTCAATTTCATATATATACAGCGTGTTTACTTTTGCTATGGTCGCATTTTTACAATTTATGTACATTAGAAAGAAAATCTGTCGAAAGCCCTTTGGTTTGACCTGCATAAATGTATGTTTTTGTTCCAAAAACGAGCACTTACACTGGCCATCTTGTAAGATCCAAAAAGGAAACAAAAGATGTGCTAAGCGGCGTAATTCCACTTTGATTGGTAAAGCTTTGTCCTTGACCCTGACTTTTTAACGCCACTGTAAATTGTCAACGTGCCTTCTCACAAGCGTTGCTCGCTTGCATAATCGCGGCGATCCCTTTAAAGCAAGGCGTTCCCTACTGCAGCTCATGGCGACTCTTTTAGATGTCTTTTTCCGACCGCATTGGCTTGTGTAACAAGCGCGCCGCTCGCTTTGACCTAAGACCCGGTGACTGCGTCGTTGCGCTCGTCCAATCCCGCTTCTTCCTCTGCCTCGGCCACGCCCACGCGGCTAAAAAATCCTCCGCCGCCGTCGTGATCCGCATTAGAGCTGCCGCCTCTTGACTTGACCTCAATTTCTTCTTCCCTCCCTTTGTGTTTGTGTGTGTGCGCGTGTGTGTATGCGTGTCCCCTAACCACAGGTCCCAGCTGGTGACTCCGCCCGCTGAAGACGCCCCGTGGCAACGTTTAGTCTGCCCCTCCACTCGCCCGGCAGTTCTTTCTCATCGTCTGCCTATTAAAGTGAGTCCTTGTGAGTCTTTTTTTTTTGTTTGTTTGTACCATTTCTTAAAGCAGTTTGTTTGGACATTTCTTTCACTTGCATTAGTGCACTAAGTTGTCCTCCTAGCGAGGACAACACGTACTAGTACGTGACCTTTTAAGATAGAAATCAGACTGAAATACATGCTCCAACGCCACGCCATATGGTTCTCTTTGAATCCATTTGTGTGACACCTGGAACGATAAGATGTGAACAGATTGACTTTATTTGTGACACTTTACCTTGAAACAATAATAAATATAATAAAAAAAAAACACCATCTTTTACACCATCTTTTGTGTGTGTGTTTTTTTTGTAAACGTCAGTATGAAACAAAAGAATTCAAAAGGCACACAGTCAAACTTGCCAGCATGTTAAAATGGAGTTTTAGCCAGGTGAGAGTATAAGAAATAACAAAACACAATGATAATCAGGCCTAATTTGACCTCAATCCAGGTCAGATTATTGGACGTCTCCAAAAATGATCCAGACAGATTATCTTGTCATAGGGACTGTATTAAGAGTCATCTTGCTTCCTCTAGTCTTAAACCTGTTTCAAATTTTGACATGATTGCGTCGCCAAAGGTAACCAAAGCAGCCAATCGGAAAGCTCGCTGCGTCTGTTGCCGGGCGTAAAAGAACTGCGGATGGGATTTCACTTGTATGGCGCTTGTCTACCTGCCAGGTACTCAAAGCGCTTTACCACTGCTTCTTCATTTACCTTCCGATGACACCGGCTACCGCTTGCGCCGATTGTTTGCATAACGCGTCTCACAGGCCCTTCACCACGTGGTCACAACCACCGCAACTCACTTTCCAGGTAAACTAACAGCACTTTATTTCTTCTGCCCATCTTTCTTCATAAATCACTTTTTTATCTTGTGTGGACTTTGGGGTTTTTGATACCTTAAAATGTCAAAAATCAACATGTTGAATGGAAACAAGGAAGCCCCCAAAAATGTTTAAAAAAAAAAAAAAAAGGTGATTATATGGGAAATACTTTCCATGCTGCCCCAGTATCCTAGACATGGTGTTGTGATTAATATTCTGTTTGTGGAATTTAAATTAAGCAGCCAAAAGCACATTTTCAGTCATCTCACGGGCACCCGTTTTGTCACTTGCCGTCGACTGAAAATGACATCATGACCGGCCTCAGAAAAAAGGCTGTCGTACCACTCATGAACGCTCCTAATAACTAGCAAAACCATCGGAAATAAAAGTCAATTTGGGTTCAAACCGCGCACCTAAAATTTTGAACGTAAAAAGCCTTTTGTATTAAAAGTGCGATGCCTTCAACAAACAAGGAGTGTCCACTGAGCTCAACTTTTGTAGATGAGCATGACACAGAATCTCTCGAAACAGTCAAAAATGACGTGAAAGACCTTGAGGTAAAACGTCTTGAATGTTCATTTCAATCCACGTGCTGAGCATCCTTCCGCTTCTTCTATGAGGTCAGATTTTCCATGTTGTAGCTCCGCCCACTGCGCTCATCATCATCATCATCATCATCATCGTTGGTTGGGTTCAATTAGAGGCGAGAGTCGCACGACAACGGCCGGAACGCCACCTCTGTGTTCTCCTCCATGATGATGTCAAAGCGACACATGAGCGGCCTGGACAGAAACAGCAAATGCATCACTGCACAACGCTGCATCATTTCTGTTAGCTCATCTGTGGCATTTTATGGTTGCGTCAACACTTAAGTGCAGCAAGAAAGGAATCGGAAGTTGGGGCCGACCTCTGCGGGTGCTCCAGCGGCGTCAGTCGTATTCGCAGCAGTCTGATTTTGTAGCGAGGCCCGATCACGTTGCCCGTGTTGATGCGCAGGGAGATCTTGTGCACGTGCGGCAGGTCCTCGTCGAACTGGGCCAGAAGCCGCGTGGATGTGTACTGCTCGAAGCGAAGAAGCTTGCTGGTCGCGGAACGTAAGAGCGACAAGCAGATTGCAGCACGTTATGTGACGATAATGCGTTCATCCACAGCCATTGACATCTTAATACATTGAAGACCCCGCTCCAAAAAAAAGTTTACAATTGCTTGTAGATGGCACCACAAGATTACAAATTTACACAGTGGTATTTTATATTCATCCGCGCTTTGATCTGAGCACATAAACATGATCAGTCAGCATATCTTCAAACAAGTAATTGAAAAAATGTTCCAAAATAAATGTTAATAATTAGACTATTGTTCCCTATTATGTTGTAATGAGAATAAAGATGTTTGCGTGTGTATTGTATTGCAATGTGTTTCGTCAGGAGACGAACTCACTTGTCTATACGGGCCTCTGTGACATTCCTGCCGCTGTGCAGGCGGATGTAGACCACCCCCCAGCGGAGGTACTGGTTCCACGTCACCATGTCCACTCTGTAATTCAGCTCTGGAACACACACAACGTCGGCAAAGCTCAATGAACCCTGCAAATCTGCGCTTCGGTGCATTACAGGTTTGTTTTTTTGTGGTGAGAAACAAAAACAAATGTTGGCGCCATCTCGCGGCCCGATTAAAGCCCAAGAACAATATGTTGTGAGTTGAGGAGCTTCTTGAGGCGTCGGCCGCTATTTTCCTAACCTTTTCGGGGGCCAGACTTACTCATGTAGGGGTGTGAGGCCGTGGTGCCGAAGAACACTTTGGTCTGTCCCAGTCGTAGGAGACTTTCCCGCCACTTGATGACGTCATAGCCTGCACGTTAGAGGAGAAATGTCAACCAGCAGACATAAGAAGTATTAACTACTGTGACTTGTTCTTGCATGTGTGTGAAGGCCTCACCGAGCCGTGGACAGGAAGCGGGCTTGAAGGCCTCGCACTGCATGCAGCGTCCGTCCAGGAAGTTGGTGTAGGACGCGCACGGGTACCCCGTCAGGCTGCACGTGCCGTTGAGGGCGCATAGATACAGGAACATGGAGCGCTGGTGGTCGCACACAAAGTAAGACTTTCCTAGGGGGGCGGTATGCGGTTGTAATTTGTTATTTCGGACTCAAGTCCATATAAGCGCAGAAAGAGAACACGAGGTATTAAAGATACTAAACCGTACCTATTCAAATGTACAATGTATTCTCCCGATGCCGTCGAGGATGCGCGTGCTTACCGGCAAAGATGGTTTTGGGGCAGCCGGGCTGGTCGGCCCCCCCGTTGGCGTAAAAGTCAATGTGGCCGTGAGCCCCCCGCAGGCCAAATGCTGCAACACACAAGTCAGCCTACGTCACATTCGTTCAGCATTCCGTATGAAAAAAAGGACTTGAAAAAGAGCGTTCGCATGTTAGCACATGCGGCGCGCCGATGCTCACAGTCCATGTCGGTATGCAGCACGTCCACAAACATGGCGTCCGACGGATCCAGCCTCTCGTCTGGTGTGGCGCTGGTGAAGAGAGGCCCGGCCGGGTCCAGACCTGCAAGTGCAGAGGAGGCGCCATAAGTTTCTCATACAACAATATGTAGACGTTGAGGAAATTATTTGTAAATCACGGACTGCGGTCTACTAATGTTACCTGTGATGCGTCCTATCTTGCCTTTCAAGTTGGCGCCCACGAATCCAGCAAGGTGCGCCCCCAGACTGACGCCGATGAGGTGTACGGAGTCCAGCGAGGCTCCTTCCTCCTGAAAGGGAAAATCATGAATGACTGTCCTGAGAGATTTTCTTCTGGGCCTCAAATTTGATGCTGGGTTTTGTCTCGTCAGACCACAAGACGTCCTTCCAGGAGTCCGCCGCACTCCTTGTCGCCATTGGAACCAAGTAGGTTCACCTTTGTCTCATCCGCCCACAAGACCCGGTTTTAGTTTTTCATCTCCTCTTCAGCTAAAGGTGTATTATCTTTAGCAGAGGCTAACATCGTGGACGTACAACTTTTTTGCAATACGTGCGATGGCGTGAAACGAAGCTTTATAGACTCTGTGAAGGGGTGCCCTCGCGTGTCGGGAAATCTCACCTGCATGCTCTTGATGAATCCCGTTAGGTTTTGGGCCGCCTCCCTGGTGTAGGACACGGCGGTGAGGTAGTTGAGGTTGGCCGCCCCCCGGTTCCAGTCCACCACGATGACGTTGACGTCCCGCCGCTCGGCCAGCAAGCGCACCAGGTGGTCAATCCAGATGGGCGGCGCCCCGGTGGGCCGGTAGCCGTGGATGATGAAAGCGGTGGGCCGGGAGAGGTTGAAAAGCGGCTCGGACGGGAAGCGGTGGTGGTGCAGCTCGCGGCCGCACGCGGGGTTGCCGCGCGTGTACAGCAGCAGGCGAACGTAAAGGCTGGTGCCCAGGAAGCAGTGGGACAGGTTCAGGTCGGTGAAGTTGTCGCACGAGTCGCCGCTGTCTTCCTCCAGGCCTGAAAGACAAAACTTGGCTCGTGCATTTCTAATCGTAGTTTGTTCAGCAATTCCAGAAAATAGATGACATACTGTAGCTACCGGTAAATTGTGTCAGTAGTGACAATGCGCATTTGTATAAAGTTGAAGAAAATAAAGGCATGCAACTTTTTCCAAAAAGCCGCTATAAGACAGTTTAGCTGTGAGTTTCTTAGAGAGAAGTATGGCAAATCCTAACTAGTGAGCCGGCCTCGAAAGTTCTGCAGCTATCTAAAGTGTTGTGGCGCCACCGTTTAATGGGACACGGTGAAAGAAGTGCAGTGCGACAGTGGCCTCAATGGGATCAGGCTGCTATAAAAAAAAAACAAACAAACATCCCATCTCATGTTTGCAACAGGTGATTACAGCTGTCAATCAGAGGAAGAAGGCGGGACCTCGGCTGAAAACCACAACAGCATGTATGTGCGTGTCTTCAAGCAACAAGCCTATACAGGCTATTAAGGTACAGTTCCAAAGATTATTTCTTTCTTTTTTTTTCTTTACTGGTCACCTCAACATCATTCATCTGCACCATTCAGTTAAATTGGTTTTGTATTACTACTTTATATTGCCTCTGATTATCCGTTGTACAGTTGCTTATTTTGCTCATTTTGACTTAAAAAAAAATGCTACAATGTATTCCAACTCTCAGAGACAAATTCCCGGTGCGTTGAAATCAATAAATAAAGCTGAGGCCGTCCTTACCTTGGCAGAGCACCAGAAGTGCCAGCGCAGCCAGTCGTCTGCAGGCCAGCATCCTCCTTTTCCTCCTTCCAAACGCGACGGCGTCTCCCGGGTAATGACAGACAGACGGCGGCGTCTGAAGCTGGGAGGATTTGATCCCAGTGGGAGGAGCCCAGTTGAGAGTGGCAGGAAGGTCGACCGATCACATGCTTTGCTTGCAAGGACTTGATGCCGATTGGACTCTGAATTGTGTTTTAAAGTCCAAGTATGGAGAAACACAACAAGGAATTTGTCTTTGGTAGTATGGGTCCCAACAATGAAACAAAATAACTTCCAGCTACAGAGTCTTTGCTTAAAGGGACAATATGTGAATTTGAGAAAGAATAAATGATTATACATTTCAAAAACTTGCGAATAAATGTGTTCTTAACGACCAACAGTACGCTTTAAATATAATCGCATGGAATGATATTACATGGGGGGTGGCACTCCTCCGGAGGCGACCGTGTTTGTTAATGCAGCGCCTCCTGCTGGCCGTAATGAAAAACGGTCCAAATAATGGGTAAAATAATTACGATGCAACAACAGTTGTGCAGATGATATTGAGAATCGTAGCGCAATATTGCAACCACTCCCATAATTATGACACGAAGCCAAATGTGCAATTATGTACTGTATAATAACCCAGATGTGATTTCTTGTGCAGTAGGCTTTTCTATTAAAAATAATAATAATAAAAAAAAAGAAAAAACACAGCACCATATTACTAAAACAAGCATTTTTTCACGTTTCAAGTTTTTTTTTATGTATTTCGTCAAGCACTCAATTTCGTTTTTTTTAAGAACGGCAGAGCTGGTTTGATCATTTCGACTTGGAGGGCCAGTTGAGTCTCGCGAGATCTCGTTGGTCCCGAGATAACGGCTGCGGACCGCGGATAATACAGTACAAGGTAACGTACTTTACTGCTTTTATCTCCTCGGGCTTCGTTTGAAAAACACCGCTTTCCTTTCGAGTGTTTGTGCGCATAAACGGTACGTTTGCGCGGTCTGTCTCGCAATCGTGCGTTTGTTACAATTTGGCCTAACTTATGTGGGCACCGCCGGAGCAATCGGCGAATCCTTCGAAATAAGAGCACAATGTAATCCGCGCCTTTTGGTCCCGTGTTAGCTCGCGTAGCTTCGGCTCGTCCGCTCGCGCGACACGAACAGAGAGGAGAACCGCAGAACACCTTCGGAATCGGCGCGTAGGCGAGCTTTTATGTTAGCAAGTGGGCACTGCGTCCAACACGGCAGACGGCGCCTTTTGAGAGCGAGCAACCACACGTCGGTTAGCGTTAGCATTAGCATTAGCATTCGACGAAGGCCTACCCAGGAAGCGCGAAGGAGCTTTTATTTTCCAAAACTTCTTTTTAGTCGACATCTAGTGTTCCCACTCGGCTTTTCTCGTGAACGGTTTGCTTAACTTGTCTTGCTACTTAACTCACCGTTGGACATATCAAACCAACGTCGCTTTAAATTACGTTTAAAAAATAAATCCGGGTTTGTAATGCTAAACTTGGTTTGGGAATTAAAGCCTGGTACGAAACCCCTCTACAGCCTGGCTGGTTGGCTGCGTGAAAACAGGCTTTGAAAATATTACTTTCTCACAAACCATACTTTGAAATAAGATTAATAATAATAAAGTGCTAATCTTGACTCTAACTTGAAATCCGACTTGGATTTGAACGGTGGCTTTAAACTCGACGTTAAATCCATGATTTTGCCTTGAAGCCCTACTTCGATACTCCAACCTTATTTATAAAAATGAGAAAGCTTTCATTAATGCCTTCTGCTTTGTCTGGAACACTTAATCTGACCCCGACTTTGAAATCCGATTTACCAACCCTAACTCTGGATCATGACAGTGTCTGCAAACCTTGACAGTTTATAACCCTAACTAGCTTTTATTTCTCGCAGCTCACAATTGGCATTATCAGAGAACGCAAGACAAGCAACTACTCAGCTTTCCTGGACCAACACTGACCGTAAGAACCTTTTTACAGTGACGCACTCTCCCGACACACCTGTAAAATAATAGATATTGTTAATGGATGCCGCATATTTTCTTTTCACGGGTGAATTTCATTGTGTGGCTGACAATTTAAATGTACATTTAATCTCCGCAACATTCAACCAAACCATTACATTTTATTGTGTGCTAACCTACACAGCGAAACGCCACAGACTGGCCGACAGAAATTAGCACAGATTGACCGAGTAGGAGTAATAATTGTTTACTTTCTTGTAGTGATGGCTCACAGCGCCAGTCATGCAAAGCTGCTACTGCAACGTCTGCATCAGCAGCGGGAAATGGACTTCCTGTGCGACGTCACCATCATGGTGCGAGACGTGGAGTTCCGGGCTCACAGAAACATCCTGGCGGCATTCAGCAAGTACTTCTCCTCCCAGGCTGAGAAGGACCAGGATGTCACCACTTTGGACCCCGACAAAGTCAGCCGCTACGCGCTAGAGAAGCTGCTAGAGTTTGTCTACACGGGACAGATGAATCTCAGCAGGTAGGCTGCCTCCACATCATACAGCCCTCCTGCGCCCCGCTTTTTTTTTTTTAAACAGGCTTGTGCCTTCCTTTTAGCACCAGACAATCTGCTGTCCGCCGAGCCGCCATCTTCCTTGGAATGTCAGATGCCATAAAGTACCTGGAAGGAATTTCCCAAACGTCCGAGGCCAGCGAGGCGTCCCAGTCTGAGGTGGACAAAGAGGCGGGCCTCTCTTCGCTCAGTCCCGCCTCTGCGGCCAGTCCTCGTTCCCCGGTCTCTCTGTCCATCGTCTCGGTGACGGGTACGTGGCTGGATGAGGGCAAGACGGGCCAGGAAGACCCGGAAAACCAAGAAAACCAGGAGAACCAGGAAAATCCGGAAAGCCAGGAAGGTCAGGAGAACGAAGCTGCCGGCTTGGGTGAGGAAGGAGAAATTCCGAGCGACGCTCCGGCGGAGCCCAGTAACCTTGCCGACAGCATGCCCAAACCGGCGGCCCATAGGGGGAGGGGGCGCGGCCGGGGAAGGGGCAGAGGTCGAGGCAGGGGAAGAGGAGGACTCAGACTGGTAAAGACCGAGGAAGACTTCCTTGAGGATTCCGACACCAGCGTGAAGGATTTCGGGGACACGTCGGCCGACTGGAGCCCCACGCTGTCCGAGCCCCTCGCCAAGAGGCCCCGCGTCGGGGAGGCGCGGCGGGGACGCGGCCGGGGTCGAGGTAGGGGCCGAGGGCGGGGCCGCGGCAGGAGCAAAATGGAGGGCGACGATGAGGACAGCGGCGAGGAAGCGGGGGAGGATGCTGAGAAGAACCCCGCGGAAGAGAAGGCTCGGACCTGCATCGAGTGCAACAGGGTGTTTAAGGACATTTGCAGCCTGCGGAGGCACGAGCAGATCCACGCCGGCCTCAAGCCCTTCATCTGCATCTTCTGCTCTAAAACCTTCCGACAGGCGACGCAGCTCAAAACTCACCTGCGCACGCACACGGGTAAGCAGCAGATAAAGAAGAAGTTCGCACGAGCTTCACTATAGCGTCATCGAGGCCCTTTTCATACTGCACTTAGCAGAGTACAGAGCGCCGTACCAGTTCAATATGCTTGCGTTAAGAGACGAGATCTATGATAGCCAAAAATGGGCGTGCTGGCAGACACGGCGCTGTCACCTATCGGTCCCGCCGTCCAACCGCGTCACACCAAACGAATGTAGTGTCAAAAGAGCATCAGGCGTACTTTCATCATTCCCCGCTCTCATACGGTTTTGAATGTGAAGAAAAGATCATTTTAATGCCACGCGGCCTTCGTACGCCCGCAAATGACGCCCTCCGCGTTTTACCGCAGGAGAGAAGCCCTTCGGCTGCAAAGACTGTGAGAAATGTTTTGCTCAAAAGTGCCAGCTGGTGGCCCACCGCCGCATGCACCACGGCGAGGAAAAGCCGTACACGTGCGACCGCTGCGGCTTCAAGTTCGCCACCTCGTCCAACTTCAAGATCCACGTCAGGTAGGGGAGCATGTAGACCTGCAGATCAATCATATAAGGAACTTGTCACTTGATTATCAGGGCTATTAGACACACTCATAACTGATTCATACATATGAAATGACAAAAACATAAGTTGCGCTGTGTTGCGGACGCTGTGCCGGTCTGTTGTGGTGAAGAAAGACCCGAGCCAAAAAGCGAAGCTCTCGATTTACCGGGCCATCTACGTTCCTGCCCTCACTTACGGTCACGAGATCCCGGATACAAGCGGCCGTATTGAGTTTGCTCCGCGTGGTATCCGGGCTCTCCCTTAGACACAGGGTGAGAAGCTCGGTCGTCCGAGAGAGACGCGGGGTCGAGAGGAGCCAGTTGAGGTGGCTTGACGCTGTACAAAAGAAACACCAAAATGTTCAATCAAAATTCAACTTAGGACGTTAATGCTTCACAACTTTCAAGTCCACCGTTGCCTCGTATGGTTTGAAAAATGCGGGCGCGCTGCCGTTCCCCCTCCAGGCTTCACAGCGGCGAAAAGCCGTACGTTTGCGACGTGTGCGGCCAGGCCTTCGCTCAGTCCAGCACTCTCACCTACCACAAGCGGCGGCACACTGGCGAGAAGCCCTACCAGTGCGACCTCTGCGGCATGTCCTTCTCCGTCTCGTCTTCGCTCATCGCGCACGCGCGCAAACACACGGGTAAGGAAGCGCCGCAAGCGGACGCCGCAGTCGCCGGCGACCTCGTCTGACCGCTTCCCTCCCTCCCGCTTGCAGGTGAGACGCCCTACAAGTGCTCCCAGCCGCAGTGCGATAGCAGCTTCGTCACCTCTTCCGAACTCAAGAAGCACATGCGCCGCTTTCACCCAGGTCTGCTTGCTGCCGTTGCGCTCCGAAATTCAACGTCTTTGCTCAGGCATTCATGCTGTTGTTTTCCTTGGTCCGTGTGGACTCAGATGGCACCAACGGCGTGCAGTGCCTCCTGTGTGGCAATCGCTTCGCCAGCGTGAAGAACATGATCAAACACCAGGAGAAGGCGCACGCCGACGAAGTGCGTCAACACAAAGAGCGAGCGCGAGCAGGTAAGCCGACGTGAAACTCTTGTGGAATCTACAAGTGGCAGCTTTGATGGTGTCCTCTTGAAAAATACATTTCTGCAATGCCTCCACTTCGACCAAGGTCACATTTATATAAAATATTAGCACATGTGCAAGATGACTTCTTTCCAATTACCGTAATTCCCCTTTGGCATGTACACGCAATCATAAACTTGGCTAAACACGGATGATGCGAAACGTCGGGTATTTATGGTAAAATGAACTCGAATCGCATCGCGAGGAAAAGCAAAAACAACTTGCTTGGAGCGCATTCAAAGACTGGCGAGGTGTTCACTGACGGTTGACAGTGTGGGAATTCTGAATTTTTTTTTTCCCGTGCCGCGTTTGCGTTCAAGCATCCCTCTGATGACGTCGCGCTTTCTCATCCTCAGTCGTCCTGCTGGCGTCCAGCCACCCCGTCGCCTTCGTGCAGAGCAAACTGAGCAAGGACGGCAAAAGTCTGAGCTCCGTCCCCGAAGCCGTGCCCGCCGACCCGGAGCCGGCCGCGCCTCAGGCCGCCGTCGAGGCCGCGGAGGGCGAGGCCGTCCCGCCGGCCGCCGACGGCGCTCTTAGCGACACGCTGCAGCAGCTGAAGGCGGAACCCAGCCACACGCCCATCTCCCAGGCCGAGCCGGAGGCCTTCCAAGCGGACCCCGTGTCCACCATCAACTCTGAAACGCTGCACGCCCTGGTGGAGCAGCTGAGGCCGCCCTCGCCGGCGCAGAGCCTGGAGCAGATCGTCATCATCCGCACGGTAGACAACATTGAACACAATGCGCCGCCGTCGCCTCAGTGACCTTGAGCGTTCGGATGGCGTATTTTGTTGGAACGCCCGCCGTTCATTCCATATCTTTGATAGCCGACTTCAGGTCCTTGTACTAGTACGCTCTTTGACTTCTTTACACCATACTAGTAACACTACAAGGCCTGGCCCCAAGGCATTTGTCATAAACTCATTGCCTCCTTATCGGTGGCGCTAGCATTGTCTTGGGTCAAATGCCACAGTTGCTCCTTCTAGTGTGCAGAAAAGGCTCTCCTGCCACATACTAGCGCACAGACCGATCATGTCCTAACCCTAGTACATAGTCATTGAGGAGAGGAAATAAATTCTCAAGCAGCGCTAGTACACTCTTGTCGATAGTACTCGGACGAAGTTGGCGCATCGCTAGGACAAGCGAAACTGTTGACAACCAACTACTCCTCGTGACATCATTAGACTAGGTATCTAATGCTTCTAGCTAACATCCGTGCGCAGGCACCGGCAAACCTTAAATGCGCCGAGCCATTTTCATTGTCTACAACGGAGGAATTAGGGAATGAAGAAGAAAATGGAAGCCACAAAAGCCTTTTGACCTGTATTGGAGGGGCTTTTTCAAGGGAAAAAAAATCTTACGTTGGATGGTGGTAGCCTACTTTTTTTGTTTTTGTTTTTTAAAGGAACAGTCAACACCTATTCTTTTAATCCTTTTATTCGTTAAATTTAAGTGATCCGCACGCGAAAATAACATCTGTTCTGTCGTTACCTTATTGTGCGGCGCATGAAATGCGTTGCCAACCTCAGTTAAAACGAGCTTAAAAGAGATCATCTAATCATTCTTGCATTATGAAATTGAATTTTAAGTTGATCCACGTACAGCAACCTAAAGTAACGTCTCTGTTGTGTCATTATTTTACTGCGTGTGGCACATGTAGTTTGCTGTCAGCCTCATTTAAAGAGGACTCAAAAGATATATCCGCGTCATTTAATGTTACCGGAGCAGTTGGCTCATCAAAATTCAAACGAAATTAGAAAAACAAATGAAAGTGAAAGTCTTGAGAGGCGCAGCGGTACGCCCGTCCCCGATCTTGCGCCTTACTTGCCCCGCCGGAACGATCAAAAGTTGTCAAGCCGACACGGCCCGTCAACAAACGTCGCGAGAGCAAAAAGCGTACCGGTACAGAGACCTGATGATGTACATATCTGACATAGGCTTAAGTGTGCGCGGCCCGTCGCGGGCAACGTGCTAACGTGACGTCAACCCTGGCGTGTTGGCGACCGCGCTTCTCCTTTTGCAGACGCCAATTGTTGTTGTTTTTCTATTTTAGTTTTGATGAGCGTGTTGACGTATGAACAGAAATACTCCTGACCCTTGTGACTAGATTAAAAAACCCGACCACCAAATAAAGCGATTCAACAGATTTTGTTTTGAAAGAATGTCTTTTTGTGCTGCCATCAGGCGACTACTAATTATTATGATCATTATTTTTATAAGCTAGGTTCAGTAAATGACTGCTTACCAAGCCTGTGTGCACATACAAATTTGCTTAGCAGGCCACGCTCATGCTGTTATAGAAATATGTATACTTGACGTTTAATATCATTGATGAACTTGATGGAATTATGACACATATAATATTCCTATTTCTATTTCATGAATTTGTACATGTAAAGCGTAGTTACTTTCTGCTCTTATTGCATTTTTGCAATTCTTGTACATAAGGGGCCGCCAGAGGTTAATACTACTGATTTATTCATCTATTTTCCGTATCAAATCATTAGAATTGATAGGTCCGAACGCGACTACAGATGAACAACAGTGTGTAGTTTGAAGTGTTAATGAGAGTAAGAAAACTCATCTAATTTTTTTTCATAGGAGGAATAACTGACGATGTGAGCGACTGACTGTATGTGAGTGACTTGAGTAACTGACAAAGAGGCGTGTACACATTCTTTACGTACGTTTTAATCAATAAATACTGTTAGAAAAGTGGCAGCGGGGCTCCGACTTCACATTTTGTTGGAAAGGCAGCAGAAGGCACTTTTTCGATTCTGCGGTGGGGCCGGCTCCTCTCTTCGAGATGAACTGGTTTGAGCCCAGCTCATCCTCGCCTCCGGTTGATCCATGCGAATGCTCGTTTATCTGTGACCTGTATCTGACTTGTGACCAGCCCAGGTCCCGCCCCAGATCTTCGAGATCAAGAGGTGTCCGCTTGTCGCCCGAAGTCAGCGTCTCGATCGTCGGTTCGTCTCTCTGCCCTCTGGTTGAACGAGTCGATGGCTCAGACCTCTCGGGTCGTCATTCGTCCGCTTGGTTTTTTCCCCCTCCTTCATCCAGACCATGGCGAACCGATCAAACCGTCTTAAACATCTCCAAGTGAAAAACTGGAGTTTGTGAGCATTCTTTTTAATCACGCTGTCCAATATCATAGCGTAGCCCTCTTCTCATCTTGGCTAGGACGACTTAGAGAAAGTCCTTCCTCTTGTTCTTCCTGACAATGACAGCCAATCACACCTCCTTAAACAGCGAAAAGTAGAAAACCTTCGGAGTTTGTGAGCATTTTTAACACGCTATTACTAAAGTTTTCTGTATGGCCTACTCTTGTCTTACCAACGTCTTGGCCTCCTTTAAGACGTCATAAGACTTCATCCCCTGGCGTCGTCTCAAAAACATGATTGGGTCTGCGGCACCAACCTTTACTCCCATACCGCGTGAACAGGTAGATGCCCACCACCACAGCCACGGATCCGAGGGCTCCGAGCACCCCCAGCACGACATCGACCACTTTGGGAGGTACTGCAACGCAGGAGGGCGTTATTAGTCACCGTGCCGCGTTGTCATTTCTTAAAAGTTGGCGAGGTAAGTCCACAAATGTGCAGAATGGCCAAGCGTTTAAGAAGTTTAAGTATTTCTTGTCGGAATCTCCCCAGCCCAGCGGGAGCTCACCGTCCTCGGTGGCCGACACCCGCAGGAAGACGTGGCAAACGGTTGTTTCCGCGCCGTCGCTCAGCGTGCACGTGTACGTCCCGCTCTGGTTGGCCGTCAGCTCACGCAGTTGGAGGACGCCCGCCCGGGACACGCCCTTCACGTGCTTCTGCCAACCGTCGGCGACTTGGAGCTTTTGTCCGGCCCGCCTGCTGGCGATGACGTGGGTGCGGTTGAACGTCCACTCGAGGCTGCGCTGGTGAGTCGCGTTGGCGCACGCCACGTCGGTTTCCGCTTCGTAAATGTTCAAAACTGCAAGGACGCGTGAAAGGCAGCCTCACTAAGTTGCCGCGAAATAATGTGCTGGACTTTCAGTGCCACGGGCCAGAATTCTCAACTTTTCAAATAGTAAAAACAATAATAAATGATCGAATTCTCGTCTAATACCTTCTTATAGCTGACAGCCTTGACTAATGCTTACCTGGTATAAGCCCTGTTGTGATAACTATGACCACTGGATAGCAGTATTTCCACGCAATACAACATAGGTATTACCTATATGCAATTCAATGCTAGGAATGGAAATCAATATGATACCACCCACATTTACATAGCTATACAGGTAGTTCACATTTATCTGTTGGCCTTGAAAGATGAGTGAAAATGCTCGAAATACCGTCCCTCGAGAGGTTTCCTTTTCCGATAACGCTTGGCACCGAAAGGGTTAATCGTGGGCCCGATTGCACTGAGACCGAAATCCAATCAATTGTAAATATGATGGTGAAGTATTTACCTAGTTTCCAAAGAGGGATTAATGACAAAAAATGCTTGCGTCCCCCCCTCCCCTTCTTTTTTAAAGTTGGAGAAAACCTGCAAATTTGATATTTTTGTAAGAACCCATAAGTCACAATTAGCATTACATAAAATGATGCGGCGGGCCGGATTTGGCCCCCGGGCCTTGAGTTTGACACCTGTGAACTAGAAGAAGAAAAATGAAATTTGAAGGAAAATGCTACATAGTCTTCCTTTACAATGTCCTTGTTTTTGCGTCACAATTATCAATGACTACCCAAGAGTTGAGTCATACGGGTACGGGCGTGGAAAAAAAGTGGCATCAAGCATCCGGCCTACGTTGTCGGGGTGCGCAGTGCGTCTCGTTCAAAGTCAAACAATCTTTGCGACGATTGCCATCGAAGGGAACGAGATGAAGGTCGGGGGGTCAACTCACCGCTTTGGCTCCAGGCCACTCTGCGGCTGCTGTTGAGGCCGCTGACGTCACAGACGAATTCCACATCGGGAGGAGCGTCGCCCTTCCACCGGAGCCGGCCGCTGACCTCGTAAAGCTCGGTCCGGTTCTCTCGGTGGACGCGGCTGGTGTTGATGAGCTCGTAGGCTAGCGCGGGCTCGGTGGACCAGCGCAATGCGGGTTCGGGGAAGATTCCGTCCGAGCTGCACATCAGCTGCCGCTCGTCCACTTGACGGATGCGGACGCTTGTGACCGGAGCTGCCGGCGGAAAATAATGTCCGCTTGCCTCCGGAAAAGCCCTTTTTGTCCGGATCCCGGGATGTCCGCTCGGCGGTTTGTGGACTCACCTTCCACGCGGAGGTCGATGAAGGAGTTGCGGATCCCCGTCAGGGTTCCCACGTAGCACATGTACCTCCCTTCATCTGCGACCGCCACATCTTTCAGCAGTAGAGATGCGTTCCCTTTGGCGATGTTCTCCTTGAAAAGCGAGGTTCTGCCCTTGAAGCGCTGGTCCTGGCTCTCCAGCCGGTCGGCGTTGTGGTAGAAGGAATGAACCTTGATTTCCTCCCCCTTGAGCCAGTGGATCACCACGTCGTCTCCCACGGGGAAGCTGGCCTCTAAAAGGCAGCTGCTGTTCCAGCGGCACCGCACCGCGCGTGTGTCTGCAAAACGTCGAGTCAAATTGAAAGACATGTCAAACCGGATTGAATTTGGCGTTCGACTGAATTGAACTCGGTTGCAAAGCATCGCTTTCGCAATGAATTTATATCGACTCCGGTGTGAAAGGAGATTGAATATGGATATCCTGAAATCAGTCCATTGAATGGAATCGGATTGAATCGAGTGTAAAAGCTGAATTGACGTACTTTTAGTTTTGATGTAATCTATCCTAAAATCGACGCAAATCCAATTGAAATCAGGTTGAATTCATCTAAATCAGATTGATTTGACTATCAAATCAAATCGAGTGAGTTCATTGAAATCTGCAAGATTTTAATATGAAATCGGACTGAATATCAAGTCGAAGCCAGTGGAATACGCAGTCAGGTTTGATGTCATCCGCGGTGAAATCAGATCCATTACGCTAGATTGATTCCACACCGCGGGATTGAAACGACAGCGTCGTGATATCGAAGACAAGTTATAAGATTGAAAGTGAAACAAGATCGGATCCGGAGTGTGCGGTCAAATCGAATCTTCGTCGACTCCACCCCGACCGACTGCTAAACCAAATAACACGCGATGATGTCATCGAGCGACAATGACAAATGGAAAAACAGCTTGACTTGTCTACGCATGAATCCATCGGACTCTGTCTTACAGTGTCCTCTTTAAACTAAAGGTGGACGTGAGCGCAACAGGTCCGCCGATGCACTGTGCAAGCTTATCAAACGGCCTCCCCAACAAGCCTCCCTTATCACCCACCCTTATCCAGCAATACTCCCCGAGACATATTTCCCAGCACGCCGCGGAAAGGCCTGCCTTTCGACCTCGGGAATCGGATCTGTAAGGCCATGCGCGGAGACGCCATCGTGGCTTTGACGTTGCACCGAGAAGGCGGCTGCCCCCACAGCAGCTGTTTCCCTCGGACCGCTCCCACCTCCTCCAAAACACTTCAAGTACACCCCCGACATGTCCGCCAGTCAAATACCAAGTACCAAAGTCCAACGAAAGCTGGATTTCCCTCCCAGAAGCAGGAGTCAAAGTTCAACAAATCAAACGTCAAGGTCATGGCCCCGCCGTGCAATTAACACGGCGCATTATCCCGGAAACGAATCCCATTTTTAATATGGTTTATTGCAAGACTTACTTTGCGACGGCAGCCGCGGGATAGTAAAACAAAGCATCTTTTGTTTCTTTCAAAAAGCCCTTTTGAACCTTTCAAGTTACCTGTTAACTTCCATTGCTTTGTGAGCCAATCGCGCGCCAGGCAGCAGGTGTAAACCAAAGCACGAAGGTGGAGTGCCACCACTTATTTACTGATGTAAAAGTTAATAAATAAGGACTGAAATATTCTCAAAGCAAAAATGCGAGCAAGGCACCAGTTTGATCACTTGGCACAACCGCAAAAAAGTCTTACGTACACAAAATAGTTTCCCTGTTGTAACGAAGAAAACAAATAACTTGACTGCCGGTTAAATGTAAACTTTTGATCAGATAATGAATATATGAACACAGGAAAGGGCTGGATTTTTATGTACCAGTATGGGCTATCACAGTACAGTATTCTATACTGTAAGAAAAAATGAGGGTGACAAGTAGTATCTTAAATAAATAATTGAAATGAAACCGTACTAATCCATTTCATACTAGACGATTTAAATAAAAAAGGGAGTTAATTTACAACCTAAATAAAAATATTAAATCGTGTAAGAATACAAACATTCTAAACGCGTAAAAAGGTCAAAAAAATAATTAATTACTCATGTTAAAATGGACTTAAAGTTCATTATTTTTCGTTTTCGATTCTAAATTATTATTGACTCAGTCCGAGCATGGTGTTTGCTTTTGTTTGTTTGTTTTAACTGTACATTTTTGTAATCTATTGCCGCAATTGACAAAATGCATTTTTTTTTCCTCCAGCGTTCACGCTTGACATTATGTGAGATGATTCACACTAATGGCAAACCACTTGCGTAGATACCTAAAAGCGTGGGCATGTAAAGGTCTTCCCTACCTCCAATGACCAGCGCAGAATGCCACAGAAGCTTTCCCACCAGCAAGGCCAGCACGCACATCTTCATCTTGGCTCTTCGTTCCTTCGTCTTTCTCACTGGAATCCAAAGGTCATAAACGAGTACAGCGGCATTCCACGCGGCTGATTGGACCAGGGCGTAGCGCCTAACAAGTGAGCGCAATTGAAACTATCGTCAACCAAAAGTGCCGTCAAGCGCAGTGTGTGTTGTGTGTGTGTGTGTGTGGGTGTGTCTTTGTCTCCCTCGCACACACACACACAGTCACATGATATCTTCTCACCGCCCCAAAATACTTGGCATATTTGCAAACACAGGCTTTATTTTTAAGGCCGCACTTGTCCGTCTGAGAAACATTTGAACGAACATCACGGGTGTCAAGTCATTTACCGTAATTCCCCAATTTAAAAAAAAAAAAAACAACTTTTCTATCTTACAGACGCATCAACACTTCTGCGACAATGACAAAACGATAGCAAAACAGAACAAATCTCATCTTTGGAAAACTATTTATATTTTCTCGCGTTCATCTCCGCAAATGATATATTTGTTGCGCGTTAAGTGTAATTCAGATTTCCCACATTGTGAGCAGTCAGTGAATGCCTCGCCGGTGTAACGTTGAAAGCACAATCGGTATGTCCAATACACCTGCCGTGTATGTTTTTGGAGCGGGCTCGGGGAGAACATGCAAATTCCACACGGGAGAACTGTGGTGATTATTTGTGTGCACTAAATAAGTAATAACTTATGTTCAGACTCCATGACCTAAATGAATCAGGTACTTGAGTACTCATTAAAGGATTGAACGACTTTCGCCCTTACTTACTTCCGGTGCTTGATTATTACTAGGAATGGGGCCAAAGCGTCCAATTACAAGCATTTGTGCGTAGTTGACCAGAGCACCCGGATCCTCCTGGCGCCATCGCAAATGGGCGCCGATGCTGGAGCCCCCTCGCGTCCTTTTGCTCGACGCCGTCCCGGAGACGTCCAAGGAGCCCGCGGCCTTTGCCCTCAATTTCCTCGGTCTTGTGGACTCCGCGGTGTGGAAATCCTGCCCCGTGGCCCACTTTGCGCATTTTGGTTTGCCCCGCTGGGCCGTCGTCACGGCAACGTCTGCCGTCCAACACGACGACGCTTCGGCGTTTCGAAATATTTGAAGGCGCGCACCCACCCGGCCCGCATTCCTGCTCGGGCCTCTTTCGCAAAAGAACATCTGGATCGCGTTCTCTCTCGCCAGGGGAGCTCAACGCCCAAATCCGCAAGGTTTGTTTTTGAGCCTAACCCTAACCCAAGGAAGTCTTTCTGTTACACTTTCAGCTGGAAGAGGCACACAAATGCATACGGGTGACACTTTCACCTGTCAAAAATTTCAGCTCCTTTGTGGAGGAAAAAAGGACATTTACCCACCGGTGCAGAAAGTACATGCGGATTCTAGTATTCTATTATAGTAATCATATAAAGTTTAGATGTTTATAGTATAGAATATACAGTATACTCTATAATATAATGTAATAATTAAATGTTTCATTTTTCCACAAAATTGCATGAAAATAAAGACAATTTATTGTTTGTCACTATAAAAAAACTCACAAGAGGACAACCAACCGACACCTTGAAATACGGCCTGGTAAATGTACCTTCAAATAAAGCCTGGTATTGGTCAGATATTTGGTATCAGTACTTACCCATATCTGATTAAATCCATTTTTTTTCTTCCAAATAGCAGGTATCAGCATTCACCATTGGTGTATTTTTGCCCAAGCTTCCGCCACCACCAGAGGGAAGCATTTTACAGTTTTTTTTTTCTCCCTGGTCCGTCATTTGTCAGACGCTGATCTACCTCTGTCTGCAGTCACACTAATTCTTTTTTTTTTCTGTTTTAGTACTTACACTTAAAGTAAACACCATGTCTGCGGTTCTACAGTGGTTTCGCTGCAATTGAAACACAACACAGTAATATAAGTGTAACACGAAAACAAAGCCAGCTAAGGGGTGGAAGGCTGCAAATAACAATCATGTCCACTGGATGGCGTTATCATGCCCACCCCTCAAAAAGGGACTGAAAGAGGCACAGAACGGCCTAGAGGTGATTTTTTCACCCGTCAAACCTTCAGCTCCTTGTTGAAACGAAAAAAAAAGTAAAAGTACAGTGTAAAAAGTACATCGCACATGAGCATTCCAAAGTATGTACATGGTCAGATCAAGTTGTCCAGCAAAAGAAGGCTAGAGTGCATTTTCTCATGAAAGTTCGCAACTATACATCCGTGTCATAAAAAACGTCTTTACAACAGAAACCGAGTTCAGTGTGTGTATGCGCGTGTGTGTGTTGAGGTTCCGATGGGTCAGGAGAGGCCCGACTGTCCGTTGTTGCCAGCGGCTTGTAGACGATTCCTGTTTTCGCTTTCTCCCTCCACGTCTAAACAAGCCACAAAATAAAGAAATACTTCACACAAATTGTCAATTGGTCAGATGTAAAAAATAATAAGAAAATGCAATCCTATAGGCGATATAGTTTCAATTATTCAAACCACCCAATGGGAAATTGGGATAAAAGTTCATTTGTAATATGTTTAAAAAAAAAAAAAAAAAACTTTATTTTGCTCATTTCCTCAAAAGATATACAAAATGAAACATGTCTTAAAAGATTCCTTGCATCATGCAAGCATGGGATATTTTGGTATTGTACTCATTCAATTCAAACAGTCAATTATGAAAATTATATGGGAAAACAGCAGGAAAGCACATTTTCCTTGTCAAGACAAAACCAACAACGCACGTCATTTTTTTCTTCCTGTGTCGTTTCAGGGTCGTCGCAGTGGGGCAACGCAATGTTGCCATCTAGTGGTCATGTGAGTTTTCATCCTTTACTGGTATTTACCTCTGACGGAATTCAGCTCGGTTTGTTCCTCTGGGTCACGCGATTCACGAGATTTGCTCGTGCTTCCTGTCTCACACATACACACACATCGTGAAGGTCTGCAACTCACACAGAGACCCAGAAATGTGTCGGCGGTCTCACCTCGCAGCTTGAGGTAGACCAACATGGCTGCCAGCGCCAGGACGGACACAGCCACCACCAGGCCCACCACCCACCAGTACGACGTCTCCCCGGAAGTGCTACGATTGGCTGCCAAAAACACACGCGCGCACACACAGGTAGGTTTTCTGAGTCTCCGTTTTTTACCTTTTCATGAGAAAAGAAAATGCTTAATTGCTGTTTCGTTTTTGTTTTTTTGCTAAGAGAAGAACAAATTGAACCTAGAACATCTCGGCACACTAATCCGTCCCCGGATTGACTTATTTCCTCTTGTCATCCTGCCAGGTAGGTTTTTTCTTTGTTTTTTTTTCATTTTCTGTGGTATATCTATGGATAGAGCGACGCTGATATTCAGCTTTTTTGGACTTTTTAAAAATCATCTGCTGATCACTAATGGATCAAATCAAAACTGTTAACTGTTTGTTTAAAATGTCTACTTTATAAAACATCTCTTCCATAATTTCTTCCTACAACTCCAGTGATGGTCCCTAAGAGCATTGAATATGGCCTAGTGTGGGCCCGATCCTTTGAAATATGGCCTAGCGTCAGTCGACACTTGGAAAAATGTCCTGTTATCGGCCCGAGAACCGATGTTGATGTTAGCGCCCCCCGGCGCTCACCCGAGGGGGAGTCGAAGGTGACGTCGGAGCGCTCGGTGTGCGTGTTGTACGGCATGGAGAAGACGCAGCTGTAGGTGCCCTGGTGGCGGTCGCGCTCGGGGTCCATCAGGCGCAGCGAGCCGTCCCCGAAGGGGACCCTGAAGCCGTCCAGCTCCACGTGGCGCTCCCAGTCCGGCGCCGAGCCGCTGCTCCCCGAGCGGCTGTCGTAGGTCAGGATGTGCGCCGGGTCCTCCTCGCCGTTGGAGAAGCTCCAGCGGAGGACGGGGCTGTTGAGGTACGGCGGGGCGAAGCAGGGGATGCTCAGATCCCGACCCTCGTTTCCCCTTATCGCTGTCGGGCGGGAGAAACGTCACAAAACGTTCGCGTCCGGAGGCAACGTTTCGAGTCCCGAGAAGAAGGAACCGCTCCGACCTCTCTCCCGCAAGGACGAGGTCCAGGCGGGCCCCCCGTAGGAGGCGGCCACCTTGCAAATGTAGATGAGGTCCGGCTGGCCTTTCAGAACCTTCAGCCGGCTGTCGGCCGTGTACAGGCCCCGCTTGTCGGCCAGCATGCGCGTGATGGGCCGCAGGTCCTCGAAGGTGGGCGGCTCCGTGGCCCAGGTGACCCGCGGCGGGGGGAAGACGTCGCGCACCGTGCACTTCATCTCCTCGTAACCGCTCATCCGCGACAGCTCCAGGGAAAGGCCTCGGATCGGCGCTGGGTGCACAAATCAAACTGGGAATATCAAAATCGGCTCCAAAACGGACGGATGAGGTAACTACCGACTCCACTCGGGTAAAAACGTTTGCGTTTTTAGCCCCGCAAACATGTGCGACAAATCTATCGGCGCCGGCTGAAGGCCCCTAGACCATAGTTTGGACACGGCAGCTTTATGGAATTAGTTTCCCACGGAATAATGATTAGACGTACCCTCCACCTTCAAGACGACCTTGGCGCTGTGCTCGCCCCGCGACGTGCGCACGTGACAGCGGTACGTGCCGCGGTCCTTCAGGCCCGCTTCCCTGAGGACCAGGGTGGCGTTGCCCGCCCGGATCATGGGGGCGAACACGGCGGCCCGCCCGGCCGGCGGACGGCTCTCGGCCTGCGTCTCGCCGAAGCTCAACATCACCTCGTCCCGCCGCAACCAGCGCACGCTGTGGTTGGCGGCGGGCGGGAAGGCGCACGGGAGGCGGCACTCCTCCGACACCAAACACGTCACGCTTTCCTCTGTCGCACAAATAGATGGGAGGGAATTACTAAAGTCCGAGTCCCCCGGTTTTCATGAAAAGAAACCAGATTTTATAACAAATATTTGAGAAATATATGAAAGTTTTTCAATTTTCGTTTTTATTTAAAGTATTTTCTCACCCAAACTTACTGGTTAGAGTAACGTCTCTGTCTCCTAAAATAGCAATTTGTTTGACTTTGTTGTTTGTATACTGTGAGATTGCCCCCTAGTGGCTGGTTAAAAAAAACAAAAACATACTACTGATGGGGAACTATAAGTACTATGAGTCGCAGGGTTCAAAGGGTGCTAAAAAGTAGCCCGAAATTTGCTGTAGTCTACCAAGTAATCTGTTTTCTTTTACGCCCAAAGTGATATGACACCATGCTCGCAGTGACGTTATTGTGGTGGGTGTCACTTCCTGTTTGGAGCCTTGTGACATCACGGGCAGGCTATGACCGGGCTTGCTCATTAAGTCAAATGAGGAAGCGGAGCACGCATGCTCCTCCTACTTTCCGCTCTGTTTTCTTTTTGTCCACCTGCGCACGTGTTGCGCTTCACCCCCGAGGCTGTAAAACGAGGCCCGCCTCCGCAGGCCTTCCTCGGGCACCCGCCCGCCCGCCCGCTCGCTAGCAGACGGGACGGACGTTCCCGTCATTCCTTGGCTGAATCGCGGCGCGGACGCTCGCCAAGCACTGAGTCAACTTGGCTGACTCGCTGCGGAGATTAGCAAAGTTTTAAAAAAAACTCCCCCATGTGTTCACCTGCTCTTTAGGAACAAAGTCGTGGAGGTGTCACTTTGGGTTCAGAGGTCCTGACTTTCCATTGTTAATGCCAAACCTGACAAGGAACTCAAAAGTTGTTGTCACGATAAGAAACACACGTCATCAGGAAGTTGCTTTATCTCGAGCTAGCCAGTCGTAATCTTGATCCTCAATCAAATGTGTATGAACATAAATCAAGACCATAAAATGTGTCAAAAGGCCAGTAAAAACAGACATATCTGTCTTTAGATCGGAGTCTTTAAGAGGCGGAGCCCGGTGAGTTGGCGCGTGAGCACCTGGGTGTGAGCCGGGGTCGACAGCAGCTACATGTGAGTCTTCTCGGTGTTTTTATTTGAGTTACCGCTCCCCCTTGGTTCATTTAAGCAATCCAAGCAAGAAATAGATAAATAAAATAAAACGGCTCATGGACCCCTCAGTCCAGCTTGTTTTGAAAAGCACGACAGTGTTGCTAAATCAAATAAACGCCAATAATAAGGAAAATAATAATAATGTCATTGAATTTTGATTTAGTTTAATAATAAAAAATAAGTAAATGTAATTTTATTTGAATTAAAACATATATAATCCTAATAATAATAAATACAATAATAACAATTGAATGTTTTTTTATTTGGTTTAAAAAAGGCCATTTGATTTACTTTTAACAAAATACCTAAATAAATAAATAAATGTAATGTCATTTCATTGAAAAAAAAATAAATCAATTTGTCACTTGTCAAAAGGTGACATGCAATTAGTCTGCGGTGGAGTTGAAAGGTCAGCAAAACCCCCCTTGGCACATTTTTGCCCCGCCGTTCACTTGCTGTTAACGTGTCCCGACAGGCTAAAGCTGCCTCATTGTGACAATCGTAGCCCAGCAAAGCGGGAAACAAGTTAGGCATTATGACAACATCTCTGCTTATGAATGAAGAAATAACCGATGTGGAAATTTCGAGTCATACGCGTCAGCGTACAAAGTGACGCCTCGACACAATCAATCAGGTCATTTCTATCAGTGCAATGTTTCCTTTTGAGTGTAGCAAAGGAAATAAATGCCCATTTAAAATCAATGAATTTAGGCAAACTTCATCAGAGTCCATTTTTTTGTTATTATGATGATGACGTTGGAAACGCTCGTCTGGCGCTGATCTTTTTGGCGAAGCCGGCCGCCGCGCGAAAGCCGGCTTTTGATTTTGAAAGTTCTCCCGAGACGGGAACGTCCTGTCAAACTATCCCGGGGGAGGCCGGCGGCTATCGTGCCCCGAAACGACCCGGGCGCAAAGAAATGCGGCCATGAAAGGAGCGTGGTCCCGAGAGATAGGGCGTGACTCCTTCTTGTGACCGGCCGACAAGTCAGGGCCTAAATTCAAGGCCCGGGGCCTTATACGGGCCACTCCGTCATTTTACTCGGCCTGATAAGTTCTCCATCTTTGTCTCCTCACCTAACAACCCCGGGGAATTTTTTTTCTCCTGCCAAATACTCTCTAAATCTAAATCTCGCGGGCCAGAACCGGCACGTACGAAAGGGATGAATCCGGCCCGCGATAAATGACAAACTTGAAATGTTATATGATTCATAGATGTTGCACTTGTACTATTTTAGACTGTATTAAAAAAGAATACGTTTGAAGTTGCTGTTTTAAAGTTCTATATATATTGATTTTATTGGTCCGGGCACCCCTGGATTAGGGGGTAAAAAAGGCTTTATGTCAGCGGGGTGTCCCCGCTTTGATAGAAACCCCCCCTTGCGTGAGTGTTTGCGCCAAGTTCTTGCCGGATACTCGATCCAATTGGGTCACTTGTCAAAGCGTGAGGGTTGGCGAGCTAGGCGACGGACAAAGACCTTTTTGTGTCTCACCCGGTGTCTTGTCCTGCGCCGAGGTGGCGGCGGCGCCGATCCGGAGCAGGAAGCAGGCCCACATGCAAATGAAGGCCCGCATGGTTTTTGGCTGGGAAGCGGTGCCGTCTTCAGTCCATGCTGCGCGCTGCTTCCTGCGGGTTTTTCTTTGGATCTTTGCGGTTTGGCAGCCCCCACACACACGCGCACGGAAAAAAGAGCAGAAAGGCATCATTACACAGCGGTTCTGGCTGATGTGGACACAGGAAGGCGCGTAACGTGACAGAGCATGTGCCGCTCCTCAGGGAGAGTCCAGGTTCTGATCCCGGAGGATTTGGCCCTTTCGCTCCTCTTTCAGCACCTCGGAGCGAAGCTTGAAAAGTCGGCTGAACGTTTTTATTCTTTGACACCCGTCCTGTTTTGTTTGGCGTCTCTCGCCGAGCCGATGAGCGAGGCGATAGAAGGCAAGAGCTTGTCACGCTCCAGCGCAAAGCCACATAAAGCGTGCTGATCCACCCCTGATAAGTGCGCATCCATCGCCAGAAAAAAAGCGCAAGCGGAACCTTTGCGGACCTTTGCCGCTGACGCAAATCATAACGTGGACACGTCGGGCCCGTCGGTCTTTTTTATCGCTTGACTGCCGCCGCCAAATAAAAACAAGTCAGTGGAATCGATGACAAGTCAAAGATTAAAATGCATCTGCAAGCGCAGCCGGCGCTCGATATTAATAACAGCTTTATTATTAACTACTTCATCAGCTCGGTGGGACTCGATGATTCCTCTCCTCTCACGGGAAAATGAGCTTGATGGATTCATAAAATGGAGTGCATTTCTTTCCTGGAAGAGTTGGAAAGACATCAAAAGATTTGAAGACTTTTTGTAGCAAGGCTACTCCTGAATTCTTTTGACATTAATTAATTTTTCGTGTGAGATCATATCTGAGAGGTGTGGGACTCCAGGAGGACACGATTTGAGAAACTAGAGTGAGGCGTTAACTAACGAAGCCAATCAACAAAGTGAGAGAGCGGGAGAGAGGTTTACATCGTCAAATCTCCCGTAAACACTTATGTCTGAGAGCTGGACTACAGGAATCAGTGGTCATGTAGTCTGAGGCGAGCCATCTCACTGTGAGAGGAGTGACATTAAACATTCCTCACATTCGATACATCTGACGAGTAAGGCATCAGTTCTAGCACGAGAGACGTGTGTATACTGTTAGGTAACATGAGAGAGGTTTGAGACTACTTTTCATCATTTAAGGAGTACATTTTTAGGAGTATATTTAAGTCGGATGTTTTACACTTGTGACTAAAGTGAGACAAAACAATCATATGAAAAGCCAGATCAATTTACCTGAGAGTGGTTCAATGCAACGCGAGAGGAAGCCATCACGTGAGATTCTGCCCCAATTAGTCATGCGTGGTTAAGAGTAAGCAAAGAGAGAGACGTAATGAGTATATTTGAGGAACGTCAGAGAAAGGTGAGGTCAGAATTCTTCTGAAAAGTCAGAGATTTGTCATTGCATGAGAGGAGCAAGAATAAAGTGAGATTCAAACTAATAAGAGATTTGTTACTTGTGAGAGGAATGAACCAAAAAAGCCCGTAGGAAAAGTGATTTTAACACATCTGCCAGGTTTGAAATGAGAAAAAAGTGAAGATTCGGCCCCGATGAGCCCGGAGCGTTTAAACACGAGAGAGGAGCGAGATGTGACAAAGTTGGGGTACACTTACATCGACTTGAGGCCAAAAAGGAAGTGCGAGCGAGAGAACCCCGCGAGCGTCTGAGCCCGACTGGCTCAACAGGTTATTTAGAGAATAGGCGCTCGGGCGCACGCTCCCTCTCGCACGCTGGCTTGTCTCTCTCACCGTGGGCGGAGTTTCCTCGCGCACACACTGGAGCGTTTGCTGAAATGTCAGAGGGGTTTGTTTTCAAAGGACATGTTGCGCACTCATTTAGTTTTGTTCACAAGTGTGTTTGTTTATCTTGACGGTTCTCGGTTTATGTGAGATTTTTTTTTTTTTTTTTTTCGGCCAAGCACCCCCTCACCAGCGCTAAGCGTTTTGGTTAGATGCGGAAACAACTACGTGAAACTGAACACCGCGCCATCCGTTAAACTTTGGAACTACTTTTGGAGTGCTATCTCTTGGCGTATTATTTTTGTTCTACTACTCCATCCTTTTGATTTCTCTCTCATTCGCCCAAAATTTGCATAAGATGCCAAATTTGAGCCGAGTCCGCTTTCTTGTTTCATTCAAAGCAAAGGCAGTTTTTGAGGTTGTCTTGTATATAGTTTTTAAAAAAACAATGTTTAAAGCAAAGCAATACAGGAAGTTGGGTCAATTTTTTACCGGAATTCAAAGGAGCCCAATCGGAAGCGCGTAAAGCAGGCAGGTGGACGAGGTTCCCCCGAAAAGCATTTGCCCGAAGAAGGACTTCCCGGCTTGAATACCGGACCCAAAAGCTTTGGCCCGCTTTGCAAAGTGTGCCACCTTCCACATTTACAAATTGAAAAGACGGATTATTTGCGGCCCGCGCATCACACCTACCGATACATTGTGCGTGCGCCATTTGCTTTCGCCACATTGCGGGGACCAAATCCTGAAAGCCAGGATTGGGTCTGTCTTCGCGGGGACCGTTTTGGAATCGGCACAAGTTGGGATCAGTTTTCCGGGGTCAAGACTTGCTTTTCGAGCCTATGTCGGAGTTGGTTGAGGTTAGGCTATCTGTTGTGATGGTTAAACTTGGGGACGTGATGTCAGTGGGATGTCCCCACTACGGTAGAAAAAGACCTTTGTGTGTTGTGCGTTGGATTATGACTTTGCAGAGATGTAATTTGAGGTGTGAGATGAGGTAGGATTAGATGCATTTTGTTGGGATTAGCGGGGCGACTTTATTGTTTGATTGCGGCTTTGCATTCTTTTGTTTGCTCGCCTGCCCGTGCGCACGCACACACACACACGCACACACTTGTACACACATTTTTGCACAAAAATGTTCATGAAAAACATGCGCACACATAATTAGGAATAAAGAAAATTGGCCAGACCGAACATCAGTGCCGCTTTTTTATATTTTGAGGTCATAATTAGCATTTTGCGGGCCGCATAAAATAATGCGGCGGGCCGAATTCGGCCCCCGGGCCTTGAGTTTGACACTTGGGACTTACAGGGTCAGCGGCTCCAAATGCTGACTAGAAAGATCCGAATTAAGATTTGAATATATTCAAAACTAATTCCCTTTTTCCTGAAAATGATTATCGGTTTAAAATATCGGTTATCGGCCTCCTTGACGACCGATAATAGGTTTCAACCTTGAAAAAAAAACCATATCGGTCTCTCTGAGATAAACACACGCGCAAAAAAGTTAAAGGCGGCAATCCCTACAGGTGCTTGATTTTGCCTGGAACTGTGACCAAATCCTGATTAGTGCTGTGTGTTTTTGTGCACGCCTGTGTTTTTGTGCGCGTGCAGGTTGGAAAAAAGATTGCTGCGGCGCCGGATAAGAGGATTAGCGCGGAATTAGTGTCATTCCTCTATCGCCGGGAGAAATGGATTCATATCGATTTTAATCAGAGAGAGAGAACAATCCGCGGATGAAGCGGGCGAGCAGACGGACGGACGACGCCCACTCCAGAAGGCGCAGCTTCCCGGAGATGAAGGATGCGGCGGGAATAACAAGAAGAAGAAGACGAAGAAACGATCCCACTTTCCGGGACGCGTCTGGAAGATGATGGAGGCCGCGGCGGGACGGCGGGAGACGCCGGCCGGGATGGCGCGCCGCCAAACATGAAGGTGGACGCGCTGGCCTGTCTGACGGTGGCCGTGGCCGGCCTGGTCGCCGCGGCGACCGGCGGACGCAGCTCCGGACGCAGGAGGCACAAGGAGGTCTTCCTCGGGGAAAACAGCAAGTTCAAATTTGGAGGGTGAGACGTGAATTTCCCGCTGCTTTTTTCTCATGCTGGGGGTGCAGAAAGGGAGACGGGAGAAGACGCTATCTGAAAATTGATTTGGAGTTTCAACTGCTATTCCGCTCCCCACCTGGGGTCATTCTTCGCTCGTAAATGAAATCAGGCATGTTACTGTTGTGTCGGAAAAAGATTGAGAAACACTGCGCTGATCAAAGGTTCCCCTTAGTTTGTGGGCATTATTGACCTCTGTAAACTTAATCTCTTATTTATTATTAGCTGTATGACATCTGGCTCGTCGCTAAACATAGCGAGCGACAAGCTAAATTGGCAAGAGTGACAATTAATGACCTTGTAATCGGATATAATCTCTCTCTCTCGCGCGCGCGCGCAACATTTTGTCTTCAGGACTGAGGCCACATTCCAGGAATTGTTGTGTTCATTTTGTGTGTTTGTGTGTGTGTGTTTTTTTTCCGTACAGACGTATTGACTACAAATTGAAGAAGCAGGACAGCACCAAAACGCTGCTGATCAAAACCGAACAGCTGCTGAGGATCGAGGAGCACGACTTTGCCATGAGACCGGGATTCGGAGGTTATTCACACACGCGCGCACAAACATTTGCCCGCTGTCATCCCAGCGCAGAGAGAAGGTCCCCAACTACTACAAGATCAAATTGTGTTGCTGCTCTGCGTGTGATAAACTAGCAAATATTTGAACTATTTCCTTTTATGGGATTTCATGTTAAGATAATGGATTTATATTGAAATATAATATTTTAGCCTCCTAGTGTTTTTTGTATGCTTTTCCTTTGATATCACACCTCAAAAAGCTCAACGGTAGCTCCAAATTTTCCTCAGGGGTTAAAGCATGTGTCTTATTAAAATGAGACGACGAGGCCGGTGGTTCTCTAGCTTTTTTTTTATCTTGAGTGACGACGATGATGAAGCCGACGGTACAAAAGACAAGGAGTACACCGGGGCGAGCGATGCGATGAAGGTCACTGGGGCGCCCATACCGATCCCAAATCACTTAGCGAGTGACCCAGATATTACAATTGTGTGCGTACGCGTTGACTCCAATAGGATTGTGTGTCCTCGCGTGCGTGTTATTGTAATATAACGAGCGTGTGCTGCCATTATGTGAGTTGAGGGGGTCGTGTGCAATAATCTGGATTATATTCCTGGTCGGGAGCAGATGGAAACAAAAGTCCCGTCCGAAATGCGCCACGCACGGCAAAAATATACAACGAGCGCCGCCTCAAAGACATCGGGGAAAATTTGACGTCTCGCGGGGAGCGAAAAATGAAAAAAATGATCTGTGATGGGGCGAGCGGGAGTTTGAAAACAAACAAACAAAATGCCTCCCAAAAAAAGTTCTGCGAATGGAAACGGACGGTGTGTTCCTCCCCTTGGAGTGCGGGACCTGTCATTTGCTCGCCCGGTATGCGCACGCACGTATACACACACACACACACACACACTTTGTTCTCTGTAGTGTCACAACAGCACACGCTTGCTCAAAACAAATCCAAAGACGGATATATCAGTCCATTTTGCTAGAAAAGAATATGAAATTGCATTTGACTTTGTTTGGAGCCTAGCTCTTTTTTAAATGTCACTAATGACGATTGGGTATGACCCCTATCAAAATAAAGGCATACCACCTTTTGCAAATGAATCACTAGAACACAATTTAGCAACAGGTTGCTTTGTGATCCAATCGATTTGCTCTTAATTTGAAAAAAAAATATATATCCTGTTCCATTCCACATCATTCACACACCATTACATGTGCTTCTGTTTGTGTGTTGTGTTTTCAAAGTGTATTTTTCACCCATGTGGGTGTATTGTGTGCACCGGCTTAAAAGTGCAAGCGTTTGTGTGTCCCTGTGTATAATTGTAGCGTGCGTTTGTGCATGTGCGTGCATGCCACGGAAAACAAATGAGCTCTTCACCTCTGCTCTGTCCTGGGGACACTTGCTTCTCTCTCTCTCACACACACACACGCGCCAACAAATCACTCTCACTTGATCTCATGTCAACACAGCCTTTAAAGCAGCGGTGTCCAAACTATGGCCCGCGGGCCGTCAAAATGAGGATGCCGGGCCCGCGTCTTTATCATGACATACCGTATATATACGGTACTGTGATGTCATTGGTCCGGCCCACTTGGGAATAGATTTTCCTCTATGCGGCCCGCAAGCTAAAACAAGTTTGACAGCCCTTTTAGTCATGCTTATATGCTTGCTTGCTTGCTTGATTATAAGTTAAAGTAAAATAAATAAATGAATAAAGTAGACCTTACATCTTTCTATTTTTCTGTATGCATCCCTCGGGAAAAAAAATGAACACACCTGCTTTGAGACCTCGCTCCACAACCTTTAAGAGGCACGTCACACATACATGTTGAGCTGTGCGATAAAAAAAAAAGAAAGAAAATGCGTGTGTGCCTCAAACTTTCTCCTGACGCAAAGCATCGCATTTGAAGCGGCCGAAAGGGTGAAATGAAAAATAAAGTCTCCAAAATATCTTTTTGTCATAACGTTCAGTACGCTGGGACTGTCAGACCACCCTGGCCGGCGCCTCCCTCGTTATCATTATGCTAGCGTATGATTACTAGCGTGCATGTTAACGTTAGCGCTTGACTAGCGTGTCTCCGTGGGATTTCCTCGCGGTCGCGTCATTGCCAAAGGCGGCCCTTGTCATTATCTCGGCTTTCTGTACCGGGCCTCTCATTTGCGCTCCGATTTCTTAGCCCCTCCCAACCCACCCGAGACATTGCCTCGATTTGGTATTTGCTCATGGTTAGCATTTGAGCTAGCGCGTCGAGATTCGATCGCCATTGTTTTTTTTGTTTTTTTATGTTTCCGATATTTGGCGTCGGTCCGCGGCGATGAAAAGGTGGGGTAGCCCTGCTTTATCGGAAGCGCCAATACTTTTGGTCTTCGAGTGTGTCTTACATCTGGGGGACTACGGTACTACTTGATGCTCAGGTCACCAAAAAGAATCCAAGAGAATCCGGGCAATTTTCAATGTAAAAGCTTTTTCAAAATAAAATGTCTTTTAGACTCGGATAATACATAAAACGGAAATAATGACTTGTTTGGGTGTGGCCCACGCGGCTCCGTCGCAGTCGACCCACGGACCCCGGCAGGCCGCGGGCCAGTGTTTGGAGAGCCCGCTCCTCCAGCAGTCTGCCATTTTTGCAAAACAGTCATCACACAGTTTAGCAAGCTTTCATTTTTAAAATGGCAATCAAATTGATCCAATCCTTTACTCGGCCCCAGTGTACTGTTTTTGTAAGTGGTAAAACTAGAATAATAATAGTAATTAGTAGTAGGGCTGCACACTTGAATCTTCCCCAAAAAAATGACACCTGCCACTTAAGTTGAGTGTGAATGCTTTTCTGTGAACACTTTGAAGAAATCTCTTGAGGTGATGCCCTGCCAGCGTTACACACACTCAAAAAAAAAAAGCAGCTCACGCACACACATGGAGCGGGGTCGGCGTGTGATGTGGGAAAAGAGCGCATGAGTCACTCGCCCGCTGACTTTTTCCCAGCAGCCGTTGTCGTGGCGACGGCCTCTGCTGGAGCTTTGCGAGCTTCATTAGATAAAGTGTTTATTGAGCTGCTGTCATGCTGACGCTCAGGTGGAATTAACGCACACAATGGAACACACACACACACACACACACACGTAAAGGGAGGCAGACGTAACGGCGAGCCCAGCCAGGTCAGTAAGCAAGCCCAACCCAGGCGAGTCCCGGACAGGCCGCAGACGTGGTCAAAAAAAAAAAATAGCCTTTTCATCACCATGTTGCTCTTTCATGACGGAAAATGGCCAACATTCCGTGCACCTGCAGACCGGACCGCACCAAAACCACGACAAGCACGAAAACAAACATGTTTTGGACATTTTCCCCCATCACGTCACATTTTCATCTTCCTGGCCGCAGATGAAGCTTACCCTCCGATATTATTGGATGGAAACAACAACACTTAAAAATGGCCTCACTAATGACAATGCACATCTGTATATACTTGAACCAAATCAAAGCATACAGTATGTTTTTGCAAAGGAGTCCCTCAAACTCAATTTATTGATAAGTTGCTTCATGTTCCAAATGAATTTGCTCCTAATTTGAAAATAAAGCTGATACAGCTGCATCTAGTGATGAGCAAAAAGAAAATGTATTCAAAAAACCACTCTCATTTTGGATATTTTTGCAAAAGAATCACATCTACGTACATTCCCTTATATAATTGTAGTTCTAGTAATTGTATATTATATAACATAGGTGGGAGACATTATGGCGGAAAGATAAGAATCAGTTTGTGATTGTGGGGGATGTAAGTGGAAGGCCATATACTATCAGTCCATGCAATCACTGCTACCTTCTTTCCCAGAAACATGGCAACAGGCTCAGTATTGTTCCATCATCATGTTTCATCATGTTCAAAATCACAGGCGCATTTTGTCATTGTTGTAACTCATAACAGCTGCAGGAGACTCGACAATTCCAACAGAAAATGTCCTTGTTTACCAATATGGAGTGACCTGTTTAAGATTATTCTAGCAGAACGTTTTTGCCCGGCAGGAGCGGCCATCCCGGTGGGCATCGACGTGCAAGTGGAGAGCATCGACAGCATCTCCGAAGTCAACATGGTGAGCGCCCCTTCCCGTTGGCGAACGCGACCGTCCGCCAAAAACGCTGACGCCGACGTGTGGGCAGGACTTCACCATGACCTTGTACCTGCGTCACTACTGGAAGGACGAGCGTCTGTCCTTCCCCTCGCGCAACAACCAGAGCCGGACCTTCGACTCGCGGCTGGTCAAGAAGATCTGGGTTCCCGACGTCTTCTTTGCGCACTCCAAGCGTTCCTTCATCCACGACACCACCATGGAGAACATCATGCTGCGCGTCTACCCCGACGGGAACATCCTCTACAGCGTCAGGTGTCTCCCTCAAAGACGTGTCCTCGTTTGCTCCCGAACGAGAAAAAGATGAACCCGCCGCTCTCCGAATAGAGCGCCGACTCGGCAGCGGCGCCAGAAAGGTCATTCGAGGACAAGATGGATGCTGTCTGGCCGCTGAGGACTTTTGTGGTGCTTTCAGGGTCACCGTCACGTCTCTGTGCTCCATGGACTTCAGCAGCTTCCCTCTGGACACGCAGAACTGCTCGCTGGAACTGGAGAGCTGTGAGGCGCACGCGCCGCACAACGTAAACGCACCGATAGGTTCTTAGCCGTTTTTGGTGATGTGTTTCCCGGCGTTCCCAGACGCGTACAACGAGAACGACCTCATGCTCTACTGGAAAAACGGCAACGACTCCCTGAGGACCGACGAGATCGTTTTGTCTCAGTTCTTCATCGAGCACTTTCATCCCTCCAGTGGCTTGGCCTTCTACAGCAGCACAGGTCGGGCTTGGGCTTAGGCATCGTGTAGTAACGGTCAAGGTCAGGGACTAAGAAATGGATCGTAAAACCCCCTCGCGCATGTGTGTGTGCGCTTCAGGTTGGTACAACCGGCTGTTCATCAACTTCATCCTGCGGCGGCACATCTTCTTCTTCATGCTGCAGACGTACTTCCCCACCATGCTGATGGTGGTCCTGTCCTGGGTCTCCTTCTGGATCGACCGCCGGGCCGTGCCGGCCCGCGTCTCTCTGGGTGCGTGCGATAATTCACTTTAAAAACACAAGCGTGCACCTTGTCACTCGCGGATCGGGTCAAAGCTCATAGAATGTTAGGTCTTGGCCGAATACTTTTGTTCCGAATGTCCCGTGTCCCTGGCAGGTATGACCACCGTGCTGACCATGTCCACCATCATCACGGGCGTGTCCTCCTCCATGCCTCAGGTCAAGTCCTCGAGCAAGCGCGCACACAAAAGACGTTTGAGCGCTGATTGCAGTCCTGTCCCCGCAGGTGTCCTACGTGAAGGCGGTGGACGTCTACCTGTGGACCAGCTTCCTCTTTGTCTTCCTGTCTGTCATCGAGTACGCGGCGGTCAATTACTGCACCACCCTGGAGGAGATGAGGAAGATGAGGCGGGGCAAGGTGAGCGAACTGGGAAACGCCGCCCTCTAGTGGACGAGCGTCAAACGCGCACGTCCGTCTTCCCAGCTGCCGTCCACCTTCGACGCCAGCCAGGCCATGGCCTTCGACGGCTGCTTCCACGACAACGATCTGGAGCTGACGCCTTTCGCCCGGGGCCCGGCGACGGAGGCCCCGACGGCTCCCTCGCCGCAGCGGGACCCGCCGCCCTCGGAGGGGACGCGCCTGCGCCGGCGGCGCTCGCTGCGCCGGAACGTGGACCTCCTGGTCAGCAACAGCTACATGATCGACTCGTACTCCCGACTGGCCTTCCCGCTCTCCTATCTCCTCTTCAACACCATCTACTGGAGCCTCTACTCCTGACGTCCGAGGGCCCCACCCGTTCGGCGGCGTTCGTATCCAGACTGTCGTTGCGATGTACGCGTGCTCTTCTTTGCTAGTTCTTGTTTTGTTTTGAATGTTTTTTGGCTGAAAGTCACCCCAATGACATATTTTTTTTTTCTTTTAAACTGTCCCAAAAATGGCTGGAACAAATTAACGAAGTAATTAATCTCTTTAGGTATTGATTTACCAAGGCGGTCAAATGTTTTTGGTAATTAGGTTCCATAATTGCCCAAATATAGTATGCACCCGGAATTTTGGAGGGCTCAATTTCTGGTATTTTTTACAGTATGTTACTGTTTATAGGATCAAAACGTCAAAACTTTCGCATCATAGAATCAATCGAATCTTCCTTAAATTTTTGTATTTTCTTGTGTTCGTGTTCGTAAATTGCATATTTGTTGCGGGTTAAGTGTGTTTCAGATTTCCCGCGTTGTGATCGATCAACGGCCAATGGAACTAATGTGCTCCAAGCGGTCATTTTTCCTCCGTTGGCTCAGTCTGCTCAATTCTTTTATTGCAAATAATGCCGTTAACAACCTCAGCTAATCCGAGCTGTCGTTACCCTCAACGGGCACTGGCTGCTAACGGTCAACTGACGTCCGCCCGCTGCGGTAGGTATTTTAAGTAAGAATAATATAAAATGTACATCTGTGCTTCAAAATTGGCTTATGTGGCTTGATGTTTTGATCAAATCCTATTTTAGGACCAATTTCTACAGAAATCTACACCATGCCAAATGAACCGTATTTTTTTTCTTGCAACTGTATGAATTTGTGCCAATACCTGACAATTGTAATAAAACCACATTTTGAAAAAGACCCTGTAACTTGAGACCTTCTTTTAGCTTTGTTTTCATCCTTCTCACAGTGAAGCTCAATTAAAAAAAAGCTTTGAAAATAGAAACATGACTAAAAGGGTGAACAAAAACATAAACAGATAAACATGGATGTAACATGAATATCACCTATTTGTGCATCTATGACATAAATGGAACCACATGCCATACAAACTTCTTAGACTAAGTTTTGTATTTCAGTTACTGCAAAAAACAGTCTTATATATATTTTATAAACTTAAAAATAAAATCACATCAAACGTTGGTTCGTTGAGTCCAAGTTTACATCTGTTAGCTATTTTACGTCATTCACGCAAAGCAGGAAGCGCGCTGTTGTCGTAGCAACCTAAAACTGCTTCTGCGCATGCACGACGGAAGGGGCCAAACGACTCGAAGATCGCGCGCACTGTTTTTGATTGACAGTTGAGGGTGCACAGGTGAGTTTCTGCTATTTATATCTACAATCCAACTTTACGTCTTTGACCACACATAACATATACTATTTTATTTAGTTTAAGTACAATTTTTAGGTAACCCTTGTTGTTTTTCTTCCACATTCTACTCGTAGTATTTTGGCCACTTTCTGGAAGTTTTCTAACGAAGTTGGTTGCGCCATTTCAAAATTTAAAATTTAAAGATGTCATTATGTGGGTAAAATTTCAGCTCCCTAGTGTCTTTTTTCAATGTTCGTCCTTTGATGTAAAATGGCTCTGATGTAAAAGAAATTGCTAAAATGCTATCAAAGTGTCCCGTGTTTAGCTAATGCGAGTACTAAAGTCTTATGGAATTAGACAGAGCTAGCTAACGGCACAGGTTAGCACTCTACCTAGCTAGGCTAACTAGCTATCTCGGCTAAAAGGCTGAGCAATTGAGCTTAAAAAATATATATCTTTTTTTTAATCCAAAACCCTGCTATTGTACGGAGGGGGGCTCCGTACTATTGAGATGCTTTGTTTTGCCTAACATTTTTAATAGTGAATGCTAAACTATATAAATATCTTGTGTGAGTGTGAATGATCAGATGGAGTCCCTATGCCAGTCCTTGTTCCAGTACTGAAGAACTTCAAATTCGGAAAGTCTTAGTATCCGTTTATTCAATGCTACATTGTTCATTTTGACAAAACCGTTTCTTTGTTGGTATTTTTTATTTTTTTTTACTGCCATGATAAGGCCACCCTAAACACAGTTTTGGCCATATTTGGTATATAATTTTCTTGCTGATCTGAAACTACAGAATAAAATGATATGCATGCGATGTGTATGATTGTCATCACAAGTGCGACAAAATGCAGATTGTATTGAACCAGATGTTCACAAGCACTAATTAAAATAGCATTGCAGTATATATAGCATGTTAGGCATGAGATGTTATATCATTATGTGTAAACATGAGTGCATTTCCTCAGGTTTGTACTGAACAGGCTATGATCAGGCAATATAATATAACTACAGTATGCACGGTACAGTGAAAATTGAACATTGTCGTAAGAGAAAATGATTCTATATACGCTTGTACGTTTACAATCTATTTGAGCTGCAGTCCAAAGAAGCAGTTGCACAATGCAACCTTCCCTTTACAGCAGCTAAACTGAATTTGGCCGTGCAACTTTTTCTTCATGTGATTTTAGAAAGAGTAGCTTTCATCCTTCAGTGGGATAAAAGGACTAATGTACACGTTGATTCGGGGTGGGGCTAAAGCGGCGGGGGCTTAGTTATTGTAAGTGAAAGAGAAAGAAAGGGCGGGAGGGGCGGGGGGGTTCCCGCACTGTGATTGGGGGCCACCGGACCATGTGGCGTCCCGGCTCAGGCATACACACACTTGGTCGCATAGCGTTGTGTTGAGTGGCAGGGACATATGAACCCCTTCACATGGGCTATTCTGGGTGAGGGAGGGGGTTAGCGGGGTGAGGCCGGTGGGGAGTAGAGGCTCTTGTCTTTCCGCATATGAGTAAGCCCACGCGAGGACCTTCTGGTTTTGGCGTGTTCTTGCAGTCAATCGTCCGTCGTGGCAGGATGGGCTGCTGCTTCAGCAAGGAGGCCGAGCCGGACCAGGCCGGCGAGACAAGCAGCCTGCTGCGCACCCCGAGCCGGGACCGGGTCCATGACACCGTGGAGCAAGTCAGGCACCGGGCCGCGGCCGTTGCTCAGCACCTTTGTCTGGACGAAGAAGAACAAGAGGAAGAGGCTGGATCGGACCGCGGGGAAGCTGGTTCGGGAATTGACAGCAAGGTGCAGATGGTCATCTGCGACAAGAATCCCCAAGTGCGGATCCCTCACCAAGAAGAGCCAGCTATTCTTATCCCGGCCAGCACATGCGTTGTCACGGACTTGGCGGCCGGCGTGACCCGCTCCCCCACGCGCAGCTGTGAGCCGGCCCCCTACATGGAGGTTCTCTGCCCGAGTCCGGCCCGGCAGAACATTGTGGAAAACGCCACGCGCCGAGCCTTGTGGTTCTCTCAAAACCTTGAGGCTCACAAGCTCCTCCAGTCAGAAGGTCGTTGGTCCGGTCCCACTGGAGCAGGCGATTGTGTTCAAGTGTCACATGACCCAAAGTCGTCCCTATCGGGTCAGGATCAGGCCGCCCTTAGAAGTGAGGACTGTATTGTCGCAACAACGCTGGGTCAGGACTTCCAAACGAGGACTCGGAGGTTCTACAGCATCTGCTCCATCGACACCAATGACCTTGAACATGACGAACACAGCCAGGGACAAGCGTCTGGACCATG
Organism: Hippichthys cyanospilos; assembly: GCF_059441005.1. Classification (NCBI taxonomy): domain Eukaryota; kingdom Metazoa; phylum Chordata; class Actinopteri; order Syngnathiformes; family Syngnathidae; genus Hippichthys; species Hippichthys cyanospilos. The sequence goes on from NC_142387.1 coordinate 16,272,902, forward strand.
CGCGGGGCCCGGCCTATCGCAGACGGCCTCACTTCTTCCGACGGTTTCTCCACGGCTACTCGACCAGCACTTACAGCCGACGCCTCTGACCGGCGCTTCAGGTAAAATCCCAGACTGTCACGTCGACCCAAGAGCACACGTACCGATCTTGACAAAAGCAGAAGAGGAGTCGTGCGACCAGATGGCTGTTACAGAGCAGGTTGTTTCTTCAGAAGTCCAAACCCCAAAAGAAACATCTGCTACCTTCCAGGAGGACCGATCGGACCACGTCCAACATCCACAAGCAGCTAGTGAAAATCACAAAGATGTTCCTCATTCCCATCGAGAACCTGTTATCACGGAACAAAACATAGAGGAAGAAGGTAAAAATTCACTTCAGGGAGATGATAAAGTTCTTGCGAGCCAAAATGAGGAAGATGAGTCGAGCCACAGAAACTCCACTCTCATACAAGTGTCCTCCTGCGAAAGTGTAGAAGCTCCTGGACTAGACGATGATGACTTGGTTGTGCAGACAGGTCACCAGATGACGCAAACAGAGCAGAGTGCGTCTCAGAAGGTCCAAATTTCAAAGAAAACATCTTCCACCGCCCAGGAGGTTCACACCTACAATTCAGAACCAGCTATTGAACGTCCCAAAGGAGCCCATTCTTCTCCAGGGCCTGAGGTCCGAGAGCAACAAAACCAAGAAGAAGAGAAATACTACACAAATCCAAGTGTGGAAGAGGAGGCCATTCACAGAAACGCTAAACTTGTCCCATTGACCCCTCCCTTGATCACCTTAACCACCCCCTATCGGTTCGGAGGAGTGGAAGCTCTTGAACGATATGAGGAAGATGACTTGCGTGACCAGGCGACGCTCAGTGAGAAGGAGTCTCCAATGGTCCTACATTCAGAAGCAGCAAAAGAATTTCACTTCTGTCCACAATTTGAAATCACAGAACAGGAAATGGACAAAGATAATGTCCCTGAGGGTAAGAATCAAGAAGATGAGAAGACGACAATTGAAACGCAAGTATCCTCCCCCTCCGTCCTCTCAACTTCGCTCCACCAGTGTGGACTTTTAGAACCTCCTGGACTAATTGATGAAGAAGATGTCTCATGTGACCAGATGAGGCTTATGCAGCAATGCGGAACTTCAGAGCTTCACACTTCAAAGGAAATGCCTCCCGGCTTCCAGGACAACAATCGAGACCGCGTCCAACGTTCACAACCAGCTGACGAACATCTCACAGAAGGCCCTTGTGCGAGCTGCAGCCCAGAATACGATGTCACAGAAAAGCACATGGAGGAAGTAGACCCATGTTCACTCCAGACAGAATACCAAGATGTTCCTTCCAGTAAACGTGAAGAAGATGAGCTCAACCACAGCAAGCTGTCTCAGGCGCAGGTATCCTCTCCCCAGATCCGCTTGACCACACTCCACCAGTGTGGAGATGGAGAAGATCCAGAACTAGATGTTGGAGACTTGAGCATGAAAGTAGGTTCATCAGAGCAGAACGCAAGTAGTGGAAGCTTGCAGACAAACCCAAATTGTTTTCATACAAGCTCCTCATCTGTCAAGATGACATGTGGCGACAGCCTAGAATCTCCATGGGAAGCGTGCGAAGGGGAGCCAGAGACAACAGTCAGTCTCAAGGATCCTCCAGAACCAACAAATGGACCACGATATGATGGAGAGGAAACGGTGCACCTTACTTCAGAGGAGCATCCCAAGACCTCCATGTGTGCTTCTTCCGTCACGTGTCGTCCCGACGAGGTTTCGTGTCACCCGGAGGGCTCCGGCGCGCCAGTGGAACCCGACCAACTGGACGTTCATGCGCTAACGCCGTCTTACGAGATCCACTTCCCGGGTCGGGAGGCGCCCGGCGAGGAGAGCGAGCGCGACGGCGGCATGCGGGAGATGGTGTCGGAGCTGCTGGCGGAATACGCGGACGCCCCCGCGTGCCAGTTGGACGAGCGGACCTGGATGGAGGACGGCTGCCCGGCCTGGGTCCGGGGGGCGCCGCTGAGCCCGGATGCCACGCGGCATCTGCTGGGAGCCTTCCCGCCCAATCCCGTCCCGCCTCCGGGACCGCGTGAGTGGGCCTGGCACACGGAGCGCCCCCGGGACGTAAGCGCCGCTCCTTCCGTTTGCGCTTTTCGAGACGATGATGTCGAAGACGCTCGTTTGTTTGCCTTCCTTTCAGCGGCCGCCCGACTGCGCGCGGATCCTCAACCCCGATGCGGAGGTGTGGACGGGATGCAGCTATAACTCGTGGCAGGCTCAGCTTCCCCAAGAGCAGATGGACCTGCAGAGTAGGCTTCCTTCACCTTTTGCTTTTTCGCCTACTTCTACTTTTACAAAGCAGACAAAGCAGAAAATATGACACTTGGCTTAAGGACGCAAAGAATGAGAAGGTTACTTATAATTACCGAAATTCCCCAAATCGAAGACACACTTTTTACCCAAAAGTGAAGACCAGAAGCATGTGTGCGTCTTACAAACGGTTAAAAATTCGATTTTTTTTTCGAAGAAGATTGATCCGTCAGCCGCGATTTTACGCACGAATGTGCATTCTTATATCGGCCGTATTCTTACTTAGGGCAATTAACGTAAGGGGACGAGCTAGAGGGCGGACGTCATTTTCGAGCTATGATGATCACAAAAAGAAATGCTATGAAGAAAGATCATTTTGTACTTTTTGTGTGACGCTTTCCGGTGCGACTTCCATGTCATGTGGTTCCTTTGAAGATCCCTGCCCGCTCATAGACTTGGAGCACATGAGCGTAGCGCAGATGGAAGCCCAACCCATTGTAGCAGAGAACCCTTTCCTACCGGAGCTGGACACAGGTACTGCACCGTCCCCCTTCCTTTTTTGCAGGCCCGCTTCGCCGCGCGATCTCACGCCGTCGCGTCCTTTTAAGGTGAGCTGCAGCAACAGTTGAGGTCCGTGCTGGAATTCTGTCTGAGTAGGTAAGGAGATTGCGAGCGCCTTGCGCGCGGCTTGCGGGTGGGGAAAAAGCAGCTTCTGTGTTGGCGGCCAGGGAGCAGCTGGCCGGCGACTTGTACCTCCAGTCCCAGATGGATGAGGACCAGTACGTTTCCATAGCGACGCTGGCCGGCCTGCACGCCGTCAAGAGCCTCGGCGCCGACTTGCAGCTCGTCGCGGACGTGGTTCAAAGTCAGTGTTTGATGGCGTAACCTTGCCGTGGCAAACGTCAGCCGCTGAGAGCGTGGCCTTCCCCCCCCCTCAGCCGTGCCGCATATCCAGATGTCGCCCTGCGGGCAGAAAGTCCGGGCCGACCGCGGCCAATATGTCCTCATCCTGCGAGAGATCCCCGGCGGCACCCCTCGCCAGGAAAGGCCCGCCCCACCTCCTCTTCGTCTTCATCCTCCGCTCGCCCTCAATGCGCCCGTTTGTCCCGCAGGAGGTGGAGGCGCTCTTCGGGGTCGAGAAGCTGCCCAAATTTCTCACTTGCGAGTTCGTGAGCAGCGACAACTGGTTCGTCACCTTCAGGTCCGAGGCCGACGCCTACCAGGTGATTGACGGCCGTCACGGCGATAATGAAACGAAAATGCCGACTTTTGTATTATTATATGTGCTGATGTTTGAGATTTTGACAAATATCTGTATCTGCCCCCTGAATTATGTTGGATTTTTACACTAAAGTTTGTCGTCTTAAAAAAAAAAGAACATGCAAATCTAAATTGTTGTAAATCGGCCATCAATATTTTCCTGTTTACTGAAAATGAAAATAAGCTCCGTTGTTTTTTTTAGCACAAAACACACACTCAAAATTAAAGCAAGGCTCGGATTGCCCAAATAAAATTGGTTGCCCCAAGCCATTGTTTGCTCCGGCTTAAGTATGCGCGCGTCCGCAGGTGTACAAGTACCTGCGGGAGGAGCTTGGAGTGTTCCAAGGGAAACCCATTAAAGTGAGGATGAAAGCCAAATCAACCAGCTTCCCGTCTCGCGCGCCGCTAAACGGCTTCGGCGCCGCCCGCTCCGACTTCCCGGCCGATCACCGGACGTCCTGTTTGCCCCCGGACGCCTACGGGCAGTTTTACGATTTCGCCTACCCCGCGTGGTCCGGATCGGGATATTCGGACAGCGCCGAGGTGAGTCGCCTCGTCGAGCCGCCGCGTCGAGCCGCCGCGTCGAGCCGCCGCGTCGAGCGTTCCTCCTCACGCCGCTGAGGTCCCGGCGGATTTTTGTCTGCAGCCCGGCGGCGCCCCAAACGCGGCCTCGTGCGTCCAACTTCACGGCCCGCGCAGAAACAGGTCCGGAGCGAGAAAAGTCCCGCTTCGCCTTTTCGTCCCCTTCACGTTGTCGCTCGTGCTCCTTGTCGCGCAGGAGGGGGGGCCGGACGTCGGGCTGGAATCAAAAGGATTCCGCCTACCCGGCGAAGAAACCCTCCGGGGAGATCTCCGCTCCTTTCGGGCCGGCTCGGGGATGGGCCCACTCCAGAGGCGGCAGGCCTCAGCACGATAGGCGCTTCGCTAGGCCCTCGCTGCGAGGAAGGTAACAAAAGGCTGGGGCGCTTTTTGAAAGTTCAACTTATTTGGGTTGTTATTATTTCTCATTCATGTCATTTATAAGGCTTCAAATGATTACGTATATAAAAAACCATTACGTATTTAAACACCAATTCCGTATATACGCATTTGTTTTGGAGTGTTTGCGCACAACGTCGCAAAAATGCACTTTGGTCAAGCGCCGCCTATTTGCCTCATCCTTTTATGTGGCGCGCAAAATACTAATTGACTTCAGGTTTCTGATTAAAAAAAACACATTTGCAAGGTATCTTCAACTCTTAAAATGTTTCCAAAAAAAAAAACACAAGCATTTTTTGTTCCTAATCTTTTTTGAACAGTTTCCAGCCTCTGATTTCAAATTTAGTTCGAACACACCTAAAATGTATTTGATTTCGCAGTCATACCGCCCTTCTAACAGAAAGTAAAAATGTGGCCCACAATAAAAATGGGTTTGACACCCCTGTCCTCAAGGTTTTAGGGAGAGCACGCGGCGGCAACTTGGCAATCAACACGCGATTGTGTGTGTGTGTGTGTGTGTGTTCCTGCTCTACTATCGGTTATCAGTTCATATACTGGCTACTATCTTCTTCTCCAAGAATATTACGGCCATCCACACAGACCGTTCTACCCTGCGGTTAGGTCACGGTGTCTCCTTTCTTCTTCTTGTGCTTGCTCCTTCCACAGACAACTTTCTCTTTCACGATTCAAACAAGGTTACACTGCTAAATCAGTGCTTTGCAACACAATACCAGTAAATATGGGATAACTGCATTTATTCTAAGCCTATGTCATGGGTCCGATCCGCAGGTCTTTAAACGGCGGCCCCAGAAGGAGAGAGAGCCCGCACTTTCCCGGTGTCCAGCATGTAAGTTAGAACCGAGCCCGACCTGGATTTGATTGCGTTTTGCGCGACAGCTCTAACGGCGCCTACGCGCAGAAGGAACGTTTGCCTCCTCGCCAGCCGTCTCCCATCGAGCTCGGAGTCACCAACTTTCCGCCCCTCGGGGTGGAGAAGACCCCCGAACCGGCGGAAGCTTCGCCCGCCTCCGCCGATGACGTCGCCGGTGAGGTAAAGCATGGAAATCAAAGATGGCGGGTGGGCCGGGGGGATTGTCGGCCATGCGTGAGGGAGGTTGACTTGTGATTGAGCAGGCCGCCCAGAAGTTGAGCTACGCCGCCATCTGCCGGAAATCGTCTCCCGGCAGGTCGGCGCCTCCCGCCGAAGGCAAGTAGATGGACGGGAAAGGCTTCGGGCGCTTCGGCGGTGTCGGCTTTCAAATCTTTTCACGTATGTTGCTTTTTCTCACCGAGAGCGTGTTTCCTGCTCTCCACCTTTTCTTCCCACAAGCTTCAATCCCTCACATTCTGTTGCCCGTGTCGGTGAGGTTTCCGCAAACTTCTTGAAGTTTTCGGAGGTGTTTCTGCATGTTCTTCATCACTTTTAAGTGCATTTAACCAGTTCGATTTTTGAGGGCTATTCACGTCCACTTTTCTTCCTTTTTTGTTTCATAAAACACTATCTTTTCACGTGTTTATTTTATTTTTTCTTTTTTTATTTTTTCTCTTTTAAAGGAATGTGTTTAACCCAATTGAATTGACTTCCATCTTTCACATTCATATTGGAAAAAGTTTTGAAAAGATTCATGTTGGGTTCAGATTTTAGGGCATTAAAAAGGACTTTCAATGAGAATTTGCATCTGAATGGATAGTTTATTTTAACATAATGAGATGTCAGTGCAGTTCCCATTAATAAACAGACATTGTGAACGCAAAAGAAAGGACAATTTATCCGATTGTTCTGATTGTGTGACGTCTCGTGTTCAAGGGCTTACATGTGTGTTGTCTTTTTGTTAAGTTGTATATAATTCTGAGAAATATTAAAAGTGCCTTTTTCACTATCAAAAAAAGTGTGTGGCTTGTCCGTGCTGCTGCTAATATGTAAATAACGTTTTGGTGTGGGCGGTTACAGGACTGCTGCAGCGTAACTTGGTGTCCAGTAGGTGGCAGCCGCGTTCCATCGCGAGCGTGACCGGGAACGAGGGCGATGAGATTGGTGTAAACAACAACCATCTGTTATGAAAAACAATAGGAATTCGACACATTTAGCGATTAGGACGAAAGTATTTTTCCAACAATTTAAAAATAGCACCAGGTGGATTCAGGACACGTAATAGTCGCGTCTACGCTCCAGTTTTCCAATCATGGTGGAATTGGCTCGTTTTAGGGTCAGATCTGTTCACCTGCAGTGATTTTTGTTTAAAAGAAAAAAACACGTGAGACACCTCCCAAAAACGAAGCAAATCTCGAGTTTTCTCACATCGAGAATCAGTGATTTCGCTGCATTATCGATCAGCGATGATTTTTCCATGAAATCGCGAGTAAATTGTTTTTCAACATAATAAGGGTCCAAAATGCGCATAGGGTGCATTTGTTTGTCTTGTCGGTTTCTTTTTTGTGGATTTTGTCTAAAAAGTTTGAGAAGGCGAATAACCGAAACCCACGTCACTGTTGGCTGTAGGTACGCCCGCCCGCAGCGGCCCCTGGCGACGCCTAGCGGAAGCGCAGCCCCTCCTGCGCCTGGTCGTCACGTGACCCCATTGGCAAGCAAAGCAAAGCGGCAGCGAAGCTCGGAGAGCCTCCGCGTCCTCATCCTCATCCTCCCCATCCCCGCCGCGAGGAGCACGACCAGCCCAGCCCAGCCCAGCGCAGCCACTCCGCCGCGAGGGGACCCGAGCCATTCCAGGTCGGCGGACGCCATGGCGGACCCCCGCTAGGAGGCGAGACTTTGGGGCCCCCGTTCTTTGTTCTCCTCGCGGTCGTCGCGCGCGCCTTTGGCCGAGGGAGAAGCGACGAGGAGGAGGAAGGAGCAGGCGGAGGCTGAAGGTGTTTTCGCCGCGCTAGCAGGCGGAATGGCGGACCGAGAGGCGTCGCCGATCCCGTTGGAGATCCGAGCCCGCCTGGCGGAGCTGGAGCTGGAGCTGTCAGAGGGTAAGAGCCAACCGCACCCTCATCCCGATCCCCCGGTTCTCTCGTATCTCATCGCCATCCGCACCGACACCAACGGAATTTAATTGTTAGCGCCCCCCCTCCTCCTCTTGCCTCCCGCCCCTCCTCCACCGCCCGCCCGCTCCTCCCATCCAGATGTTTTGTCAGCCAGGAACCGGGGCGGCCGGCCGACGGCGAGCCTCAGCCGGGGGCGGCCGAGAGAGAGCGAGCCTCGACCCGCTTTGGCTTTTTTCTCATATACCCCCCCCCTCCTCCTCCTTCTTTGACCTTGAGATGTTGACACCGCCGCGCGCGGATACCTGCGCGCGTGCGCGTGCGTGCGTGCGTGATCGCGCGCGTCGATGGCATTGCGATGCAGCAGCAGCTCGCCGCTGTTTCGGGCCTTTCGACGTCCGACATTTGAGGCCTGCGAGAAGGAGGATGCTCGGGAAGATTTTTCACCCCCCCACCCTAGCCTATCCATCCCCTTACTCCCCCCCTATTCCCGCCACACACACATTGACACGCAGCGGGCCCGCCTGCATGCATGTGGAGCTCGGTCCCAGCTGTTGGAGCACATAGCCAGCATTTGTGCCTTATATAATGCAAGCCACATCTTTTATTCATACGGGCTTGCACGGCCTAGAAACACACACTTCCTCCCGCGCGCAGGTCCCAAGTGTGTGTGCGTGCCGCAGTAAAAAGCTGTCCCGGGGTGTCCTGATCACGTACAGTACAAATCTCAGCACCCGGGTCGGTGGACCCGCTCGATTCGGGGTATCGGCCGGGTCCGATGCCGATGCCGATGCCGCAGCTAGCCACAAAGCATTTGCGTCACGTTTGCTCACCTGTTGCTCATTTTTGCGGGGCTCTCATTGGTGGAAGGTGCTAGTCACGATAGCAGGGCATCACCAAATTGGTGTCTTTCTCGGAAATGAGGCGTCGAGGCGCAGTGGGATTTGTCGGACTTTGAGAGGCTCGGCCGGTTTTACCCTCGTGGAGTATTGTGACCGGTTTCCTCCACGTGGTTTTTGCAGTATTTTAGTCAAGGGATGTCACTTTCCCGCTAGTCAAGCGTAGGCGTCGGACTCCGGTCCTGGAGAGCCGGTATCCTGCATGTTTTCAAACACTCTCGCTCCAACGCGCCTGATTCAAATGATTAGGATCATTTTCAAGCTCCCGCAGAGCTCGCTAATAAGCTCATCGTTTGAATCGGGTGTGTTGGGGAGGGTGTCGTGCAGGATACCGCCCATACTTTTTTTACGGGAAAAAAAAGTGGGGACGGCAAAACACGTGGCATGGATCTGCAATATTAGGCTTTTTGGATAGCCGCACAGTGACAAACGTGAGCTTGTTGCGTGCTTTCGCCAAGTTGGGACTCGTTCTGTTGCACGAATGGCAACAGGTGCTCACCGGATCATTCCGTGTGTTCTATGTGTACCGATATGTCGCCGGCATGAACGTTTGAACGGAGATGCGTTATTTGTCCTAATGGCGTAATGCTTTCTGGACCAACGAAGTGAAATTGGATCGTTTGCATCCGCACAGCGGTCGCTTTCGTTAGCGCACCGACGTGGCGTGTGTTTGATTTG